>NC_135975.1:10677274-10990106 GCF_053455715.1 Rhinoraja longicauda
GTTAGTGATGATGTATCAGTCAAGTGAAAAGACTGGTCAAAAGTATCCATGGATGATTCAAGGGCTAATGATTGGCTGTCAGCATGGTGCCTCTGGATAAATGTATGCCTATAATAAGCAGCACATTCATAGGACTAATAACACGGCTAGTCTTCGTTTAATGTATCTATACAATAAGGATAGTAACAAAGTACAATGATACTAATAATAGACTGAATTACAAGGGGTTTGCGTGGGAAGATGTGATTGCCCTGAGGTTTGGTTGCTGCTTAATTCAGTGTAGATCTTCACAGCAAAATGGACTTTCAACCAAGCGCAAGTCAACCATGTAGTGAAAGATCTCAAAGCAAACAGAATTTGACAACAATCATTGGACATGTGTAGAAACTTCAGAGTTTTATAGTGTAAGAAAATAACTGCAGATGCTGGTACAAATCGAAGGTATTTATTCACAAAATGCTGGAGTAACTCAGCAGGTCAGGCTGCTGCCTGACCTGCCGAGTTACTCCAGCATTTTGTGAATAAATACCTCAGAGTTTTATAGGGTTGGAAGAGAAAATATTAAGGTATGACCATGAACCATATTGTAAGCAAAGGCAAAGATTTTAAAACTAAATAGCAAGTAGCCAAGGTATTTTCCAAGTAGTTGCATTGGTTGCAGAAGAGAGTGCGAGTTTGAATGTGAGCCCACCAACTTTAATGTGATCCCACCGCCTGTCACATCTCACCATCTCCACCCCTCTCCAACTTCAGCAGAGACCACACTCTCCGCAACTCCTTGGTTCACTCATACATTCACACCTAAACTAACCCCTCCCCGGGTACTTTCCCCTGCAACCGCAGGAGTTGTAACACATTATCCCTAGTGTGACGCACATTCTTTTTGGGCAACCTGCAGCCCAATGGTATGAACATTGAATTTTCCAGTTTCAGGTAACCCAGGCATTCTGTGTGTCTTTCTCACTCCCACCAATCCACCCAAGTTCTCTCTCCCTTTGTTTTTTCCATCCCTTTGTGTTCTGGAAAATAACCTTGCACCACTTGGTTCCATCTGCCTATCACTCCCATAGTAACCTACCTGGGTTTCTTTTCCCAGGTTCATCTTTCCTATCTCCTTCTCCATCTGATTCTATCTGCCATCATCTCTTTCTCATGTGGTGCCACCTATCATCTACCAGCTTCTGCCTCAGCACTCCCTCACCTGGCACCATTTGCCTGTCATTCCTCCCTTCCTACCCACCTAATTCCATCTTTGCCTACTAGCCTACCACAGAACTGCACACTATATTCCAATGTGGTCTCACAAACAACGTACAACTGCATCATGATGTCCCAACTTTTGTACTCAATATCCTTTCCAATGAAAGTAAGCATGTCAAATGCCTTCTTCACCACACTGCCATTGGATTCACTACTTACAGCTCTGATCTGACCTGTTGGTTGTGGGACTATTCAGATTTGTCGATGCCATGCTCCTTCTGCTATTTATTAATACCTTGTTGTAGCCTGGCCGGGATGACTCTTCATTTCTGGGTGTGCCTGGTACTACCCTGGGCATGCTTGATTATACACATTGTACCAGAATTATTATTATGTTTAATAGTATATTTTAGGGCATACTAAGAAATCCAAGGAAGAGCCATTTCAATTGGCCAGACGAAGCAGCAAACTGCAGGGCTGGGAGAAATTTAGAATTCAACAGAGGAGGACAAAGGGGATAATTCAGAGGGGGAAAATAGAGCATGAAAGAAAGCTTGCGGGGAATATAAAAACTGTAAAAGCTTCTATAGATATGTGAAGAGGAAAAGATTAGTGAAGACAAATGTAGGTCCCTTACAGTCAGAAACAGGTGAATTTATAATGGGATGCCTCCCCACTCTCTCCCCCCCCACTCACCCCCCCCCACTCACTCCCCCCCCCACTCACCCCCCTCCCACTCACTCCTCTCTCCCCCCCCACTCACCCCCCCCCCACTCACTCCCCCCCCCACTCACTCCCCCCCCCACTCACTCCCCCCCCCCCACTCACTCCCCCCCCCCCACTCACTCCCCCCCCCACTCACTCCCCCCCCCACTCACTCCCCCCCCCCCACTCACTCCCCCCCCCACTCTCACTCCCCCCCCCCACTCTCTGCCACCCCCCCCCACTCTCCTCCCCCCCACTCTCCAAGAAGGGTCTTGACCCGAAACATCACCCATTCCTTCTCTCCAGAGATGCTGCCTGTCTCGCTGATAGAGAACTGGTTGGCATTCCTTCTCTCCTGAGATGCTGCCTGACCTGCTGAGTTCCTCCAGCATTTTGTGGATGCATTGGTGATCATTTCTCAAGGATCACCAATGATCACCAAGTACTCAATGAGGTGGCCCTAGAAATTGTGGATGCATTGGTGATCATTTTCCAATGTTCTATAGACTCTGGGTCAGTTCCTGTGGACTGGAGGGTAGCTAATGTAACCCCACTTTTTAAGAAAGGAGGGAGAGAGAAAATAGGAGATTTATAGACAAGTTAGCCTGTCATCAGTAGTGGGGAAGATACTTGAGTCGATTATTCAAGATATAATAGCAGCACATTTGGAAAGCAGTGACAGGATCAGTCAAAGTCAGCATGGATTTATGAAGGGGGAATTATTCTTGACTAATATTCTGGAATTTTTTGAGAATGTAACAAGTAGAATGGATAAGGGAGACCAAGTGGATGTGTCTGAAGAAGGGTCTTGACCCGAAACGTCACCCATTCCTTCTCTCCAGAGATGCTGCCTGTCTCGCTGAGTTACTCCAGCATTTTGCATCTGCCAGTGTATCTGGACTTTCAAAAGCCTTTTCAAGGTCCCACACAAGAGATTAGTGTGCAAAATTAGAGCACATGGTATTGGGGGTCAGGTATTGACATGGATAGAGAACTGGTTGGCAGACAGGAAGCAAAGAGTAGGAATTAACGGGTCCTTTTCAGAATGGCAGGCAGTGACTAATAGGGTGCCGCAAGGCTAAGTGCTGGGACCCCAGTTATTTACAATATATATTAACGATTTAGACGAAGGAATTAAATGTAACAGCTCCAAGTTTGTGGATGACACAAAGCTGGGTGGCAGTGTGAGCTGCGAGGAGGATGCTATGAAGCTGCAGGGAGACTTGGACAGGTTGGGTGAGTGGGCAGATGCAGTATAATGTGGATAAATGTGAGGTGTCCACTTTGATGGCAAGAACAAGAAGGCAGATTATTATCTGAATGGTGGAAAGAACTGCAGATGCTGGTTTAAATTGAAGGTAGACACAAAATGCTGGAGTAACTCAGCGGAACAGGCAGCATCTCTGGAGAGAAGGAATGGGTGACGTTTTGGGTCCAGACCCTTCTTCAGACTGATCTGAATGGTGTCAGATTAGGAAAAAGGGAGGTGCAACGAGACCTGGGTGTGCTTGTATAATCAGTCACTGAAAGTAAGCATGGAGGTACAGCGGGCAGTGAAGAAAGCCAATGACATGTTGGCCTTCATAGCGAGAGGATTTGAGTATAGGAGCAAGGTGGTCCTACTGCAGTTGTACAGGGCTCTAGTGAGACCACACCTGGAGTACTGTGAGTAGTTTTGGACTCCTACTTTGACGAAGGACATTCTTGCTATTGAGGGAGTGCAGTGTAGGTTCACCAGATTAATATCCGGGATGGCGGGACTGACATGTGATGAAAGAATGGGTCAACCGGGCTTATATTCACTGGAATTTTGGATGAGAGGGGATCTTAAAAAAACAATAAAATTCTTAAGGGATTGGACAGCCTAGATGCAGGAAAAATGTTCCCGATGTTGGGGGAGTCCAGAACCAGGGGTCACAGTTTAAGAATAAGGGGTAGGCCATTTGTGACTGAGATAGGAAAAACCTTTTCACCCAGAGAATTGTGAATCTGTGGAATTCTCTACCACAGGAGGCAGTGGAGGCCAATTCACTGGATGTGTTCAAGAGAGATTAGAAATAGCTCTTAGGGCTAACGGAATCAAGGGATATGGGGAGAAAGCAGGAATGCAGTACCAATTTTGGATGATCGGTCATGATCATATTAAAGGGCCAAATGGCCTACATCTGCACCTATTTTATGTTTCTTTGTCTCTGCTACAAGCCCTGAGGTTTTAACGAACAATGTAATACTATTTTACAACTTCTGATGGTTCTTTGCACCTCATGGATACTCAACTTTAAGCTATTGGGCCATAATGAATCAATTTTGTTTAACAATATAGTATTGCAACACAATACAATCAAAGGCAAACACTGCGCAGTCTCCACAAGAACCATGCAGTGGTCAGTCCCAGCAATACCATCATATGATACCATTCCATTTTTCACCAAAGTTCTGTACTATATATTCTGTATGTCCATTACCAAGTGTTACACAGTGGTAGTATCAGTAGGAGTTACTCATTAACAATTTATTTGTCTGATGCTCATTCTAGAATTCCATGTGGGCCTGACCCAAATATGGATTACGAGTGGAGTTCAAAAGGTTGGGCAAGAGTGCCATTTCTTGACATCAAACGAGCATTTGACCAAATGAGACGTCAAGGGACCAACAAAGAATCAGGAAAAAAACATTTCCTCAGTTCCAGTCTTATCTAGAATAAAGGAAAATAATTGTGCCTTTTGGATGTTAAATATCTTAGCGCCAGGACTATGGTTCTTTAAGGCAGGATCCTTCAGCATGAGCTGCTTAATCAGTGTTCTTCTCTCTATAATAACACGTGGAGATGTTTGCTAATAATATCATACTGTGCCCCCCACAATGTTTGGGACAAAGACCCATCATTTATTTATTTGCCTCTGTATTCCACATTTTGAGATTTGTAATAGAAAAAAATCACATATCATATCATATCATATCATATATATACAGCCGGAAACAGGCCTTTTCGGCCCACCAAGTCCGTGCCGCCCAGCGATCCCCGTACATTAACACTATCCTACACCCACTAGGGACAATTTTTACATTTACCCAGCCAATTAACCTACATACCTGTACGTCTTTGGAGTGTGGGAGGAAACCGAAGATCTCGGAGAAAACCCACGCAGGTCACGGGGAGAACGTACAAACTCCTTACAGTGCAGCACCCGTAGTCAGGATCGAACCTGAGTCTCCGGCGCTGCATTCGCTGTAAAGCAGCAACTCTACCGCTGCGCTACCGTTAAAGTGCACATTGTCAGATTTTATTAAAGGGTATTTTAATAAATACTTAATAAAACCGCCACTTAAAGCGGAAGTGGCGGCGCCTAACGGCTGCGGCTCGCTAGCAGTCTGTTCGTCTTTTTTCCTTTTTTTTTTGTTGTGTGTCGGTGTTGGGATGGTTTTTTGTTTTTTTTTTGGTTGTGTATGTGTGGGGGGTGGTGGTGTGGGTGGGGGGGTGGTGGTGTGGGTGGGGGGGTGGGGGAAACCTTTCTCTTTTAGGTCTCTTCCTCACGGCGCGGGGTGCGGCTCGGCCGCGGGGCCTTCCATCGCCCGGCGCGGCTTCGGCCGCTGGACTTAACATCGCCCGGCGCGGCTCGGCCGCTGGACTTAACAGTGCCCGGTGCGGCTTGGCCGCGGGGCCTTCCATCGCCTGGTGTGGCTCGCCCGCGGGGCCTAACATGCTGGTGCGGCTCGGCCGCTGGACTTAACAGTGCCCGGTGCGGCTCGGCCGCGGGGCCTAACATCGCTGGTGCGGCTCGGCCGCTGGACTTAACAGTGCCCGGGCCGCGGGGCCTAACATCGCCCGGCGCGGCTCGGCCGCGGGACTTTTCATCGCTGGTGCGGCTCGGCCGCTGGACTTAACATCACCCGGTGCGGCTTGGCCGCGGGGCCTTCCATCGCCCGGTGCGGCTCGGCCGCGGGGCCTAACATCGCCCGGTGCGGCTCGGCCGCGGGACTTAGCTGTGCACGGCTCGGTCGCGGGGCCTTCCATCGCCCGGTTCGGCCGCGAGACGTCTCAGCGCCCGGTGCGACTCAGCCGCGGGGACTTCCATCCCCTTGCGGGGACTGTGCGGGTCGGTCGGGGACGAGCTGTCTGTCCGTGGGCGTGGGGAAGAGAGTGGAAGAGAGTGGAAGTTTTGTTGCCTCCATCACAGGGGGTGTTTGGAGTCACTGTGATGGACGTTTGTGTTGGGGTCATGTGTCTTGTGTTCTTTTTTGTGTGTGACTGCTATGTAGTTTCGTTCGGTACCTTGGTACCGAATGACAAATAAAGCTCTGTTGAACTGTTTTATACATTTTGGTTTCACCGTGTAGAAATTACAGCTGTCTTTATACATAGTCTCCCCATTTCAGGGCACCATAATGTTTGGGACACATGGCTTCACAGGCGTTTGTAATTGCTCAGGTATGTCTAATTGCCTCCTTAATGCAGGTATAAGAGAGCTCTCAGCACCTAGTCTTTCCTCCAGTCTTTCCATCACCTTTGGAAACTTTTATTGCTGTTTATCAACATAAGGACCAAAGTTGTGCCAATGAAGGTCAAAGAAGCCATTATGAGACTGAGAAACAAGAATAAAACTGTTAGAGACATCAGCCAAACCTTAGGCTTACCAAAATCAACTGTTTGGAACATCATTAAGAAAGAGCACTGAGAGTACTAATCGCAAAGGGACTGGCAGGCCAAGGAAGATCTCCACAGCTGATGATAGAAGAATTCTCTCTATAATAAAGAAAAAACCCCAAACACCTGTCCGACAGATCAGAAACACTCTTCAGGAGTCAGGTATGGATTTGTCAATGACCACTGTCCACAGAAGACTTCATGAACAGAAATATAGAGGCTACACTGCAAGATGCAAACCACTGGTTAGCTGCAAAAATAGGATGGCCGGGTTACAGTTTGCCAAGAAGTACTTAAAAGAGCAACCACAGTTCTGGAAAAAGGTCTTGTGGACAGATGAGATGAAGATTAACATATCAGTGTGATGGCAAGAGCAAAGTATGGAGGAGAGGAGAGGAGGAACTGCCCAAGATCATTCTTGGGCTCATTCCACAGCAAGACAATGATCCCAAACATACTGCTAAAGCAACAAAGGAGTTTTTCAAAGCTAAAAAATGGTAAATTCTTGAATGGCCAAGTCAATCACCTGACCTGAACCCAATTGAGCATGCCTTTTAAATGCTGAAGAGAAAACTGAAGGGAACTAGCCCCCAAAACAAGCATTAGCTAAAGATGGCTGCAATACAGGCCTGGCAGAGCATCACCAGAGAAGACACCCAGCAACTGGTGATGTCCATGAATCACAGACTTCAAGCAGTCATTGCGTGCAAAGATATGCAACAAAATACTAAACATGACTACTTTCATTTACATGACATTGCCGTGTCCCAAACATTATGGTGCCCTGAAATGGGGGGACTATGTATAAACACAGCTGTAATTTCTACATGGTGAAACCAAAATGTTTAAAAATGGCCTTTATTAAAATCTGACCATATGTAATTTTTTTCTATTACAAATCTCAAATTGTGAAGTACAGAGACAAATAAATAAATTATGGGTCTTTGTCCCAAACATAATGGAGGGCACTGTATTCTGTTCCATTCACAGCTCCTCAGATAATTAAGTAATCTCTTCCCATATGCACCAGATCCTGAATATACACGCTTGGGCTAATAACTGGCTAGAAACATGTAATGCACAAATGACTGTAGGTTAGGCGTTTCATTAGCCATTAGATATTACCTCTCATGTGTAAGTAATTGGTAGTATATGGGGGAAGTTGATGGGAATGTGGGGGAAATAAAATAAGGTCAGTGTAAGTGAGTGATTGATGGTTGGCGCAGACACAGTGGGCCAAAAGACCAGTGTCCAAAAGGCTATATAACTTGGTATTTAGCATGAGTAAAACCATGGAGTTTGAAGAAAGGTTGGGAAGCGATTCAAGATCTTGAGGCTTCATCAACTGAAAATATGGCCTGTTGAGAGAGTGATTAAAAGTGGAATATACAGGAGTCCAGAATAGATTACGTACAGAGATATTCAGATAAAGAACATGATGGGTAGAAGCTGCAAATCAGCAGGGAGAATAATCAAATCCAGAGGCATCAAAGCATGGATCACATTTTCAACAGCAGCCGAACTAAAGCAGAGGTACAGTTGCAGAATTGATAGTAGAGCTAACACGAGTAGCATGTTGATTTATTTGTGCTGTTCGCGTGCTTTTCAGAACAACATAATATGCCAAAGCAAATCATAGGAATTGAAAATGTCATTCTGCTTCAGCTAGTGGTATTCTAGCTGAAAAATCTTTACTATTTTAAAGAATGGAGAAATTATAATCAAGCAGGAAAAAAAAAGCCAGGTTGGGGAGTGGAGACGGTGGGAAGGTTTGTTTTCACTCCAGAAAAGGTGGATAAGGAATGACAAGACAGGTCTTTAAAATTATGAAGGGTTTTGGCAGGATAGACCATTTTAAAACAATGAAATAGAGTCTCAAACTATAGGGCATGAATTTAAATACAGTGCATTCAGAAAGTATTCAGACCCCTGTGCATCTGTGCTATTTGATCAACTACATTGTATGGGGTAAATTCTACGTTCTCTCCAGTCTTTGAGTAAAATAGTTTCTCCCAAAGCCCTCACTGGATTTATCGTGCCTACAGTGCATTCAGAAAGTATTCAGACCGCTTCACGTTTTCCACATTTTGTTACGTTACAGCCGTATTTTAAAATGGATTAAATTCATTTTTAAAAAATAATCAATCTACACACATTACCCCATAATAAAAAAGCGAAAACAGATGTTTAGAATTTTTTGCAAAGTAATTTAAAAGAAATAACGCCAAGAGGGCCGTCATGTACCTTTTACTGAGGAGTGGCTTCCGTCTGTCCACTCTACCATCAAGGCCTGATTGGTGGAGTGCTGCAGATATAGTTGTCCTTCTGGAAGGTTCTCCCATCTTCACAGAAGAACTCTGTCAGAGTGACCATCGGATCCTTGGTCACCTCCCTGTCCAAGGCCCTTCTCCCCCGATTGCTCACTTTGGCTGAGCGGCCAGCTCTATGAAGAGTCCTGGTGGTTCCAAAGTTCTTCCATTTACGAATGACGGAGGCCACTGTGCTCTTCGGGACCTGCAATGCTGCAGAAATTGCTTTATACCCTTCCCCAGATCTGTGTCTCGACACAATCCTGTCTCGGAGGTCTACGGACAATTCCTTCGCCTTCGTGGCTTGGTTTTTGCTCTGGCATGCACTGTCAACTGTGGGACCTTATATAGACAGGTGTGTGCCTTTCCAAATCATGTCCAATCAATTTAATTTACCATTGGTGGACTCCAATCAAGTTGTAGAAACATCTCAAGGATAATCAATGGAAACAGGATGAACTCAAGTTCAATTTTGAGTGTCATAGTAAATGGTCTGAATACTTATGTAAATGTGATATTTCAGTTATTTCTTTTTAAGTACTTTGCAAAAATTTCTAAACATCTGTTTTCGCTTCTTCATTCTGGGGTATTGTGTGTAGATTGATGATTAAAAAAACCCAGAAATTAATCCATTTTAAAATAAGGCTGTAACGTAACAAAATGTGGAAAATGTGAAGGGGTCTGAATACTTTCTGAATGCACTGTGGGCACGATAAATCCATGGGGGCTTTGGGAGAAACGATTTTACCCAAAGACTGGAGAGAATGTAGAGTTTACTCCATACAACGTAGTTGATCAAGTAGCACAGATGCATTTTATGTAAAACCAGACGACAATACAAAGGTGAAACAAACGGAAGACTATGTGGATGAAGCTTGAGAAAAAGTTGAAGGAGACTTGTGCAGAGCATAAACATCACAGTGGATCAGTTGGGCTGAACAATTTGTTGTCTGTGCGGTAGACCTACTGGTGGAACATGCAGATATTTTTTTTCCCAGTTTCCCCATCTCATGCATCATACATTTGATAGAGTGATCAGAGATGCTCTTTCCAAGACTCCAGTTGAATTCCATTTTCCAGACAGTGCATGAGACTCTGCCTATGATTTATACTTCCTGCTAGGACCAATTTGGAGCTTGACGTGGAACAAAAAGAAAAGTCTCTGCATTCTATTTATTCCTTGTTCATCAGAGACATGGTTAGCCAAGGAATTCAGCCAACCGAAGAAAGCAGCTGGAGATTCAAGTCCTAGAATGCAGCACATTGGGCCTGTAGCATCAGTATTGGCTTAGAGAATTTGGAGTGTGCTCCACCTTTCAAACAGGTCATGACTAATCCTTTGTTCCATGTCTGATATCCTTGCTTAACAGGTCTTGGTAATAAGTCAGGTGTTCATTTCATTACTCCAGCATTCTCTTCTATTCGACTTTCCATTTTAACCTTACTTCCCCCCTCCTCTGGCTCTGTACTTACTGAAAACCTTTATAGACAATAGACAATAGACAATAGACAATAGGTGCAGGAGTAGGCCATTCAGCCCTTCGAGCCAGCACCGCCATTCAATGCGATCATGGCTGATCACTATCAATCAGTACCCCATTCCTGCCTTCTCCCCATACCCCCTCACTCCGCTATCCTTAAGAGCTCTATCCAGCTCTCTCTTGAAAGCATCCAACGAACTGGCCTCCACTGCCTTCTGAGGCAGAGAATTCCACACCTTCACCACCCTCTGACTGAAAAAGTTCTTCCTCATCTCCGTTCTAAATGGCCTACCCCTTATTCTCAAACTGTGGCCCCTTGTTCTGGACTCCCCCAACATTGGGAACATGTTATCTGCCTCTAATGTGTCCAATCCCCTAATTATCTTATATGTTTCAATAAGATCCCCCCTCATCCTTCAAAATTCCAGTGTATACAAGCCCAATCGCTCCAGCCTTTCAACATACGACAGTCCCGCCATTCCGGGAATTAATCTAGTGAACCTACGCTGCACGCCCTCCATAGCAAGAATATCCTTCCTCAAATTTGGAGACCAAAACTGCACACAGTACTCCAGGTGCGGTCTCACCAGGGCCCGGTACAACTGTAGAAGGACCTCTTTGCTCCTATACTCAACTCCTCTTGTTACGAAGGCCAACATTCCATTGGCTTTCTTCACTGCCTGCTGAACCTGCATGCTTCCTTTCATTGACTGATGCACTAGGACACCCAGATCTCGTTGAACTCCCCCTCCTCCTAACTTGACACCATTCA
Source organism: Rhinoraja longicauda (assembly GCF_053455715.1). Classification (NCBI taxonomy): domain Eukaryota; kingdom Metazoa; phylum Chordata; class Chondrichthyes; order Rajiformes; family Arhynchobatidae; genus Rhinoraja; species Rhinoraja longicauda. The sequence continues at coordinate 10,688,387 of NC_135975.1, forward strand.
GATAATAATCTGCCTTTCTATTCTTACTTCCAAAGTGAATAACCTCACACTTATCTACATTAAACTGCATCTGCCATGTATCCGCCCACTCACACAACCTGTCCAGGTCACCCTGCAGCCTTATTGCATCTTCCTCACAATTCACACTACCCCCCAACTTAGTATCATCTGCAAATTTGCTAATGGTACTTTTAATCCCTTCGTCTAAGTCATTAATGTATATCGTAAATAGCTGGGGTCCCAGCACCGAACCTTGCGGTACCCCACTGGTCACTGCCTGCCATTCCGAAAGGGACCCATTTATCCCCACTCTTTGCTTTCTGTCTGTTAACCAATTTTCTATCCATGTCAGTACCCTACCCCCAATACCATGTGCCCTAATTTTGCCCACTAATCTCCTATGTGGGACCTTGTCGAAGGCTTTCTGAAAGTCGAGGTACACCACATCCACTGACTCTCCCTTGTCAATTTTCCTAGTTACATCCTTTATGACTTACATTTTTCAATCATGTAAAAGAGTCAGACTAAAAAATGTTAACTGCATTTCTTTTCACAATATTCTACCTTAGCTGAAGAGTGATTACAAGATTTTCAGCATTCCAGAATCCACAGTAGTTTGTCGTTGTGAAAGTTATAAGAGTCATCGGGTGATACAGCATGGAAACAGTCCCATTGATCCACCAAGATCATGCTGACCATCGAGTACCCATTTTTACACTAATCCAACCCCAACCTAATTTATTCTCCTTACATTTCCATCAACTTCAGGGTGGCACAGTGGCGCAGCAGTAGAGTTGCTGCCTCACAGCGCCAGAGACCCGGGTTCAATGCTGATTACAGCTGCTGTCTGTGCGGAGTTTGACTGTGACTGCATGGGTTTTCTCTGGGTGCTACAGTTTTCTCCCACATTCCAAAGATGTGCAGTTTTGTAGGTTAATTGGTTTCTGTAAATTGCCCCTACTGTGTAGGATTTGAAAGCGGGCTGACATAGAACTAGTATAAAGGTGATCGATGGTCGGCGTGGAGATGGTGGGCCGAAAGGCCTTTTCCATACTCCATCTCTGAACTCAACTACACATGAGGGAAAATCAGGAAGTCAAAACAGGAACTTAGGACACCTTTGGCAAATGAGGTAAAGGAGAATCCAAAGGGATTCAAGGAATATTCATTATTGCTTTATTGTCACATGTACTGAGATACAAGGTAATATTTTATTCTGCATGCTAGCCAGGCAAATCAGATCACACACGAGTTCATCAGATAGTGCAAAAGAAAATAAAAGGAGTGCACAATATATTGTTACTGTTAGAGAGAAAGTGCAGATTAAAAAAAGGCACAATAACGTTTTGGAAGATCAGGAATAGCATAAGGGAGATCCATTCAAGAGTCTGATAGCAGCTCGGTAGATGTTGGTGTTGAATCTGGTGGTATTAAGCTTTGTATTGGCTTGTGGGATGGTCTTGGCCAGAGCAGTTGCAATACCAAGCAGTGACGCAGCCAGATAGAATCTGTAAAAACTGGTAAGAATTATTGCATACATGCTGAGCTTCCTTACTTAGCCATCTGAGGAGGTAGAGGTGCTTTCTTGGGCATAGCATCAATGTAGTTGAACCAGGACAAATTGCTGGTGACATTGAGACCAAGGAACTTGAAGCAGCTTCAGGGAGTATAGTGAGTGGCTGAGCAAGCAGCCTGGTAGAGCACCTGTGTGGAAACAGGCCCATCGAGTCCATGCCGACTGCTGATCATTCGTTCACACTGGTTCTATCTGATCTCACTTTCCCACTCCCTACACACTAAGGGCTCTTTACAGAGGCAAATTAACCTTCAAACATACTTTGGAACGTGGGAGCAAACCGGACGGAGCACCCGGAGGAATCCCATATAGTTACAGGGAGAACGTGCAAACTCCACACAGCGATATGGTCAACAATTCAAAGTCTGAGAAAAGGTGTCAATAGACAATAGGTACAAGAGTAGGCAATCCGGCCCTTCGCGCCAGCACCGCCATTCACTGTGATCATGGCTGATCATCCACAATCAGTATCCCATTCCTGCCTTCTCCCCATATCCCTTGACTCCACTATCTTTAAGGGCTCTATCTAAGTCTCTCTTGAAAGCATCCAGAGAATTGGCCACTGCCTTCTGAGGCAGAGAATTCCACAGATTCACAACTCTCTGGGTGAAAAAGTTCTTCCTCATCTCCATTCTAAATGGCCTACCCCTTATTCTTAAACTGTGGCCCCTGGTTCTGGACTCCCCCAACATCGGGAACATGTTCCCTGCCTCTAGAGTGTCCAATCCCTAATAATCTTATATGTTTCAATAAGATCCCCTCTCATCCTTCTAAATTCCAGTGTATACAAGCCCAGTCGCTCCATTCTTTCAACATATGACAGTCCCGCCATCCTGGGAATTAACCTTGTGAACCTACGCTGCACTCCCTCAATAGCAAGAATGTCCTTCCTCTAATTTGGAGACCAAAACTGCACACAATACTCCAGGTGTGGTCTCACTAGGGTCCTGTACAACTGCAAAAGGACCTCTTTGTTCCTATACTCAACTCCTCTTGTTATGAAAGCCAACATGCCATTAGCTTTCTTCACTGCCTGCTGTACCTGCATGCTTGCTTTCAGTGACTGATCAACAAGGACACCCAGATCTTGTTATACTTCCCCTTTTCCTAACTTGACACCATTCAGATAATAATTTGCCTTCCTGTTTTTGCCACCAATGTGTTAACCTCACATTTATTATTGTCATTGTTATTCAAAAGCTCCATGATTGAGTGCACAACTAATGAGATGATGCCTGACATGGACCTGTTATGATGGTGTGTGGTGGACCAGATGAAGCTGTTCCTAAGTATGGTGGTGCACGCTTTCAAACTTCTGTACCTTCTGCCCGACGGGAGCAGGGAGAAGGAATGATCGGGGTAGGAAAAGTCTTTGATTAGGTTGGTTACTTTTCCGAGGCAGCATGAAGAGTAGATGGAGTCAATGGACTGGGCTACATCTACTACTTTCTGCAATCTCTAGGGCAGAGGTGCAATCAAACCAAGTTGTGATGCAATCCGACTGTATGGTTTCTGTGTTGAATCTGTAGACGTTTGCAAGAGTCATTCGAGACACGCCAAATTTCCTCGGTCTTCTAAGGAAGTAGAGGCACTAGTGTGTTCTCCTGGCTGTCGCATTAATGTGGTTGGCACTAATATTACCAACAATCTTTCGTGGATCAAGCCCTCAGCCATCTCCACTTCGGCACAATTGATGCTAATTGAGGCATGTATTTTACCACGCTTCCTGAAGTCAATAACTGGCTCATTTGTCTTGCTGACATTGCGGGAGAGGTAATTGTCCTGACACCATGTTACTAAGTTCTCTATATCCTTCTTGTACTCTGTCTTATCATTGTTCACGATCCGGCTCACCACAGTGGTGCTGGGTCTGCAAATTTGCAGATGTATCTTGAACCAAATTTTGCTGTACAGTCGGGAATGTATAAGGAGTATAATAGAGTACTGGGAATGCATCCTTGCGGGGCACTGGGAATTATTGTGGAGGACGTCACCTATTCTCAGGTTAATTGGCTGCTCTAAATTGTCTCAGTGTGTAGGTGAGTGGTAGAATCTAAGGGGAGTGGATGACAATATGGAGAGAATAAAAGCTATCCTACCCATGTACCTGTCTAACTGTCTTTTAAATGTTGCAATTGTACCCACTTTAGTTTAGAGATACAGCACAGAAACAGGCCCTTCAGTCCACCGGGTCCGCGCCGACCAGCGATCCCCGCACATTAACACTATCCTACACCCACTAGGGATTAGATTAGCATTGGATTAGTGTAAATGGGTGGTTGATGCCATGGTCTCAGTGGGCCAAAGGGCCAGTTTCCATATTGGATATCTCTGAACCATTACAAAGTACTGGCAAGTCCACATTTGGAGCGCTGTATACAGTTTTGGTCACACTGCTTAACAAGGATTTTACGGAGTCCGGAGGTTTGAGTCATAAGGAGATACTAGATAAGCTAGGTCTTCTTTTCCCAGAGCAAAGATAACGTGAAGTGCTTGTCTTGTCCCCAGGGTACGTGAGTCTAAAGCAGGAGGGCATAGGTTTAAGGTGAAAGGGAAAGATTGAAAAGAGGTCCTAAGGGTCACCTTTTTTCACACAGAGGTGTGTATATGGAATGAGCAGCCAGAGACAATTGTAGAAGGGCGGTCACGGTGGGGCAGCGGTAGAGTTGCTGCCTTGCAGCGAGTGCAGTGCCGGAGACCCGGGTTCGATCCTGACTATAGGTGCTGTTTGTTCGGAGTTTGTACATTCTCCCTGGGATCTGCGTGGGTTTTCTCCGAGATCTTTGGTTTTCCCCCACACTCCAAAGACGTACAGGGTTGTAGGTTAATTGGCTTGGTAAATGTAAAAAAAATTGTCCCTAGTGGGTGTAAGATAGTGTTAATGTGCTGGGATCGCTGGTCGGCGCGGACCCGGTGGGCTGAAGGGCCTGTTTCTGTGCTTATCTCTAAACTAGATTAGGTACAATTGCAACATTTAAAAGACAGTTAGACAGGTACATGGGTAGGAAAGCTTTGGAAGGATATGGTTGTAACACAGGCTAGTAGGATTAACTCAGTTTGGCAACTTGGTGGGCATGGACGGATTGGAGCGAAGGGTCTATTACTATGCATATAGCTCAATGAAAATAAGTATAAACCACAAAAATTCCCCAGATTGAGGTTGTAACTAGCGTGGTGTCACAAGGAGCAGTGTTGAGGTCTCAGCTGTTCACAATTTATCTCAACAATTTTGCTGCGGTGACCATGTGTAATATCTTCCAGTGTGCTAATGATACAAAGCTGGGTAGTGGTATGCTATGAGGCTTCAGAGGAACATAAATAAATTTCTATAAAACTCTGAAAGGAACAGAAGGGTAAAATTGAGTGGAATGGGAGTGCACCTGATGGAACAGTAACTCGAGTATGAACCAATAAGGGCAAATGTCTACTTGTGTCTTGTTCACTCTATGTAATTCACGGAGTCATAGAACTGTACAGCATGGAAAAGGGCGGCACGGTGGCGCAGCGGTAGAGTTGCTGCCTTACAGCGAATGCAGCGCCGGAGACTCAGGTTCAATCCTGACTACGGGCGCCGTCTGTATGGAGTTTGTATGTTCTCCCCATGACCTGCGTGGGTTTTCTCCGAGATCTTCGGTTTCCTCCCACACTCCAAAGACGTACAGGTATGTAGGTTAATTGGCTGTGCAAATGTAAACATTGTCCCTAGTGGGTGTAGGATAGTGTTAGTGTGCGGGGATCGCTGGGCGGCGCGGACCCGGTGGGCCGAAGGGCCTGTTTCTGTGCTGTATCTCTAAATCTAAAAAAATCTTTAAAAATCTAAAATGGCCCTTTGGCCCACCTTCTCCATGCCAATCAAGTTGAACTATTTGGCTAGTCCCATTTGCCTTAATTTGGCCAGTAGTCCCCTCAACCTTACTATCTGTATATCTGTCCAAATGTCTTTTAAAAGTTGTAATTGTAACTTCTATAGCTTCCTCTGATAGCCGATTCCAGTTACAGAGTACCCCGAGAGAAAAGATTGCCTGATCCCTCTTAAATCTCTAAACCTCTCATCTCAAGCCTATGCCCTCTAGTGTTTTAATCTTTACCCTGGGAAAAAGACTGTGAACATTCACCTTATTCATGACCCTCATGATCTTAGAACGTAGAATAGTACAGCATAGAAATGGGTCCTTCGGCCCACAATGTTTGTGCCAAACATGATGCCGAGTTAAATTGATCTCATCTGCCTGCACATGATCCATATCCCTCTATTCCCTGCACTTCCATGTGCCTATCGAAAAGCTTTGTAAACTCAACTACTGGATCTGCCTCCACCACCACCCCTGGCAATGCATTTCAGGCCCCACCACTGTGCCCTGCATATCTCCATTAAACTCCCCCCCCCTCTTACCTTTTAGCTATGGCCTTTAGTGTTGGACATTTCTACCCAGGGAAAAAGGTTCTGACTATCAACCCTATCTCGGCCTCTCATAATTTTATATGCTATCAAGTCTCCTCTCAATCTCTGATCTTCCAGAGAAAAGTCTCCCCTCAACTTCCGAAGCTCCAGAGAACCCTGTACACCTCAAAGGTCCCAGTCTATTCAACCTCTCACAATAACCTAATCCTGCAAACCTAGGTAACATCCCAGTGAATCTCTTTTACATCCTTTCCAAGTTAATCTGTGCAAAAGATGATTCTTGCATCATTGCCTGCAGATTGTTTGATTGGTGAACATTAGATTTCAGGCATATGAAACAAAAAAGTTGATAGAAATCTTACATCTAATTCTCTGTCGAGGGTCTATGTTAAAATATCCTTATTTAATTTTGAAATATTTGGGGCAAAACAGATGCCATGTGCAAGTTACATATGGTGGGGGTTGGTAGATAGGGATTTAAAAGTCAGGGGAAGATAAACCTCTGCAAAACAATTTGTCTGCTGATGCAGCAAGTTCTAAAACTCTCCTCACTTTCAAAAGAGGTTGCTGGTTGAGTAGAGATAACAATTTAAAAGTAGGTGAGTAACATAAAAAGGAAAACCACCACTAGACTAGCTTTCATCACCTCAAGGGAGGTTAGAAATTAAGTTTATATATATTTTTATTAACTAGCTGTAGGATTTTACATTGTTGCATCTCTTTGAAAATCAGATAGTTACTCCTGATTGAGGGCAGCTCACATACAACAGTCGGAAAATTTTACATAATTAAAATGCATTGTCGCATTTGTGGTTCCTTGAAATCATCATCACTATTTATTTTCTTGCAAGGAACCACAAAGAAATTGCTTTTCTTGGAGAGCATCTACCAAAACAATCTGTTTGGACTGGAGGCATGGAACATCCATTGCACCGGGACTATGATGAGGGGCAACATACACGGTACCAATGAGGAAGTGTTTGGATTTTCTATCAAGAGAAAAATCAGGACGAGTTTAATGAGAATGCCTGTGATGTGTAAGCATAGACCATTCTTAGAATGAAAATGCAGAAACTTGCTGATAACCACGACATGTATCGATGTCTCTCTCAGGATCATCTTAAGCACAAACTCTCACTGGGACTAAGAATGGAAGTGAACTTACTAACGCAAGAGAGGCGATCAATGCCCACTAGAAGGAACACTTTCAAGACCTCGTCAACAGTGACTGTCCTTAACAGGATCTTTGACTCCATCCATAGCAAACAATCCAATCTAACTTCACTGCAACATCTGGTCAATAAGTCGTCAAAAAGGCCAATACAAAACCCCGCCAAAGATTCAGGACGATGTTAATACTGTAGAAATTCTAGGAATTAAAGTCATAAATTCACAAGCTAATATCCCACAGCTAGGAAGAGGAAAACATGTCAAGAGGACCTCAAAGTCGCTCTAAATGTAAGTGTCTTCAAGAAAGGAGACAAATCTGCAGTCGGTATTCCAGAGTGGTCTCCATTATCTGCTAAAGTCAACACCAACTGCTCTCTTCAACTCCGAATGATATTGTCTGAGAGTGGATCTGCAGTTATGCAGCGACACTATGCAAATTGTACTTTCATGTTCAGCGTTCATTCACTGAAACACGAGACAATGGGCCTTACCCTTGACTTCTGCAAAACAAAAAAAGGTCCTGTACCAACCCTCCCTCCCTGGTTGTTCAACAACTCTCCCCAACAGTAAAAGGACACAACGTAACCCATTTCTCAACGAAGACGGACATCAAATATAAAATCCTCCATCACCTCCAGCACCAACAGTTTTTAGTTGTCTCAGGAAAAGCGTGAAGATCAAGACCATGAATATCACTGACAGGTCACTCAAACTTTTAAATACGTTTACAAAATGAATTCAAATCACATTAATCCTCCCACAAAAATAGATCGACTGTAATATTTGCAAAAATCATAAACACGTGACAGGTACTGTCACGGGTACACAATGATGCAACTACCTCAACGCTCTCGGAATCGCAGCAAATTGAAACACGGAAGCTGCTGACTTTAGCAGAAAACAACAAGTCACTTTGTCTAATTTGCAACACAGTTAAAAAGTTACGTTTTATTTTTTCTTACCGTAAATCCCGACTGACGTCGGAAATTTGACAAACTGATCATAGGAACATTGATTCGATCGATTCCGATCCCAGCTCCAGTGTCAGGTTTTTTTCGCGACCAGAGGCTTCTCCCTTTTCGCCTGGATTTTTCTCCGTGTTTTAACGCTATTGGAAAGATGAACTGTTTATTTGTCAAGTCGGCTCTGCTCTCTGACTTGTGATAGTCAGAACGAAAGTGTGTTATTCCTTTTTGAGCACCCAGATAGAGGATGTGAGAGATCTAACCTCACTTCCCGAGTTTCAAACTGAGCTATAACAATCTGGCCGTAAAATGACGCCGATCTTACAGCTGTTCCTTGCGCAATCCCCACCCTTCCGGGTTCTTGAGCCAGGCTCGGCCAAAACAGGTGAGAAATCACCTGGAGAAAACACAGAGTCCGGGGCAGAATTCGGAAGCCCGACAGTCCCGGGGAAGAGGTTACGCTTTCTCCAAAGCAGTTTATTTACAGCAGGTCGCTAATCACCCAACTTGGAAATAATGCTTTCAGAAAAGACAATGTGTGTGAGAGAGAAAGAGGAACATTCAGTAAAGTTACAAAGTCTTAGCCGGAGCTGTGTTCCTCGGGTGTACCTCGCCCGAAAATATTTTCAAAATAAATACGTGACTCAACCTAGCATTACTTCATGAAATATTATGACCGACAATGTTAGCAAATTTGGCAATCTCTCCCCACGTGGTAAAATTCTACAAACCTCATTTTCTAGAGTTTAGAAGAATGAGAAAGAGTATTTTTTGCAACGCATTAAAGAGTAGATGCAGGGAGTCTCGTGGGTTTTTAAGGCGCAGGATAGTACTGTTACTTCTACAATCATAAGGCTGGAAATCTTTGAATTTTTCTTTCTTTCAATGACTGAGTCAGCAGATCGAGTAGTGCAGGACAGGCCATTCAGCCTTTGATGCAACTATAAACTGCACATCTGCCTGCACATGGTCAATTTCCCCCCATTCCCTCAACGTCGCTATATTTACCATAAACCTTCCCTGATGTTTTCTCCCCACAGCGGGCATCTACCACTGTGAGAACAAACTTTCCTCATAAATCCCCCTTAAACTCCTCCCCCATCACTTAAGGCCATGTCCTTTTTTATCTGACATTTCCATCTGTGGAAAAAGATTACCTACCCTATAATTACCTCTCATAATTTTATGTACTTCTATTAGATTGCCCATCAGCCTCGACAATCAAAGTATGTCCAACCCCTCTTTACAACGAATACTCGCTAATCCAGGCAATATCCTGGTGAGCCTCTTCTGCACCCGCCCCAAAGCCTTCGCAACCTTCCTGTAAAGTGGCGACCAACGCGATACACCAAATATTGCCCACTCAACACCTCTACTGGTGCCTTATTTACCAACTCATCCACTTGTTTTGCCACTTTCCAAGAGTTAAGAGCTTGCATCAAAAGATCCCTTTGTACATCAATGCTTCTGAGTCCTGTCATTTCCTCTTATATTTGACCCTCTCATGTGCAAAACCTCACACCTGTCAGGATTAAACGCCATGTGCCATTTCTCTGCCTACATTTCCAATAGGTCCATATCGTGCCGAATCCTTTGACAACTTTCCTCACTATCCATTACTCTGCCAATAATAATTTAAAGCTACCTACTGCAATTGCTCTGTGGCTTTCTAAATCATGGATTTTTGCACACCAATGAAATCAAAGTACACAGGAATAGGGTAGGAAATTAAAGTCGATTAATATATTCAATGGTGAAGCAGAGTTGTGAAATTGTATGGCCTATTACTTTTCAAAGTTCCTGTTAAGTAATTTGGCAAAAAGGTTGGCATGGCATGGTGAGCTTAGGAGTCTGTTTTTGCATTGTGCAACTCTATGACATTGAGATTGACAGGCCAGCTGTCTTTTTTGATATTAATTCAGTGAGAAAAAGAAATGTGAGCCAACACAATGAGCCCAATCTTCGGAATTTTTAACATCCACCTGACCCATCACAGAATCTTCAAACACAGAAACAAGTAATTTGACCAAAGAACTCTACGGTGTTGTTTATCCAGTTCTTTAAACCCATGAGTGTAAACAGATAATTTAACATAGAATGTGTTACAACCATACACTTGACATCTCAGTTGTTGTAATCTTAGAACTACTTGGATGGGAATATGTTCTTAATACTACTTTGGAACAGAATAGAGGTAGCGTTATTCTACATATAATTATGTTGGCACTGTTCCATTCTCTACCAGTGACTTCCTTTTGCATGATGATATTAACTCAATAATACCCGAAGTGTAGCCTCATATAAGGAATAAAACCTGCAAGTGTGGTATCTCAGAATGAGGTGAAAATTTTAAGTTGTGTTATATTGACATATTTTCCTCCAACCCTTTCTCCACATTTTCAATGTTGACTTGCCATTCTTGATTAACCAGTGAGCACTGTAAATGCCAACCCAAATCAGAAAATTAAACCCAAGGTCTTTCTTATTTGTAGGGCTTAGTTAAACAAAAAGCAATCGCTTTCCCCCTACTATTTTTGTAAGGCTTGGAGGGCGTGCAGAAGAGACATGCCAAAAATGATTTTAGGGATGATGGACTTTATGTATATTGGAGAAGTTATGGTTATTGTCCTTGGAAAGTGAAGTTTACAAGGAGAATTGATAGAGGTACTCAAGAGAGAGCTGGATCAGTAGCTAAAAGGAAATTATATTCATGGCTGTGAGGAAGGAGGAAGGGAAGTGGAATTAACATGATCGGATATACGCCTATTGCAGATTCAATGGACCAAATGGTTTCCTTCGGTGTGTAAACAATTTGTGGTACAAATAATTTACAGCACAAAAATTGTGTCTATACACATTCTCCCGTTCTAAATACCTCAAAATATCCATTGTGTAGGAAAATAACTACAGATGCTGGTACAAATCGAAGGTATCACAAAATGCTGGAGTAACTCAGCAGATCAGGCAGCATCTAGGAGAGAGGGAATGGGTGACGTTTCAGGTCGAGACCCTTCTTCAGACTGAAGAAGGGTCTCGACCCAAAACGTCGCCCATTCCCTCTCTCCTAGATGCTGCCTGACCTGCTGAGTTACTCCAGCGTTTTATGATATACTCAAGATATCCATTTATCACTTTATCCACATGGGCTTCCATATTTCCCGTTTAGTGGTTAATGCTATATATATCTCAACTGTTCCTTGTGGCCAATTAGTTCCACTTTCTAATGACTCTGTCATTAGACCTCTAGAAAAGACAAGGTTTGGATTTGCCAGCTAAAGAAAAGAGAACCAGTCTGTTCAGTCTATCCAAAGAATCACCTGTCCATCAGTTGGTTAGACGCTTGCCTAAATCAAATTGCAGGCTAGTTAGCTGAAATTGAAGAATGTCCCTTGGTCGCTTACAGCCTAGTGGTATGAACATTGAATTCTCCAATTTCAGGTAACTAACCTACAAACAACCAACCACTCCTTTTCCCCTCCTCTTTAGTCTGTGCCCCTCCTGAATTTGCACCCGTTTCACCCCTTTCTCTCTCTTCCCCACCACCCCCTGTTCCCTTTCACCAATATTCCTTCCTCTGGCCTTATCTCATTTTTTTTGTTGCTTCATCTTTGGCCAAAGTCCAACCATTTACCTACCACCCCCACCCCCCCCTTCACCTGTATGCAACTATCACTTGTCTGGCTTTCTCCTCCTCCCCCCCCCCCCCCCCCAACCAATCATTCTGATGAAGGGTCTCAAGCTGAAGCGTTATCTATCTGTTTTCCAGAGATGCTGCCTGACCCGCTGAGTTAATCCAGCACTTTGTATCTCTTTTGTAAACCAGCATCTCCAATTTACAGGCATGTGAGTGAGGTCAAAAAGAGGAAAACAGCCGACAATAAACAGCGGGGTAAAAAAATTGGAATATGTTTTATATTTAGCGCCATGTAGATGTCACTAAAAATATTCCCTATGATTATTATACTCTTAAATGATATAACAGGTTGAAGACTTTATTATAATACCCAAGAATTTTCCAAGAATATGCCGTACGTGTATAATAAAATTACGAATATGAAATTAAACACAAATGACTCAAAAATGCATTTACATATGATTAGCAAGGGTGTGCATTTCTGCTCTACCTTGGTTCTAGTCCTGGGGAAAACAAACTCGCATATGACCACTAATTACAGTAATTTAGACTATAATGTCATCTTGCTTATTGAAGTACATATTGAAGTACTTGTTGAAATAAATTCGCACATTAATTGACAATCAGCCCAAAAAGGTGGTAATTGGCTTTTCTGCTGCGTGTTATATTTTAACCCCGTCTTAATCAATTTAGTTATATAATCTTGCACTTAAATTTAATATTTACTCATTACAGTTCCACCACTGATTTTCTGGCACTCTTGGTTCTAGAGCACTGCTGGTTTATCCAGCCAGCCAAGGAAGTCGGCTGCTATGGGGATAGATGTGCTGGCTCCAGGTGGGTTGGAGTTCCAGAGCCCCGACTGCAGGTTGCAAATTCAACCCACCGATCGGTCGCGGAAGTCCCGATGAGCTCGAGATTGGCTGCCTTGCCCAGCCTAGGTGCCACATTTTCGGGGAGACTTCCAGGGTGGGGGGATTTCTCGTGGAACCCCTAGCAACCTCTAGCGGAACCCTAATGTTCATTATAAGTCTATACATCGTTTATTTATTTTTTATTCTTTTTTATTTTCTGATCCGATTTCTCCATTTTGGCAAATGCGATTTTGACAAAGTGAAAAATGCGGAAATCATGCAAAAAGCACGATAATGGATTTAAAAAATGCGGAAATTTGCGGAAAATTCACGACTGAATTTAGTTTTCATTTAGTTTAGAGACCCTTCGGCCCACTGAGTCCACGACAACCAGCGATCCCCGCACACTAACACTATCCTACACACTAGAGACAATTTACAATTTTACCGAAGACAATTAACCTATAAACCAGTATGTCTTTAGAGTGTGGGAGGAAACCGGAGCACCTGGAGAAACCCCACACAGGTCATGCGGAGAACATACAAAGAGCACCCAGTGTCAGGATCGAACTACAAGGCGGCATCTCTACCACTGCACCAACGTGCTGTCCTTGTGCAGTTGATTGTGTCTACAAACTGGTAAAACTGATTGCTCTCTTCTTTTTATTTCTAACTTTATTATTAGTCACTTTTTGCTTTTGTTAACCTTTTGTAACTCAACCAGTAGTGTGCTTGGTATGAAAGTTCTGCTTTTTAGCTCCTTCCTGAGTAAGTTCCCCTTCTTAAATTTGGTTCTTCAATTTTTTTACTGGCTGACTTTCAGCACTCATTTTTTGTTCTTGCTTCTCAACTCAAAGCATACTTTTTATTTCTTCACTTTTTCATCTTTTCTGTTAATTTAATTGGAATTTCCCCTTTGCAGCCAGTGGTGGCGAGGAAGAAAAAGGAATTGACCTGCTTCTGGTTCTTTCCCGAACACTTGAGAATGATTTCAAGAATGAGTTCTACACTGGATCCTGAACATTTGGAAAGCACAAAGCAACAGGAAATGCTCAAAATTAATCATGGCCCAACATCTCCAACTGTATCTTCACCAATTTTTCTCCCCCCGACTTCTTGATTAGCCGAGGCGTAAACCCAGCAATCGCCAAAGGCCCCTTTTAGAGGTCTGATCTCCTGCCATCCTCATCCTTTCATTGACTACTTATCTAATTACTCCCTTGACCACACCCCCCAATCCTACTTGAAACTACCAATGGCTCCGATTCTTCTTGCACAACCTCCTTGAGCACTGTATCATTTGCAGATCCCTCTGCCATCCTCTTCCTTGCTTGCTGATCTAATCTTAAGTTTCTGATCACCTGAACCTTGGACATCACCTTAGCCATGGGCGTCATATTTTGAATTCTGAAAATATTCAACACCCTTTGCGCTATTTCCTACCTTCCCAAAATAGATTGTATGCAATGGCTTCATTTTATGGTCTTTGTAGAAAACTTACCGTACAAATCAAATGTGTCCGTTAAAAGGACAGGCTGCTCACATAAGAAGGGCTGACTGGGTAGCTTCAGAATTCACTGAATCATCTTCTAAAGTTTATAATATGCTTAAACTGGTGAAATCTTATTTTCAGCATTTAATTACTGACATTATTCAATTGATGTCTTAGCAGCAACATAGCTAAAAGCATTCTATTGGTAACCGTTCTGATGCATTGTAGAGTTTGCAGCAACACCGGCAGCTGTCGAACCAACGTCACTGTACAATGAAGGATGAGGATACCTTTCAACTTAAGGATAAGGGGAAGTCTTTTAGGACCGAGATGAGAAAACATTTCTTCACACAGAGAGTGGTGAGTCTGTGGAATTCTCTGCCACAGAAGGTAGTTGAGGCCAGTTAATTGGCTATATTTAAGAGGGAGTTAGATGTGGCCCTTTTTGCTAAAGGGATCAGGGGGTATGGAGAGAAGGCAGGTACAGGCTACTGAGCTGGATGATCAGCCATGATCATATTGAATGGCGGTGCAGGCTCGAAGGGCCGAATGGCCTACTCCTGCACCTATTTTCTATGTTTCTATGTTTCTAACAGCATTAGAGTGTTCAGAATCAGATAGAACCGAAAAAAACGTTGAAAATCATAACATTTCTCAGTAAAATTAGACAAATTATTTTCCTGTTTCATCTTGTGTGTGTTTTGAAGTCTTAACTACTTTGCAGTTCGCAAGGGAGGTTAAGCTTTGTTCTCATAGTAGAGATGGAATTGACTGGGTAAATGTAAAAATTGTCCCTAGTGTGTGTAGGATAGTGTTAATGTGCGGGGATCGCTGGGCGGCGCGGACTTGGTGGGCCGAAAAGGGGTGTTTCCGCGCTGTATCTGAAATATGAAAAAAATAAAATATGAAATATGTTCAAAACCAGAGTTTTAGGATATGAGATACGAGGTATAAAGGGATCTTAAGAAGATGTTTCTCGCCCAGGAGGTTGGAATCTGGAACACTGCCCGAGGTGTGGTGGAGGAAGAGACTGTCAAAAGATTTAGAAATTATCGAAACAAGCACTTGAATTGTCAAGGCATCGTAGACTTCTGGCCTAATAAATCGGATTAGAAAAGATGACTTGTTAGTCAGCATGGCATGAACATGGCAGGCTGAAGGACCTGCTTTTTTTCTGCATTACTCTCTGGCGTTATACTGAGTTTACGTTGTTGACGGTTGTGCAATTGACTAAAAAGCCAACCACCCATAAATGAATACATGTTTTGACATGCACTGCTAAGAATGAATTGACTAGAACTTTTAAAGGTGAAACAACCTTAATGTATGACTGTGAGATAAACTTATTCAGTACAATACAAGCAGATACCATAAAGATCAGGATAAATTAAATTTGTTAACTGGAATTAAATGCAAATGTTTTAAGTGGTGGAATTTGTATCTCAAAATTGAAAGATTGTGGGTATAAATTCAGCGCCATAGTTTTGAATAAAAAGCCCAGGTTGGCACTCCACCGTGCACTGATAGATTACTGCATTATTAGAAATGCTGTCTTTTGGATGAAGTGTTAAAGTTGGATGTAAAAAAAAAATCAATGGTACTATTTAAATGAAGAGCAGAAAGATTCTCAGAATCATCCTGGACCCAATATTTTCACTACAACTCAAACCAAAAAGTCATTTCCTGGCTATTTTATTTCATTTAGGGTACATACTGCACGTTTATTGGCAACTAGGTTTCCTGCATTTGTACAGGAAATATATATTTGAAATAATTAATTGTGAAATGCTTTGAAACATCCGACGGCAGAAAGGTTCTAAATTAAAAATGACATGGATTTATTTATCGAAGGCAAGGTAGTAATCATGACATTGCAATTGGCCTTCAGTAGCCAAGTGGTTTGTTTGCAGGGTACAAACTAAAATCAGTTGGGCCTCTTATCATTGCCCAGTGACTCATCCAGAAATTGTATGCGGAATATATTTTTTTCAATTTTGTGAATTGAGCAATAAAAATAAAAAAACAATAGAACTCGTTAGGAAGTTTCTGTTGTTGGAATGCTTATGGCCATTAAACTCAAAACTCAGATGAAATCTAATAGATTGGCCAAATGCTTGACCATGTACATCATTATATGATTATTTTATTTTTAGAAAAAAATCTTTCCACGGTATCGGTTACAAGATCAAAATCAAGTTCCATCTTGATGATAAACATCTGCACCAGTGTTTGGAGGACATGATAAGATTCCTTGTATTTTTTAAATGCTTTACAAACATAATTGTGGACAAATTCAAAACATCTTTACTTGATAACATATTCATTCACTCAGGGCCCAAGGAGAAATAAATACTTCATATAACTTAAGCCCCAGGAACTAAATGAACACCAATGACCAACAATTGTTTTCTTTAAGAAACAACAGTGAACATTGATAAAAGTAATGGATTTGATTTTATATACAAGGGTTATCACAAATCTTTTGACAAGGTGCTACTGATGCTAGTTAAATATAAATTCATAAAATTTAACTGATAAAGGCCACAAAGATACAAATTTGGCTAAGAAGTAGTTGATATGAATAGGAGAGTTAGTAGATTCATAGAATTGCTCACGCACAGAAGGCTATCAGCCCATCAAGTCTATGCTAGAGAATAATAATAATGTTCTCTAGGAATCGGTATTTAAATCGTTCAATATATTTTAATTGGACAGTACTTTCAAATGCTGACACAGATACTGCAGTCTGAATGGCCTCCTTCTGTACTGTATGATTCAATAATGTAGCTCTAAGGTGGCTCATAAACCACTGCACAATCAAGATAATTAAGAGACCATGGGATAACTGATGAAAAACTGCAGATTCACAGCAAATTCATGATATAAATTGAATTGAATCATGTAATAATGATATCCCCCACCCAATGAACCATAGACATTGAAATGGCATTAATATTAGGAGGGGTATTTTTGGCACCTTTTAGTGCTTCTCAGTTATTTCTTATCACTGATTGAAGCTGGCCTACAGTATATCACTTGAATAGAACTGCCCTACTTGATGTCATGAGATTCCTCTGTCATGATACTATAAGTTGAAAGAGTGGGCAGCGAGCAGCACTTTCTGTTCATGAAATTTGGAAAGTACTGTTAAAAGGAATTTCACGTTACATATCCTCTTCCAGTCTGAGTCTTACTTTCATTGAAAAAATATAGAATAAGAGCAAAAAAAAGCAATTATTAGGTGCTTTATGAAATAATCATTTAGTTTAAATTGGCATATCATTTCAGGAGGGCTGCTGTCTCACAGCGCCAGAGACTTGGGTTTGATCCTGACTACAGGTGTTGTCTGTGCAGTTTGTACGTTCCCTCTGTGACTGTGTAGGTTTTCTCTGGGTTCTCCGGTTTCCTCACACAAGGACATCCAAGTTTGTAGGTAAATTGGGCTTCTGTAAATTGCCTCCAGTGTGTAGGATGCAAAAGTGCGATCACAAAGAACTAATGTGAATGTGCAATCGATGGTCAGCATAGACTCGGCGGGCCGAAGGGCCTGTTTCCATACTGTATCTCTAAACTAAACTAAAGATTCTTGGCCTGGTGATAGCTTTCTTACTGAATTAGAAGGTTCTGGATTCATTCCCTGACAAAATCTTTGCCATTTTAATGCGGCGCTCAGGGTGTGCTGCACTTCGTAGGGAAAGCCTTAGTCAGGTAATCAATGGAAGTTTCGAGATTCACAACTTTCCTGAAGAGATGTTTTTCTAATATAAAGCACAGGAAGTCTGCCTTGTGCAATTTTACAGTTAAGAGATTTAGATTCCCATTAAAGCACTCAAGTTTTGCACAAAACTGCTACTGACACAAGTTATTCTTCACCAGGATTTTACAATTTTAAAGTTGTTTCTATTCTGCATTAATTTACATTTTCTAAACCCAACAAATGCACATAATCTTTTAAAATACCCTCATACATGGAATATTACCAGTGGCTCACACACTAGACTGCATGACTCTAAGCCAGTAAACTGTTCAGGTAGACACAAAATGCTGGAGTAACTCAGCGGGTCTGGCAGCATCTCGCGAGAGAAGGAATGGGTGATGTTTCGGGTCGAGACCCTTCTTCAGACTTGTTCAGGTCCTCGGGAGAAATTAATATTAAAAATTAGGTTGATATTTCTGTTCTCTTTTTAATTAATATGAAACAAGGACCCTCCTGCTCATTTGTGGATTAAAGTATCTTGCATCACGATTGTGGAAAAAAAAGATTTATGCTCGGTATCTTGATCAATATTCATCCCTCAATCCAAAATTATATTCATATTCTTTGTGGGAATCTGCTGTCTGTAAAATTATGATTTTATTTCATTGGCTGCATAGGGCTTTGGCATGTCCTCAAAGATTCTAAATGAAAGAAAAACTTTAATATTTTGCCATAAAAGATTTTCTCACACATAATGATTTTCACAAAACCACTATTCAAATGAGCTAATATCATGTGGCATTTCTTAAGATCCTCCCGTGTCTGGGATCATAAAAGTATAGGCTTCCATAAATTTACTCATCACACACACTCTTTTTAAGGAAGTGATTTTAACTAGTTATCTTAAGAGTAATTAGAGGCTAACGGTGTTGTTTTTCCCCTTTTTTGACAGTTGCTTGGTTTCTATTTTGAAGAGGTGATTTGAAGATTTTAAAAAATATTACCTTTTTTCCCAAATTTGTGAAAAAAATGACACCAAGCCAAATAGGAAGGTATCAGGTGTTTAAAAACGTGGCTACATATATACATATAAGGGTGTTTTTTTGAAAATATAGCTAGAACATGCTTAGTTTAATTGCACACATTCCTGGGAATGCATCAATTAATCTTTTCTTTGCAGGAAATCTCCCACAAAAATACTTCAGAGAAACTTGATTCTGATGGATGTTAATGATTAAAAAAAAGAAAGGTCCTTGGCAATTTTGCAACTAGGATTAGGTCAGGATCAGTCATGATCTTACATTGCCTGTTTGAGGGGGGCATATTTCTTACGGTGTCCTGCTCAACAATAAGCATTCATCTCTGAAAAGTCAATTACTAGTCATTATTAATGATATTCTGCAATATTACTGCACAATAAGAACAAAACATCATGTGAAGATCTTAGATATGATAGAGTGCTGATATTTATCTATGTGGTAGTAAAAATAATCATTGCTGTTGTTCAATAACTAATTGATCTGCAAATCTTGAGGGATAAAAGTATTGAGGATGAAGTGGCACCATGAATCTATCTATTTTTAATCTATTATCACTTTGGAAAAGATCTGTTGACTGAAAGATGCTCCTCGATTAATTTTAATCACCTCTGTATAGTTCCAGAGAGCCATGTTAGAGTACGACAGATGGAAGTCTTTATTCTTATACTTTATGAGGTTGTGAAGAACTCTTCATAAGTATTAATAGACATTCTCCTTCATATTTTTGAGTTTCTGAAATGTAGTTTTGGGTGCATTATCCCAGAGGGAGTCAGATAATCCCAACAGCATTAGAGATTGTATCACAAATAGAAAAAAAACATTTGGCTCAGACAAAGTCCTAGATTAGTTTGATTATCTGAGGGGTCATCGGACAGGAAAAGCACAAGAACAGGCCTTCAGTGCACAATGTCTGTGCCAAACATTAACATTAATATAAACATTAATTAACAACCCTAATGCATATCTCACCATTCCCTGCATATCCATATGCTTATCCAAAACTTTAAATGCCACTAACGTATCTGCTTCAACCACTGTCCCCAGCAGTGTTTTCCAGGTACTCACCCCCCTCTGTGTAAAAATCTTGCCCCGCACAAGATTTTAAACTTTGCCCTCACCTTAAAGCTATGTCCCCTCGGATTTGATTTTTCCATCCTGGGAAAAATATTCTGACTGCCTACCCTATCTATGTCTATCATAATTGTATTAGGTCTCCCGGCAACCTCCAGCATTCGAGAAAACAATCCAATTCTATCCTTGTAGCTAATACCCCCTAATCTAAGGATCGTACCAGTATCGGCTCTGCACCCTTCGAAAGCCTCCACATCCTTTCTGTTATGGGGGTGACCAGAACTGCACACAATATTGCAAATGCAGCCTAACTAAAGTTAATATCAGATGAATTTTCCAAAAAATATTTCTATTTTATTAGGCCTCCGACATTTTGCCAATGAAAAGGGATTAAGAGTTTGTTTGTGACTGTATGAGTTTTTGTAAGTACTGGGTATATTTAATGGACAGCTTTTTCTGTTCATTAACCTTCTCTTGTTACCCACACTAGAGAAAAAGTTGATGTTTTAGATTAATGTAAAAATTTAAGAAAAATGTTACTTGTGAGAGTGGGTTGGCATTTTACCACGTAGATTGTAGATTACTTGGTAGAATGTGTTCATGAATTCCTGGGCTAACACATCTTCCTTTCTCCATTTACTTACCTTTCTTACCTCCTTAAATTTTGTTTTATAATTTTTGCTGTTTTTGAACAATAGCCATTCAATTGTGATGTCTGCTTATTTTCCCTTTAACAGACATTGCTTAACCCATTCACAAGAACAGAAGAAAATAGGAGGCTACCTGGCACATCAAACCTACTCTGCCATTTAATATTATCAAGAGCTGTCTGCCCCTAGCCTCATTTCCACTGTTGTGCCTGTTCTGCAGAACCTTAATTTCCCTAATCTTTCAAAACATGTTTTGTTTTTTATTCCAACTTTCTGGATTCCAACTCATTTTGCTTTTGTATTATGCCGATAAACTCTGCACTTGCTAGCTGAAAAGCTTTCTTTTAGTAAAGTAATAATATAGCAACATTAGCAGTTTTTTACCTGTCAGAAAGGGGCAGCCTGAAAGAAGTTTGAGACACAAGAGACTGCAGATGTTGGAATCTTGAGCAAAACACAAAGTCAGGAAACATCTGGGGAGGTAATGGACAGGCCACTTTTCAGGTTAGAACTCTTGTTCAGTTTGCTCTGAACCTGTCAATTCCTTCCCCAGAAGCTGCTTGGCCAGCTGAGTTCTTCCAGCAGTGTTTTGCTGAAGGAAGTTGGAATAGATTGGAAAATAGCAAGTTGGACAGAAAGAAAATGTGCAAGAAAAAGTCAATTTAAAATAAACTGTTCCACTTGCATTGTTAATAGTGCCTGTGAGAAACTTAATCCAAAATTTATGTACCTTTGTCTCTCATTTAGTATACAATTTTCTTGGATAATACAGCAAAAGATGTAAAAGATACACAACTTTGGTAGTCAAAGGGTTCCATTGGGAATGCAATTCATGATTGCATCCACAATGTTGAAATCAAAGTTGATTGTCTTCTTGGCATGGAATGAATTGTGCAGCACAACTTACACCTAATTGTAATTGTTATTGAACAAAAATATCATAGCTTTTGCCAGAAATCAAACAGAATTTTTATAGAATTCTTAAATTAAAGGGGTTGGACATGTTAGAGGCAGGAAACATGTTCCCAATGTTGGGGGAGTCCAGAACCAGGGGCCACAGTTTAAGAATAAGGGGTAGGGGCAATTTAGAACAGAGATGAGGAAAAACTTTTTCACTCAGAGTTGTAAATCTGTGGAATTCTCTGCCTCAAAAGGTAGCGGAGGCCAATTCTCTGAATGTATTCAAGAGAGAGCTAGATAGAGCTCTTAAGGATAGTAGAGTCATGGGGTATGGGGAGAAGGCAGGAACGGGGTACTGATTGAGAATGATCAGCCATGATCACATTGAATGGTGGTGCTGGTTCAAAGGGCCAAATGGCCTACTCCTGCACCTATTGTCTATAAAGATCAGAATGGAGGGGAGCATTTTCTCCTCTTGATATACCACAGTATAATTATGCATTTTGCAGTAAACTTTGTTATCGCCCGGATTTTTATTTTTCAACAGTCTCGTGGCCAGTCTCATCTTCAACCAACTATAAACTTGAACTCATCCAAAACTCCATTATTGTCCTAACTCACACCACATCCCGTTCCACTCAACCCCCCTGCGTTTAGCAATAATTCTTAAGTAACACGTTACATTTTTATCGTTTTTTTAAAAATTCCTTGTTTCTTCGTCACTCTATAAGTTTCCCCAACTCCATAATCTACCCAGTTCTTATTTCTTTCCCGATGCTGGACTTTGTGCGCTTAGTTTTAATCACTGCATTTTTATTCCATTATTCGTCGACGTACCCCGAGTTGTCTCAGCAATAAAATCTGGAATACCCTAGAGAACCTCAAAACCCCATTATTTCAATTTAAAAACACTACTTGAGAGGTCGACCATGAGACCAAGATTAAGTTAAATCTCCTCTTGACTTACAAATGCTATCCAAATGGAGATATGTTACATGACAAGGCAGGGGTAATTTTGAAAACATAATATCGTTATTTACGACAGTGCGTGGCAAACCATGATTAAAGTGCCCCCCCAGAGGGATCCCACCTGAATGATATTTATACTGACTCACTGGGCATGTTGCTGCTAGGCTTGGGGCGGCCTGGCAGCTTCAAGACATCCAACACCTCAATGGCGTCGTAGCCCCGGCGGCGGCGGCCCATGGTTGCGGCCCATCAGCTCAAGAGGATGGAGGCGATTGGTTGCACCGAACATGACGGCGCTCGGATGCCCGCGCGCGGTTTCCAGAGTAACGGGCGAAAGGCGGCGGCGGCGCAAAAGAAGTACTTCGCGAAGCAAATTTACGTAAAGTTGTAATAACGTTTTTATATTTTTATATAGCTGTTAGTGATTTATGACAGAAAGACGTCGCGTTTCAACGTTTACTATCTCTCATCCACGACCAACGTTTCTCGATTGGGGAATAAACCAGGTACAACATGGAAAGATCAAGGTGGAGGTTCCACAGTAGATGCTGCCCGACTGCCTGTGTTTTCAACATTTACTGTTGTTTCAGGTTTGCAGAATCTACGGGCTTTGATTTGATTTTCAAATGTATCAATATCTGGTGAATTTCATCCATGAACCTATAAATGTTGGCTCTTAAGTCCCTGACTGGAAACAAACCTAAGGCCTAATTTGCTTTTGCTGTCCATTTTAAACCCGGTGTCTTTGACTCCTTGGGAGACCTTCAGTATAGCTAAATGAATGTTCTACAAATTATAGTAGCTCCCAGGGATCCACTGATATTTCTTGCATGGTTTAAAAATATAACTTTAAACTTGTGGAAAGATTTTTGCATCAAGAGTGGGGATATGTTTAGACCGATTGCCAAATCTTTTTGAAGAATGCAGTGACATTTTATTATGTATAATATGTATTATTATGTATATATTATTTCATTAATAAGATTCAAAATAACTATGTTGTGAATTTATACACTTTAAAACATATCAAAGTAATAATTTAATTAAATACGTGGACCAATCATTTGTTACTGAAGCAAATAGGCAATGCAATAGAAAATAGAGCATGAATGACTTTTTTGGTGATATGTGTTGGGCAAGAGCTTTGTGTTTCATATTTATTTTCCTCCACATGACCACTTCAATTTTATATCCAATTCAACATTGATGTGTACTAAATTCTCACTGGACTTGAGAAGGTAGATGTGGTGGTGAAGTTACCCCTGGCTGAGGTGTCTGGAACAATGAATTCCAGAATCTCAGAATAAGTGGTCAACCACCAATGAGAGAAATGATAAATAGTTTCTTCACCCAGCTAGCAATTAATATTTGTAAAAAAAACTGAAGAGGACAGTGGATGCTTAATTACTCAGTATTTTCAAGACAGGTCAATAGACAATATGTGTAGGAAGGAACTGCAGATGTTGGTTTAAACCGAAGGTAGCCACAAAATGCTGGAATAACTTCTCTGGAGAGAAGGTATTTTACAGATTAATACAATAGGTATTTTACAGATTAAAGGAATCAAGAATTGTGAAGGTTAATGGAGCAAAGTGATGTTGAGGTAAAACAAAGATGAACCACCATTTTATTGAATGGGAGAGCAGACACAAGAGGCTGAACAGCCTACTACTTTTTGTTTTTTTAATGTAAAGTAACCAGATCCTTCTTCTCAAGTCCCAAGGGAAGCATGGACTACCAAGGGGGCTGAGGATTTTTTTTTTCACATAGTAGGTGATGGGTATTACAGTATGGAAAAAGCTGCTTGATGAAATAGTTGAGCCAGGTACAATAACAACATTTAAAAGACATTTGGGTAGGTACATGGATAGGAAAGGTTTAGAGGGATGTGGGCCATACATGGACAGGATTAGATGCGATATCTTGTTCGGCATGGATGATTAAGGCAGAGGGACCTGTTTCCGTGCTGTTTGATCAAGTATCAAGAAGCTCTGATCAATCTTCTGACTCTAAGATATTAGTGCTGTCAATTGAACTAAGTTGATGAGACATACCAGAAACATGAGCAAATTTGTCTGGGATAGAGGAGACCTCTTTAGAACTTGAGAGACTTTGGTTGTTGCAAACTCTTAACTTCTATATTTGGATATTTCCTTTGACATGGAAAAAGGCCATTTCATGATTGAGTCTCACAGTCCAATCCCATTCTCCCACTAGTTTTCCCAATAACCTATTCTCTCTACATTCTGTTCACACCACTCTTCTCCAGATTCTCGCATTCACTAATATTGTTTGGTAGAATTTCAGATACAGTTTGAGGGTGAACTTCCCACGTCAAAAACCAATGTCTTCATCTTAAATGAGGGTGGACTGGATAAATAAGTGAAGAAATGGATCAGTAAATGAGCATTGACCGCTAATTCATAACAGTCAGCAGAAATTTAACCCAATGAGAAAGGATTTTCATGAGAAAAATAAACCATCTATGGTTGATAAAGGAGGTCAAGAGTAATATTAAATTGTAAAGTTGGGCAACATTAAATTGTAGCAAGGGCTAGTTGAAGACTGATGGATTGAGGAATGGTCTGAAACCAGGAACACAACATGATACCAGTGGATTGGAAATCAGCAAATCTAACTTTGTTCAAGAAGAAGGAAGACAAAAGGCAGTAAATGATAGGGCAATTTATTTAACATCTATTGCTGGCAAGATGCTTGAATCAATAATCAAAGAAAAAAAAAAGTTATCAAACCAAATTAATATGCGGCGGCATAGTGGTGCAGGTGGTAGAGTTGTTGCTTCACATCACGGGTGACCCGGGTTCTATCCTGACCATGAGTGCTGTCTATGTAGAGTTTGCACGCTCGCCCTGTGACTGTGTGGTTTCTTCCAGGTGCTCTGGTTTCCTCCCACATCCCAAAGAGGTGTGAGTTTGCAGATTAATTGGCCTCTCTAAATTGCCCCTTGTGTGTAGGGAGTGGATGCATATGTGGGATAATATCAAACTAGCGTGAATGGCTGATAGATTGTCAGCATGGACTTGGTGGGCCGAAGGGACTGTTTCCATGCTGTACCTCTAAACTAATTTAATGAAAGGCAAACCATATTCGACAAATGTGCTTGAGGTTTTTGCGGATGAAACAGGTAGATAGAGTGGAACCTATAAATGTGGTGTATTGGTGCTTTCAAAAGGCATTTGACAGGTCCGACATAAAAAATTTGTGCACAAGTTTGGAGTTCATGGAATTGGATGAAGTGTGTAGCATGTTAGTTAGCACACAGATACACAGAGAGTTAATAAATAGGTATTTTTCAGGTTGGAAGTATGTAAATAGTGAGTTTGGTTCTGACCTGGAGGCGGCAGGAGAACATGACGCATGTAGGAAAGAACTGCAGATACTGGTTTAAATCGAAGGTAGACACAAAATGCTGGAGTAACAATCTGAAGAAGGGTCTCAACCCAAAACGTCACCCATCCCTTCTCTCCAGAGATGCTGCCTGTTCTGCTGAGTTACTCCAGCATTTTGTGTCTACCCAGGAGATGAAATATCCAAGTTGTCCAATTGACATGAAAATTGGTGGAAGGTCACGCTGTGATATGTGTCTCTGCAAAGGAATATAGATAGATATGGGTGCAAACTTGCCAAATTGAGTTTAATGTGGGAAAATGTGAGGTTGAGCACTTCGCTAAGAGGAATCAAAAGGCAGACTGTTGTCTAAATGGGAAAGAACTGCAAATGAATGAAGTGCAAAGGGACCTGAATGTTCTTGTGCATGAATCCCTAAAAGTGAGCAGGCAATGGTATATTGGCCTTAACTGCAAAAGGATTGGCGTTTTGAAATAGAGATATTTTACAATTATACAGGGCGGTGGTGAGGCTGCACATGGTGTGTTGTGCAGTTTTGGCCCCTTTAATTAAGATAGCATAGAAACATAGAAAATAGGTGCAGGAGGAGGCCATTCGGCCCTTCGAGCCAGCACCACCATTCATTGTGATCATGGCTGATCATCCACAATCAATAACCCTTGCCTGCCTTCTCCTCATACCCCTTGATTCCGCTAGCCCCAAGAGCTCAATCTAACTCTCTTTTAAATTCATCCAGTGAATTGGTCTCCATTGCCATCTGTAGCAGAGAATTCCACAAATTCACAATTCTCTGGGTGAAAAAGTTTTTCCTCATCTCAGTATTAAATGGCCTCCCCTTTATTCTTAAGGGCCTGTTCCACTTAGGCGATTTTTTTTTAGGCGACTAGAGGTGACTAGGCTGTCGCCACATGGTCGCCAAGTGTCGCCTGTATGGTCGTGAGTAGTCTCCAAAGAATCGTCGTGTCTTTCTGGTCGCCGCTGGATTTTCAGAATGTTGAAAAGATTTCGGCGACAGTGGGTTTGATGCCGATGAGCGTAGCTTGACGTATCCTGAAGTAGGTGCTGTCATCGGTTGTCGCCAGGTGACGTAGGTTGTCACTGGTGCTGACTTCGGTGAATTCCAAGTGTGGATTAGATCACCCATCAGTGATCTCCCGGTGGCTCAGCACTTCAACTCCCCCTCCCATTCCCAATCTGACCTTTCTGTCCTGGGCCTCCTGCGTGGTCATAGTGTGGCCAAGCGCAAATTGGAGGAACAGCACCTCGTATTTCGCTTGAGCAGTTTACATCCCAGCGGTATGAATATTGACTTCTCTAACTTCAGATAGTTCCTCTGTCCCTCTCTTTCCCCTCCCACTTCCCAGTTCTCCCACTAGTCTTCCTGTCTCCTACTACATTCTTTCTGTGTCCCGCCCCCTCCTCTGACATCAGTCTGAAGAAGGGTCTCGACCCAAAATGACACCCATTCCTTCTCTCCCGAGATGCTGCCTGACCCGCTGAGTTACTCCAGCATTTTGTGTCTACCCATCAGTGTAATGTGTCCATAAATGATGTTAGGTTTTGTATGTTTTTGCACTTGTATTCTTTTTAAAGTTTGAATTTTAAAGTTTGAAGTTTATTGAAATTTATTGAAGTTTATTACAATATTTTTGTATGCACTGTTGTACGTTCTTATCGACCTTTTAAAAAATGTGTTTGTTTCAATATGAATAAAGGAAATTCTTGACATTTTGACGGAAAATTGATGTATGAAGTTATTGCATTTCAGAGTAGTTTCTCATGGCATCACTTTCAAATAGTCATGATGCAGAATGATTGGAAACCCTACCGTACACCCCATTTATAGGGAAACTGTGGGATTCCATTGTTTTGGAGGCCAGAATGACGTGAATTGTCTTCAGTTGCCTTCAATCTTTAGGGTTGTAGCTCGCGGGTGGACATAGTTTGACTTCGGTTGTTGTAGGTTGTCGCCTGTGTGGTCGTAGGTTGTCGTAGGTGTCGTCGTAGGTGCGGTCGTGGGTGGACGTCCTAGGTCGCGATGATTGGGTCGCCGGTTGTCGGTACCTTGCCGTAGCTTGACGTCGACTAGGTGGTAGGTTGTTGTAGCTTGTCGTAGACATTGTCATAGGGGGGGTTCTGTCGCCGGTTTTTCAGTGACCTGCTATGATTATTACAGTCTCCGGCAGTCGCCTAAATGATCGCCGAAGTGAGACAGGCCCTTTAGACTATGGCCCCTGGTTCTGGACTCCCCCAACATTGGGAACATTTTTCCTGCATCTAGCTTGTCCATTCCTTTTATAATTTTACATGTTTCTATAAGATCCCCTCTCATCCTTCTAAATTCCAGTGAATACAAGCCCAGTCTTTCCAATCTCATGCTATTATATTATCTTCAATCCTACAATCTCTTAGGTAGACACAAAATACTGGAGTAATTCAGCGGGTCAGACAGTATCTCTGGACAGAAGGAATGGGTGACGTTTCGGGTCGAGACCGCTCCTCAGTCTGAAGAAGGGTCTTGACCCAAAACGTCATCCATTCCTTCTCTCCAGAGATGCCACCTGCCTTGCCGAGTCACTCCAGCATCTTATGTCTACCTTCGATTCAAACCAGCATCTGCAGTTCTTTCCTACAATCTCTTAAATTGAGTAATGTTCCTGAGGGATATTAAATATCTTTCAGAGTCCAGGTACACAAAATCTACCATTTTTCAATGTTCTGAAGAAATGTGAAGAAGGGTCCTGACCCAGAACGTCGTGTATCCATGTTCTCCAGAGATGCTGCCTGACCCTTTGAGATACTCCAGCATTCGTGTCCTTTTTAGACTGATAATCTATCCTATCTATGCTTCTCATAATTTTGTATACTTCTATCACATTGCCACAGGGTCTTTGCTCCAGGGAAAACAGACCCATTTATTTTAACCTCTTCTTATACTCAAGCCTCCAATCCAGGCAACATCCCTGTGAATCTTTTTTGCACCATCTCTAGATTAATCAAATTTTTCCTGTAATGTGGTGATCAGAACTGCACACCATACCTCAAATGCAGCCTAACCTACGTTTTGTACAACTGTAACATAACGTTCTAACTCTTGTACTCAATGAAAGTAAGCATGCGATACGCCTCTTTGACCACACTGTTCAAATGTGTTGCCACTTTCAGGGAACTATGTATTTGTACCCCTGGACCTCGCTGTTCAACACTCACCAGAGCCCTGCCATTCACTGTGTATGTCCAGTCTCCCAGTCCAGGTTCAAAAAAACATATCTGCTCGGAAATAGGTCACAGATCATGTTTTCTAGGAATGGGGGGGGGGGGGGGAAGGTGAGGGGTATAAGTAATGGGATGAAATGAGAATAGGATTCCCCAGTCTCTATTGAGCATCCCTTACCAACACATCACCTCAAACAGTTGCATTGGAGGATAAAAAGGGCACATTTCTGGGATGAGGGGATTGTCTTATCAAGAGAGGCTAAACAGGTCATCTTTATTCTTTGGAGTTTAGAAGAATGAGGGGTGACCTTATTGAAACATAAGATCCTAAGGGGGGGCATTGTTTTCACAGAGGGAGATACTCAAATGAGGGGACATGGTTTTGTTAATGAAAACTGAAGAATGTCAAATTTCTTCTCGCAGAGACTGTTTTTATCCGGAATTCTCTGCACAGAGAGTTGTGGAGGCAAGCTCAATAGAAGTTTTAAAGTGTAGATAGATCTTTTTTTTGAAAGATTGGGAGATCGAGGGCTATCTGGATTTGGCAAAGAGAAGACTGAGACCTAGCGTGGACCACTGTGATAATGTTGAATGGCAAGGCAGGCTTGAGTGGCCAGGTGGCCTGCCTCTGCTCATATTTTCTTGTATACAAAAGAGTACTTTATAGTAGATAATTAACTTACCAGTCCACACAGTTTGAGATGTGGGAGAAAACTGGAGCACCAGGGAGAAATCCATGTGATCATAGGGAGAAGGTGTAAACTTCACATAGATAGCACCTAGCGTAAGGATTTGGCCTAAATTTTGGAGCAGGGGCAGCTGATTAATAAGATAGAACAACATTTTAAATAAGTATTTAATAATGCACACAGGAAAATTGCTGGAAATACTCAGCTAGTCAGCACCTTTTTCTTTGAGAAACCGTATTAGCATTTTGTCTAAGTGATCTTTCATCTGAAATATTTTGCTTTTGTAATTAATAAGATTTGTTTGTGTTTTATCCCAAGACCTATCCCATCCTCCATATCATTTGACTGTATCACAATCTCATTGCTGTCATTATTATCCATATCTTTCACACTTCCAAATTTGATTATTTAATGCAGCTTTTTCTCACTGTCTCAACTTACACCAAACATTAACTCAAAACTGACATGCAAGGCTTGCAGGTTTAATTTTATCTGTAGTTTTCTCAGTTAATCAGATATTGCTGGCATTGTCTATCACATGAACAATGGCATGAAGTGGACATTTTGCATTATGCATTTGATTGTATTATACATATATAGAAATTACTGGAAATATTAATTAATAATAATGAAGAAATGGCAAGTTGCATCCAGGAATCTCACAAACATTGTACTTAATAATCTATTTCCTTTACTAACAATTAACAATGGAGCAAGACAAATTAGGATCAAGGTATTTCATATTATATTTCATATTTCCTTATGAAACCGAAGGAGTCTAGGTTGGCCTAGAGCAATCCCATCAATCACATTCCCACACCTATTTTACAATAACCTTATCTCTCATCTACCTATTAACCAACATCAAAACTGCTCCCCGTATACTGATTTTTCCATCACTCACACACACTAGGGCCAATTTACAGAGATCAGTTCGCTTAACAACTAGTACATATGTGGTAGGAAATCAGAATACCCGTGGGAAATCCATGTGGTCACAGGGAGAATGTATAGGCTCAGCAGAGACCGCACTGGAGCTCGGAATTGAACAATGTTGCTGAGGCTGACAGCCTGCTGCACTACCTGCAGTGCCACTGCGCTGTAGATGCAGAAAGTCATAAAAAGAGAGGAAATGGAACAAATTGAGACATAGGAAAATATAAAACAAAAAGCAAAAGCAAATGCAATATAACGTACAGGTATGTAGGTTAATTGGCTGGGTAAATTTAAAAATTGTCCCTAGTGGGTGTAGGATAGTGTTAATGTACGGGGATCGTTGGGCGGCACGGACTTGGTGGGCCGAAAAGGCCTGTTTCCGGCTGTATATATATGATATGATATGATGATGATGTGTTATGTATTGGTATTGGGTTGTGGTAAATTTCATGTTAATGGAAGAGTATGTGTGCAAAATATGTAACTATTTTTACTTGCAATGTATCCCCAAAATATTTTCAAGATAAATTAATTAGCATTTCTGAATATCTTGCTTCAGAAAATTTCATGTTCTCTTATTATGACAAGAATACTGGAAATAAAGTATTGCCAGGGCATGTACAATTACAAAAAATAATTTCTGATATTACCAGTAGGCAGGAGCTGGGCAGAGAGGAGGGTTTGCTCCTGAAACAGCACTGACAGTCAGCATTTACATTCATTAAAGTCTCAAATTAATTTTCAATATTTATTTCATTTCAAAGATATTTTTAAAAACTATTAAAATTGAAACAAATGGATAAAGATGAAAATTTATAATATGAAATAATTTATCAATATTTTTCTGAATCAACCATTATCTACATCTGTTCTTGCCAACACCCGTTCTTTAGAAACTATGATAAGTTATAACAATGCATTATCAGTTCAAAAAGTAGATATAGGTTTGGCTTCTTGGCCTCTGAGATTTGATTAACTGCGGGATAAAAATTGGAAATTTTGGGGTAAACAAATCAAATGGGCAGTGTTTTGTATATTTATTGAAAGCTTGGTTCAAAGACTAAGTCACTGTAACCCCAATCAGCATGGTGCCTTTTCTGGATTAGGTACCTCCATATTGCCCCTTGTGTTGGAAAGCACTGATTCCCAATAGAGGTACAGATATGCATTCCATGTCTGTTATCAATGGGTGATTTAGTGGAAAGGTTCTCTGACATAAGAACAATATTGCAAGTAATAATGCTTAATTTTGAATTATAATGATGTTTCTCGTTTTTTTAAATTTGACCTTGCAGGTTATTTTTCAGTGCATAAAATTGGGAGAGGACTTCACAATTTATTTTTCCGGGTTTGGAAAAGCAGAAAGTGGTGGAAATTTGCAATAAAAACAGAAAATGTTGAAGATACTCTGGTCAGGCAGGGTCTCCAAAAAGAAAAAATATATATATATCAGGTCGATGACCACATTAACGTTATTTGAATAAGAGTGGGAGAGTTATCTTCCTGACGAATATGTATCCCTTAGAATTCACCATTTCAAAAATAGTTTATTTAGTCAAATATTTCATTGCTGTTTGAAAAACATTCTAGGATGTCCAGAGATAATGTAAGTTTCCATACAATGTAAATTCATGATTTTTTAATAAAAGTTAAATACTTTTTAAATGCTGTGACTCAGAATGTACATAATCACAGTTGGATGAATCCAGTCACTAGAAAATGAGTCCTTTTCTATCTTCTCAATTTAGAAACATAGAAACATAGAAAATAGTTGCAGGAGGAGGCCATTCGGCCCTTTGAGCCAGCACCGCCATTCATTGTGATCATGGCTGATCGTCCCCAATCAATACCCCATGCCTGCCTTCTCCCCATATCCCTTGATTCCACGAGCGCTCCATCTAACTCTCTCTTAAATCCATCCATGATTTGGCTTCCACTGCCCTCTGTGGCAGAGAATTCCCCAAATTCACAACTCTCTGGGTGAAAAAGTTTTTTCTCACCTCAGTTTTAAATGGCTTCCCCTTCAGTCTAAGACTGTGGCCCCTGGTTCTGGACTCGCCCAACATTGGAAACATTTTTCCTGCATCTAGCTTGTCCAGTTCTTTTATAATTGTACATGTTTCTATAAGATCCCCTCTCATCCTTCTAAACTTCAGTGAATACAAGCCTAGTCTTTTCAATCTTTCCTCATATGTCAGTCCCGCCATCCCAGGGATCAATCTCGTGAACCTACGCTGCACTGCCTCAATTACAAGGATGTCCTTCCTCAAATTAGGAGACCAAAACTGTACACAATACTCCAGATGTGGTCTTACCAGGGCCCTATACAACTGCAGAAGAACCTCTTTACTCCTATACTGAAATCCTCTTGTTATGAAGGCCAACATTCCATTAGCTTTCTTCACTGCCTGCTGTACCTGCACGCCAACCTTCAGTGACTGTTGTACAAGGACACCCAGGTCTCGCTGCACCTCCCCCTTACCTAATCTAACTCGATTGAGATAATAATCTGCCTCCTTGATTCTGCCTCCAAAGTGGATAACCTCACATTTATCTATATTATACTGCATCTGCCACGCATCTGCCCACTCACTCAACCTGTCCAGGTCACGCTGCAACCTCCTAACATCCTCTTCACAGTTTACACTGCCACCCAGCTTTGTGTCATCTGCAAACTTGCTAGTGTTGCTTCTAATTCTCTCTTCCAAATCATTAATACATATGGTAAACAGTTGCGACCCCAACACAGAGCCTTGTGGCACTCCACTCGCCACTGCCTGCCATTCTGAAAAGGACCCGTTTACTCCTACTCTTTGCTTCCTGTCTGCCAACCAATTTTCTATCCATGTCAACACCCTACCCCCAATACCATGTGCTCTAATTTTGGTCACCAATCTCCTGTGCGGGACCTTATCAAAGGCTCTCTGGAAGTCTAGATACACTACATCCACTGGCTCCCCTTCATCCATTTTACTTGTCACGTCCTCAAAAAATTCCAGAAGATTAGTCAAGCATGATTTCCCTTTCATAAATCCATGCTGACTTGGACTTATCCTTTTACTGCTCTCCAAATGCACTGTTATTACCTCTTTAATAATTGACCCCAGCATCTTTCCCACCACCGAAGTCAGGCTAACTGGTCTGTAATTCCCCGTTTTCTCTCTCGCTCCTTTCTTGAAAAGTGGGATAACATTAGCTATCCTCCAATCCACAGGAACTGATCCTGAATCTATTGAACATTGGAAAATGATCACCAATGCGTCCTCTATTTCTAGAGCCACCTCCCTGAGGACCCTGGGATGCAGACCATCAGGCCCAGGGGATTAATCATCCTTCAGTCCCATTAGTCTACCCAATACTATTTCTCGCCTAATGAAAATTTCTTTTCCTAGATCCTCTGTCTTCCAGTACATCTGGGAGATTGTTTGTGTTTTCCTTAGTGATGTGTTACATATTACCTGTCTCTTGAATTTGTGATGAAAATAATTCTCACCCCACTAAATGTACCATCTTATATTAACGTTCTTTGTAAGATTCCAAAGCATACAAATGTTTGAAGGTATATTTTGTTAGATTTGAAGAAGTGCAAGCCAGACCTTGCTTAATAGTTGTAGAATAAATCACGTGTTTTCTGAATTATAGAAATGTTTTTTCCCATAGCAGCTCCTATGAATGAGTTTTCCAGTTTGCTATTTTGATGCAGTTTATGCCATTGCCTAATCGTAGTAAGAAGCTGAATTAAGAATTTAAATCTTGCAAAGCAAACTTGAACCCAGCTAACTTCATCCTGTTACATATACCTGTCTCCTGAAGTACTTGTACCCAAATCTCTAACCTAAATTAACACCTCAATACAACAAAATTTTAGTTTAGAATATGGTAAAATTTGGTCTAAAAGCTAGAATTTTATTCATTCAAAGAAAAGACTACAAATTTTACCATGTTCTTAAAGAAAATATTAAGGTGTTAATTTAAGTTAGAGATTTGGGTACAAGTACTTGAGGATACATTCTAGCTTATCTTTTGGAAGAAAGCAATTGTAAATGAAATCTATTGTAAAAGATTACCCTTAATTAATACACAGCTTTGTTTGGATTGTTACAGACATAGCCAGATGGGCATCTTAGCATCGAGTCCATGCAAACTGCTTTTTCTGACACAATGGCACACAAAGATTTAGGTCGGACTGATGTAGTCAAGCATTTCTCAGTTCTCTCTAAACCAGATGGCCCAGTAAGTATTTACCAAGGAAATTTCATGCCTTAAATTTCCAGTGTTTATGCCATTGCACGGTGATGATAAGAAACGGAATTTCCTATTTCACATAGGCAGCTTGAACCCAGAAAACTTGCATTCTGAAAGTTTATAAAGCACATACTCAAATCTCTAAGGTAATTTTATCATATTTAAATTGTTAATTTTTCTTTTTAAATTTTTGTAAAGCCTGTTCTTTAATAGTGCTTTGTAGTGGTACATAGGCACACAGATTTAAGTTCGAGCAACATAGTCAAGCATTAAAATAGGTTTTTTCTTCGATCCCTCTTCTTTTTCTTTTTCCACATGTATACCCATTATATATTGCCCATATTATCTCAACCTCTCGAGCAAAGGGGAACAGCCTTTCATTACACAGTCTGATCAGAATATTTGTTATTTTACTCTTATCAAATCTCCCCTCAGCCTAATATCCAAGCAGGACTGGTTTACTATTCCAAAGCTCATGGGAATTTTGGGAGTTCCCATGAGTTACCACTACCAGCTTTTCTTCAATCCAAAATACAACCATCTAGATCATCCTTCAGTTGTTATAACATGAACCAAAGTACCAAATTCCAGGGGTGAGAGTGACTAGCTTTGACATCCATATAGTTTTGACTGGGTCATGCATCAATGAGACTGGGTAAAAATAAAGTAGATGGAGATTTAGGTTGGAGTTGCATTCTTGAAAATAGGAATGTAGTTGTGGTGTGTGGGAAGGATCTACAGATGCTGGTTTAAACCAAAGATAGTCACAAAAAGCTGGAGTAATTCAGCGGGACAGGCAGCATTTCTGGAGAGAAGGAATGGGTGATGTTTCGAGTCGAGACCCTTCGCCCTGAAATGGGGGGACTCTGTATAAACACTGCTGTATTTTCTACATGGCGAAACCAAAATGTATAAAAATAGCCGTTATTAAAATCTGACCGTGCATTTTAACCACATGTGATTTATTTCTATTACAAATATCAAATTGTGGAGTACAGAGGCAAATAAATAAATTATGGGTCTTTGTCCCAAACATTATGGAGGGCACTCTAGTTCTCAGCATTGTAATGTACCAGTTCCGTAGACAAAGTCCAATGTCCACAATAAGGCAGTACTCTAGCTTATGGAAGGACTGTTCAGAAGCCTTATAACAGAGGGGATGAAGCTGTTAAAGCTACTAAAACTCTTGTTTGTTCACTTGTTCCTGAACTACAGCCAAAACAGTACACGATAGAGCGACAATTTTAGGTCCACTTTACTCACCGTCGACCTGTGGTCCTATAGCAGAAGTTTCATTGAAATTGGTGTTTTAAAGTTTAAAAAAACTGCACATGTGCAGTCGGGGACCCGTTGATCTGGTACTTACATAAGATGACCGCCGCATCCGCGTGTGCACAGAACAAACGCGACCGCGCCTGTGCAGTAGGGGCCCGTTGATCTCGGGTAGCGGCAGGGCTCGGCCACCTGTCTCTTGGGGGCGGTTTTGCCGGCTCCGAAGCGGCGGGAGATCCAGGCCTGGTGCCGGGGAAAGCAGCTGGAGCCTGGGCCTGGGGTGGGCCAAGGGGAAAGTCGGCAGCAGCGGCGGTGAAGCCGGTCGTTGGTGGAGGTGGAGGCCTGGCGCTGGGAGGGGAGGGGGGAGTGGGGGAGAGGAGGAGGAGGGGAGGGGCAGGAGTGGAGGGGGAGGGGGAGTGGAGGGGGAGTGGGGGAGGAGAGGGTGCTGCACCAATGCAGGAGAGGTTTGGGCCCAACGGGTCCACTTGGTCTCGTTATATCTAAATTTGCAAAGCTCATGTTAACAACAGTGTCTCAGAATTAAACTCAAGGAAATTTCCAGAGCAAATCTCCTCCTTGTCAGTGTCAATAAAACCCTAAATAATTGATAATCTCTGTCAATAGCCCAGGAGGAATGATGGAGAGAGGGATTCTTCCTACTACTAAACGCTAGGATCATCGTGCATATCTTGAGAGAGAATGCAGGAATGCAATGACCTAAAGAACATGAGAAATATTAGAAGAAACTATTTTAAGCAGACAGTTTATGAAGCAAATGCCATAGGGAAAGACTTAAAATTAATTTCAGATATCCATCTAATATCTGTTTTAAATTTTAAAAAAAGTATGGCACAAGGCTAATGGAAGAGAGAGCAGGATAATGCAATTAGTTTCCACAATTACTTTTGCAAAAGCCAGTGTGGACGAGATGGGTTGATTGAGTGCCATCTATAGTCAGCTGTGATTTTACAGGATCCTCCAGAACCTAGAAATGTTATCGCCTGAAGTTACATCAAAAGTAATATTATACAGAATTTTCTAGCCTCGACACATTTCATTTTTTTTTACCTTCGAGGAGATTGTGTGATTGAATGGATCAATGGCAAATGTGTCTTCACCCCACCTAGATGATAGATCAAATGTTTGTACTGGACGAGTTTTGAAACTTTTTGTTTGTAAACCAGGACAGTGAAATTGAAAGCAGCTCAGCGGAAAGTCGAGTTTCTAGCAAGTCGAACGTTGCATCAAAAAATGAAAAAACCGCCGTACATCAGGTATGGAACAGATAATCTTTTTTGGTGTGTTGTGGAATGAATGTTATCCAAGAGAACCCTGCTCCAAAGTGCTATAGAGTTTTGAAGTCTTGACAGATGGACAGGATAGAGAGCCTGAACCTATATGGGGCAAGGCAGCGGGCATCTCATACTATACCGAATGCTGCTTAAAGTTTTGTAAGTGATGGAGACGAGTGGGAAGCCTTTCCAGTGACAAACGGCGTGAAGCAAGGTTGTGTTCTTGCCCCTTCACTCTTCAGCATGGTCTTCTCTGCCATGCTGACCGATGCCTTCCGTGACTGCCAGGATGGAATACACATCAGGTACAGGACTGACAGCAGGCTGTTCAACCTCAGGCGCCTGCAAGCTGTTACAAAGGTGAAGGAGACCATCATCAGAGATTTTTTGTTTGCTGAATACTGGGCCCTCAAAGCCCGCACAGAGCAGAAGATGCAGCATGAAATGGACTGCTTCTCACAGGCCTGTGACAACTTTGGTCTCTCCATTAGCACCAAAATGACAGATGTTATGTACCAGCCCGCGCCTGGAAAGCCCTACCAGGAACCACACATCACGGTGAAGGGGCAGAATCTACAGGCAGTCGACAGCTTTACCTATCTGGGTAGTACACTCTCACGAGTGGTGAACATTAACGCTGAGGTCAACAACAGGACGGCCAAGGCCAGCGCTGCCTTTGGGCGACTCCGAGGGAATGTTTGGGAGTGGAGAGGACTCAGCCTTACCACCAAGCTGAAGGTCTACCGTGCAGTGGTACTCACCACTCTTCTCTATGCCAGTGAGACCTGGACTGTCTACAGCAGACATGCCAAACAGCTCAACCACTTTCACTTGAGCTGCCTACGCAAACTCCTTCACATCAGGTGGCAGGACAAAATTCCCGGCACAGAGGTCTTGGAACGGGCCGGAATCCCCAGCGTCCACACTCTCCTACGGAAAGCCCAAGCCAGATGGTTGTCAGAATGCCCGAGAGTGCCAAAACAGCTTCTGTATGGAGAACTGTGTCAGGGCAAGCGCTCAGTAGGAAGACAGAAGAAACGGTTTAAGGACTGCCTCAAAGTGTCCCTCAAAGACTTGGACATCAACCTCAGCACTTGGGAGTCTCTTGCTCTGGACCGTCCAACCTGGCGTAGCAAGCTCACCACAGGAGCCCGTGCAGCAGAGAACAGACGCACTGCAGAAGCCCAGAGGAAAAGCACCGCGCGCAAGCCCCGGGCTACCTCCAATTCCACTGCAGCACCCATCCACTTGTGTCCTATGTGTGGGCGTGCCTTCCGGGCCCGGATTGGCCTCACCAGTCACTTCCGGACCCACAGTCACCAATCCTCCAACTGAAAGTGAAGTCATGGTCATCTACGAACCCGAAGGACGAACAACAACAAGAAGGTTTTATCTTTCATCTAGTCTCTGCTCCCATGATGGAGAATGGTGTGGATGAGGAAGAGAGATGATAGGTGAGTCACAGCATATGTTATGTGTCTTTGCAGTAGAATTACAATCCATAAATAATTGGAGACAAAAGAGGTGACTGTTCATTGTTCATAAAATTACTGAGTGCTCATGTGTACTTACTTGTATTTAATAACCATAACCATATAACAACTACAGCACGGAAACAGGCCCGTTCGGCCCTACCAGTCCACGCCGACCACTCTCTGACCTAGTCTCATCTACCTGCTCTCAGACCATAACCCTCCAATCCCCTCTCATCCATATACTATCCAATTTACTCTTAAATAATAAAATCGAGCCTGCCTCCACCACTTCCACCGGAAGCCCATTCCATACAGCCACCACCCTCTGAGTAAAGAAATTACCCCTCATGTTACCCCTAAACTTTTGTCCCTCAATTCTAAAGTTATGTCCCCTTGTTGGAATCTTCCCCACTCTCAAGGGGAAAAGCCTACCCACATCAACTCTGTCCGTCCCTCTTAAAATTTTAAAAACCTCTATCAAGTCCCCCCTCAACCTTCTACGCTCCAAAGAATAAAGACCCAACCTGTTCAACCTCTCTCTGTAGCTTAAGTGCTGAAACCCAGGCAAATGTCTAAAACAAATGTTTATATATCTGATTTAATGCAATGGCCTGAAATGTTAGCTATGTTTCTTTTAGCAGATGTTGCCTGACCTGCAAAATGTTTCTCTCATTTTTCATTTTTTTCATTTCACATTTCTAGCATCTGTAGTTTTATTAACATTTTCAAAGTTATGATTATATTTTTTATGTAAAAAATGATATATACACCTTAAGATTTTCTTTATTCAAAACCTTTATTCAATGCATTTCATGTTCAAAAATTGAAAAAACTTATGATGGAGATTATTTATAGAATTCCTATATGTGATTGCTTTAGGGAGGCGCTGTTGATTCAAGTCCTTGGGACAGTGAAGAGGAGGGCCTTTCTAAACATAAGGAGATTGAAGATGAGAAGAGGTAAACATGTATATGATATTTAGATGTGCTGATACTAAAAATTAGTACAGATAAAATCTGAAATGAGAGAGGAGGCGCATGCACAGGTGTTCCATCTCCAGCAGTTGCAGGGGAAAGGGCCTGCCATTGACAAAACCACACACACTCCCTAATTAGCCCATTTTCTTCCAAATGTGAGTAAATCCTATCGCTAAGAATCCTCTCCAAAGCATCCTACCACTGAAGTGAGGCTCACTGGTCTTCAAACTTAGTTTAGAGGAAAAGCATGGAAAGTGGTTTGAAATAGCCAGAAAGAACAAGGGCAAACTGGAAATGAAATAATGTTATCATGAGATTTGCTTCTTGTCAAGACAAGTTGATCTGGTGTCTCAATGACACTCTCTGTGGTATAATGCAACATTCAAGACCCATCAGATCACTCTGAAGCAGGAAGGGCATGCTGCAGTCATCAGCCCAAATTTCCCATACCTGTGGATGAGGCTGTTACGATCTTGGAAAAGTTTCCATCAACCTTCCAAACCCAAACTTGCATCCCAGAGTTAGGCTAACTGATATTCCTGGACAACTTTATCGCCAAGTTTGAAATAGATACAATCCTCTGGTAAGACATGATTGGTAAGGAGTTTCTAGGAAAACAATAATCCAAATAGAGTTTTCCTCAGCACAAAATGCTTAGGACACAGGATTGACAAACCCAAAATCTTGGTTTGCCAGAGATAAGAAGAGAACCACATGGCAGCATGCTCTACCCAGGAAATGGCCTCTGTTAGATTATGCCAGTGTTTGAGTAAGAGATCAGAAGGATGTTTGGATCAGATGCCATTACAGATATTGATGTCTAATGGGCTACCATCTAATCATTTATTATTTCCATCAGACTGGTCTCAAAACAACAGCAACTATAGAAACACTAAGAAAATCAGTGTTGAAGGTCTGAAGGACCCTGGAATGATAATTCCTCTTGGACAGCAACTTGACAACCCAAAGCCAACAGGAGCCGCAGACTGTTCACAGTATCTGGACCATCCTGAAGACTCTAATTAGACTGGTGAAGAGATACTGACTTCTAACCAGAAAGCACGTGGACTCATTTGATGAGATTGAACAGGAGATACATAGATACATAGACAATAGGTGCAGGAGTTGGCCATTCGACCCTTCGAGCCAGCACTGCCATTCAATGTGATCATGGCTGATCATCCACAATCAGTACCACGTTCCTGCCTTCTCCCCATACCCCTTGATTCCGCTAGCCCTCTTATTTGCAGACGTTCTTGATTGAAACCTGAAAATAATAGAATACACATAACTTTATAAACAGGCAATGGATGAAAATGAACCAGACAGAATAGCACTAAAAACTATAAAATGCACAGCTTCTTCAGTACTGCCGAGGTCATTGTGGTTCAACACTCACTAAGAGCCAAAAACGGAGGTAGATTTATCAAAGCTGGGAATGGGGCCAATGTATACTGAAAGGAAAACTCTTCTATTATGACTGTTCTTGTAAATTTTGCTGTCTGTATAAACGAGGTCATAAACTCCATTTGGTTGAGAGTAAATGGTTGACCTGTTGAAATTCTAGAACGTCAAGGAAAAAATTGCATGTTCCCAACCTTGTCTCCCATACCTGGAAAGAGAAAGGTGTACCAGGGTATATCAGAGATGTAATCATGACCAACTGCATGACTGGTAAACAAGAAGGTGAATGCAGTTGGAGAATGATCTCCCTCTAGCTGCTACAGGAAAATTCACTGAATCCTCCTCAGCTATCCACTCACTCCTATGGCCAAGGAATGGGAAATCATTGTTAGATCTTCAGTGAAGTATACTAGACATCCATAAAACAAAGGTCCTCTGTCAACAACCCCAGTGTGGATTGATAGTAGATCTTTCTTGCTACAGTCAATATTTGTACAACACTGCCCTGCACACACACCAAGAGTCCACACCAAGAGACTGGGAAACAATCTTATCTTTCAATACTTTTTAATAATGAAATGCTATTTAATAATGAAATTGACCATTGCTTTCTGTGCACCAGCCAACTATCTTGGGGAACGAGTGTTTGAAGATCTAGACACTGGAATTTAGAAGGATGAGGGGGGATCTTATTGAAACATATAAGATAATTAGGGGATTGGACACATTAGAGGCAGATAACATGTTCCCAATGTTGGGGGAGTCCAGAACAAGGGGCCACAGTTTAAGAATAAGGGGTAGGCCATTTAGAACGGAGATGAGGAAGAACATTTTCAGTCAGAGGGTGGTGAAGGTGTGGAATTCTCTGCCTCAGAAGGCAGTGGAGGCCAGTTCGTTGGATGCTTTCAAGAGAGAGCTGGATAGAGCTCTTAAGGATAGCGGAGTGAGGGGGTATGGGGAGAAGGCAGGAACGGGGTACTGATTGAGAGTGATCAGCCATGATCGCATTGAATGGCGGTGCTGGCTCGAAGGGCTGAATGGCCTACTCCTGCACCTATTGTCTATTGTCTATTGTCTATAGACCTTAAACTGAACACAAAGCTCGTGGTTCACCAGGCAGCAGTAATCTCTGCTCTCCTGTATACCTCTGAGTGATGAGCAAGCAACAACATGCACCTCAAAGCATTAAAGCAATGCAATAAATGTTGTCTCTGTAAAAATCCTACAAATCTACTGACAAAATAAGCAAAGTAACATTAACACCATCTCACAGGCCAATATCCCCCAATTACACTTCATCAAATATGATAGATAAGCCAAAGATAGACACAAAGTACTGGAGTAACTCAGCGGGTCAGGCAGCATATCTGGAGAAAAGGGCTCAGTGATGTTTCGGGTCAGGACCTTCCGACCCGAAACGTCACATATCCTTTTTCTCCAGAGATGATGCTTAACCTGCTTGAGTTACTCCAGCTCTTTGTGTCTATCTATGGTATAAACCAGCATCTGCAGTTCCATGTTTCTACATGATACGCAAACCATTTTGTTCACATTCCTAGCACAGACATTCTGTTAATAGTTCCAGCCACTGTGGTAGTCCAATTGGGAAAATAGATGAATTGTGGATATTCTCAAAGTATCCTTGAAAAATTGTGATATCCTCACTGACTCAAAGGAATCCTTAGATGATGACTGCCCAGATTGGAGAAAGACCATGCAGGATGATGTTGAGAACCTCGTTTCACTGCGACAGACACAAACAATCTCAGCATGGATGGCGGAAAGATTATATCTCTTCCCAAAATACTTTCCAGCTTCTCAATCAAACACCTTCTGTCACAGAGAAGGCATAATCTTGGGTCTGGCAAAGACATTATCAAGAACCCACAGTACTAAATTGGAAATGGTCATCCTTGATCCCAATGAGGCGACTAAGAAACAATCAAAATCTACAATCGTAAGAATAGGAAGGCAGATTATTATCTGAATGGTGTCAAGTTAGGAAAAGGGGACGTACAA
The DNA here is from genome assembly GCF_053455715.1 of Rhinoraja longicauda. Lineage (NCBI taxonomy): Eukaryota > Metazoa > Chordata > Chondrichthyes > Rajiformes > Arhynchobatidae > Rhinoraja > Rhinoraja longicauda. The sequence continues at coordinate 10,731,701 of NC_135975.1, forward strand.
CGAGATCTGGGTGTCCTAGTGCATCAGTCACTGAAAGGAAGCATGCAGGTACAGCAGGCAGTGAAGAAAGCCAATGGAATGTTGGCCTTCATAACAAGAGGAGTTGAGTATAGGAGCAAAGAGGTCCTTCTGCAGTTGTACATGGTCCCTAGTGAGACCGCACCTGGAGTACTGTGTGCAGTTTTGGTCTCCAAATTTGAGGAAGGATATTCTTGCTATTGAGGGCGTGCAGCGTAGGTTTACTAGGTTAATTCCCGGAATGGCGGGACTGTCATATGTTGAAAGACTGGAGCAACTAGGCTTGTATACACTGGAATTTAGAAGGATGAGAGGGAATCTTATCGAAACATATAAGATTATTAAGGGGTTGGACACGTTAGAGGCAGGAAACATGTTCCCAATGTTGGGGGAGTCTAGAACCAGGGGCCACAGTTTAAGAATAAGGGGTAGGCCATTTAGAACGGAGATGAGGAAAAACTTTTTCAGTCAGAGAGTTGTAAATCTGTGGAATTCACTGCCTCAGAAGGCAGTGGAGGCCAATTCTCTGAATGCATTCAAGAGAGAGCTAGATAGAGCTCTTAAGGATAGTGGAGTCAGGGGGTATGGGGAGAAGGCAGGAACGGGGTTCTGATTGAGAATGATCAGCCATGATCACATTGAATGGTGGTGCTAGCTCGAAGGGCCGAATGGCCTACTCCTGCACCTATTGTCTATTGTCTATTGCCTAAACCTAACATTATAGCTTGTATCAACATGGGTAAACTACAGCACTTCTGAATGTACCATTGAAGGAACAAGTGATTTTCTAAACAAATTGGTTTCATAATGCATACTTGTGTATTCTGTTACTTCTGAAGAAACTTAACAAATCACATTGTTACCCTTGCCCTTCTCTGACTCAAGAAAAATTATTAGCAAAAGTTGCTTCTGAATATTGTACAGAGAACGCAGTTGTTGTACCTGCTACAAATTATCTCTCTTCTTAGAACGGTGAGCTTCAAAAAGTTACCAGGCCATCAGAGATCAAAGCAACAGGCATCAACCAAACATTCACACAATCTGTATGAAGATTTTAAAGAGACTTTGAAAGGTAATGGAGATATCTTATATTTTCACAATTTACAATTCATGGACTAAATAGAAAACTTTGAATATATTCAGTACATGGATAAGTGTCACATAGATAAAACTAATGGATGATTCAAGTGTGACTCAGTCCTTTCAGGTAGATAGTAATGTAAAATTTATATTTTAGAATTTACTTTTTGTACTTATTGACCTAACTGCAGAAAACATGAGATAGTTTTGTTTATACTCTGTTGATCACCTTTTTAATGTTTTCCAGTTTTCTTCTACACTGTTGTTTTGCCAGTACTGTTGCTCATTTTAATCTGCTCTTCTGTGACCATTTCCTAAACCTAGTTATTTGTGCCATCACACTTGATGTCCTTCTCAGTTACCACATTAAAGTGTGTTCTAGGCATGGTTGGCTATATGTTTCTTTATTTTAACATATCTGCTGTGGTTCATTCCCTATTACTAGATTCAATAACAATCTTCTTTTGTTGGGGTTTTGACATATTAGAAAGAACCATATACATTTCAAAAACACAACTCCCTTGCTCCCTCCGTCTACTTCATCTGTCCTTTTAATATCAAAGTAGTCACACTTTTTAGTAAACATTTCTCTATGTTGCTTCCATATTAGATAGTGCATCCATATGAATTCTACCTTTCTCTTCATTATTGATTTATTTCTTCTATACTACTTTTATTCTGTCATCACTAATAATTACTGTTAGTCCATTTTCCTCATTCCTCTTTTTATCCTCTGTTTTCTTAAAAAAATTATTTTATACAATCTGATGTTTAATTTCTGGTCCTGTTTCGTCTGTAGCCATGTGTCAGTAATCTTTAGCATGCTTGGTTTCTCCCGATACACGATTGCCTCCTGCTCCCTTGTTATATTTTGGGCAACATTGTTATGGAAATCATATATGTTTCTTGAGATTTTTTATATTTCTTTATTGTTTAGTCTTCCCATCTCTTCAATGAAATTCTAAACCTTTTAACATTTGCCACCAAATACCTAGTGTTGGAATGCTAGAAACATTCCATCCTTTGTTTATATCCTAAAGTTATAATGACCTGTTTGATAACTAAATGTAAGCATAACTACACGTTTTTATAAATCAAACAGTAACTGGTTTCTGCACCAGCTCCACATATTTAAAGTGGCAGCCCTGCTAAGTGGAACCATTTCTCCAGAATCAGAAAATCATTGGGTTAGGCTTCTCCCTGGAGACTTGAGTTTATTATGTAAACTGGCATACCTGTGAAATGTTGAGTGCTGCACTGTCAGACGTATCTTGTGAAAGAAGCAGTAAACAGACTTCTGAATTGCATTAACAGAGCAGTTGGAAGAGAAGTTAACTTCAGGCACATTCTCAACCAGGTGGATATATAAAATTCCAAGGTATCATTTTGTAGAATTCATCAATATTTCAGGTAGTATAAGAAAATAACTACAGATGCTGGTACAAATCGAAGGTATTTATTCACAAAATGCTGGAGTAACTCAGCAGGTCAGGCAGCATCTCAGGAGAGAAGGAATGAGCGACGTTTTGGGTCTCAACCCTTCTTCAGACTGAAGAAGGGTCTCGACCCGAAACGTTGCCCATTCCTTCTCTCCTGAGATGCTGCCTGACCTGCTGAGTTACTCCAGCATTTTGTGAATCAATATTTCAGGTGTCAGCAATGCTTTTTAACAGTATTTTATGTCACCAATGTCTTTTGAAAGCATTTCTGTGTACACAGTGGCTGCTACATGTAATCAATTAGTGCATTGCTGATTAAATCAAGCTGTAAGTTATTACTGTGAAATGTCACTGAGGATGTGAGCAGCACAATATTAATTTGTTTTTTTATGTTAAAAAATTGATCTCGTGAAGATTTTTTAACCTGATATTTGTTCTTATTCATCTAGATACAGATTTGGTAGGCAGACATTTCCAATCTCCTGGGAAATCTCAAATGAAAAAACATGATCAAAAATTGGAGATTCTCAAAAAATCTTCAGGTTCCAAAAATAGACCCGCAGAACTGGATCCAATGATTCAGTCAAGTAAGTGAATTGTAGGAATACATTTTTGTTAAGTTGAAACATGAGATTATTAAGCAATAAAAATGCCCTCCCCAACCAAATTTGGAACATTTTTGATTAATCTCAAGTCCATCATCTTGTAATATTCTTCCATTCCATTCTCTCTGGAAATCCTTGCAGTTCCCTCTGTATTACTATTATTTTCTTCCATACTTTCCTTGATACAGTTTTTAAATTAAGTTTAATGATTTGTGGAATGGCATCTATATATTTTTTTCTAATCTCTTAACATGTGCCCCTGGTATTTGAACCGAAGGGTTTATGCAATTTCAGAATGAGATAAGATCGTAAGCGGTGAATAATATAGTTGTGTGAGGGACGGCCTGGGTGAGAGGGTGGGCAGAAGATTGAGGCTACATGTTTGCTGATTTGTTACTTCCTCACACCTCCAGTCAACGAGATTTGGTCATGAGTTCTGGTGCTGCCTGCGTGGAATTTGCGTGTTTTCCTGTGATCCTGTGGGTTTCTATGGGTGTGCCAGCTTCCCTCTCAAAGATGTGCTGGTTGGGAGATTAATTGGCTACTGTAAATTATCCTTATGGCAGGTGGGTAGTAGGTGAATTGGAGGAATCAATGGACTAGTTCATGAGAATAGGTTAGAAGGAAATAACTGGCAGAATATGATTAATGGAATTGCTCTGAAAGTCAGCAGTGACTCGATGGACTTGTATGTCATAAGAAAATATGAATATGAAATCTGTGGCAAATGAACATAATTTTAGACTACATGCGGGTTAGCAACATTTGCAGAATATTTTGATTGATCATCTAAAATAATAAAAGCAGTGGAGGCTTTCTTTCGCCAGGCTATCCTGGATGGAGTGATTCATCAAGCGAGACACAACCAATATTCTCTCTTTATGAACGAGACAACCAGATGAAGAAAGACCAAGCCGTAATAGAGGAAAAAAAGCATAAAGGAAACATTAAAGGTGAGAAAAATAGCAGTTGTGTAATAATTCTCAGTTGAGTCTTCAGGAGTGATTCACCATTTAAAATCTTAAAATTAGTCTTGGCTAAGATTTTCTTTTTGATATTTTCTCATTTAGTACCTGCATCATTGTAAAGCTGGACTAGAATTTGCTCCAAAGTGGCCCCTGGAGTTCAAGCCAGGAACAACTTTCATGAGAGCTTAAAAGTTTAGCTAATCTGCTTTGAGCAAGTTCAATATTGCTCTTGTCAATTAAATCAGAATTCAAAACCAGAGCAAAAATCAAATTGCCTCAGGAACTCAGTGGGATAGGCAGCATCTCTGAAGGGAAATGGACAGCCGATGTGTTGTGTCAAGACCCTTCATCTGGACTATTAGTATATTATACAATAAATTGTTAAGGAATAAGAAACTCCTTCCATTCCCTCCCTCCCCCCACCTATGGAAATCTGAAACAACTTTTACTAATGTCAAATCAGCATATGTCATTTGTGTTTGCCTAAATCAATTTATTAAAATTGAACAACTTTCAACGCAGTGTGGTATTAAACAGCAATCACCCTTCCTGCAGCTGCAGTATTTTATTGTCATTCTTAATGTTGCTCTGCTCTCTGTTGACAAAGTAGTTGTTAAAGAATAAGTCTATATTCTCTAATTAGCTGTAAAGAAAAACAAGAGTAAATTAATGTGAATAAAATGGTAACCGGTAGAATAGTTGAGCAAAAATAAACTGTGGACAGAACTCAATGGGTCAAGTGAAGGTAAAGGGATAATCACTGTTTTGTGTTATAACCCTGTAGTCCCATGTATCACTAGCAGAAATGTTGTACTCATCCAGTATGTTCAGGAGATTGATTCTGGGAGGCAGATTTAATAAAACAAATTACTTCTAAAACAGAATGTAATCTTGATATAAATACCGTAGCATAATAATGGAGCAAAATATAACTGCATATTGAACTCCATCTGCTTGTGAACCCATGTTCTCAATTTGGTACTTACATTTTCTTTCCAAAAAGCTGATGGTATTTTTATTGCCAATTCTTGTAATGCATATAAATAAAAATAAAGGTAAATTTGTTTTTAAAACATTATTTTGCAGACTCATTTGACTAAACAAATAAATAGCGAAGTCATCTTGAATTCAGATGAATTTTTTGTGTTTACTACATCAGGGAAAAGTACTCAAAATAGCATTAAGAGAAGGGTAAATTTAGGAAAATGGTACCTGGTCAATGATGCCTCAATCACTGAAAGGCGTTTCTGTCTCTTTGAAATAAATTGGGTTTTTCTCAACCCAAAAATATTTTGACTGAATATAGGGAAGTTTTATGATCACTGATCCTTAGCTTAGATTCTCGTGTCAAAAAATTATTCTATTTAGAAACCTTAAAGAAGAACCTGAACCACCTCAGCATCCAGCACAGATCAAGCCAAACATCCACCCACAAGCCCTCCACGGAGGACTCTCGGACCAACCAGCAGCTTGTTCGATTTTTATCCAAAGAGAAAACTGAGGGTGAGAAGACTTGTTCTGAGGCTGGAGTGTCTTCAACAGAGGTAATGCACCTCCAATTATGAAAGCTAATGGATGTTGGTATTACCAAAATAAACACTTTTCTCTTTTCATATAATTAAAATCCCATATTCCCAATCTGTTGGTCACCTGATTGAATTCAAAGTAAATCGCCTTCTATTCTACTACAACCTTTTACCTCAACTCAACCTTGCACTACACCAAATGGCAATGTTCATCATTTCCTTTTTCAATCATCCTGTAATTGGGGCCAATTAAGTACCATTCTTTACACAAGGCACCCTAATTAGTAAATTGATTTTACAACAATCTCTGAAACACATCTTTATAATTTCCTATATCAATAGCTGTACAGCCTTTCTGAATCTGATAATTTCATTCACGTGTTCATCGATTTTATTATACGAAAAACGTAGGTTTTGCTTCAGATAAAACTATGATTTCTTGATCCAAAAGAAAGCAGGAAATTTCTGGCCCATTTTTATTCCTCAAATAATATTAGCATTTAAGATTTTCTGATTGTTACTTCACTTTTGCCTGTAAGATATTGCTACATACAAAGTGTTTGCCATGTTTCTTATTTTACAACATAACTACATGTTTGAATGGCCTGAAAGGGCAATAGAAGTTTCTAAATAGTTTCTGAAAGAGTGCAAGGATTATTTTAACATATTTTACCGTCTGACAAACTATTGTAACTATTTTCCCTGCCAAAAATTCTATTTAAGCTGCTTTTTCCATTTGAATCTTTTATTGATTGATTGAAATATAGAGAATGAAAAAGGGCCCTTCAGCCCACCAAGGCAATGCCATTCATCGATCACCCATTCACACTAGTTCTATGTTATCTCACTTTTGCATCCATCCCCTAAACACTAGGGGCAAATTGCAGAGGGCAGTTAACCTAGAAACCTCCACGTCTTTGGAATATGGGAAGAAACCAGAGGACCCAAGGGAAACACACGGGATCACAACGAGAATTTGTAAACTCTACACAGACAGCACCCAAGGTCAGGATCTAACCCAGATCTCCGACACTGTTAGGCAGCAGCTCTATCACTGTGCAGCCTGGAATACGGTTCCATGGGTGTGGTATTGTAAAAAAATATATTGACTTTTAGCTGTGTCTACCAAGTTTTAGCAACTTTTGGAGGAGGTTGTGCTATCATAAAAAATAAGGATAAAGAAAAGTGTGATAAGTGCATCCTGAGAAGTCCTCCGCTGCACAAATTTATATTTTGCATGTTACAGATATCTTTGACAGTGGTGAAAGCAGGTTTAATCAATAAATTTAGTGGGGTATTACATGCTTCGGATTGTTCTGTTGATGTTTCCACTTTCTTCAATATAATTGATTTATAAGCATTAAATGACCCAACTTCCTATTGTTACCTTAGTTCATTTTCTTGTATATATAGTTAATTTAATTGTATATTGTATAAGATTCCCCTGTCCTATTCGATAGCATTAAATTTTGATTTATAAATATGTAAATTAGTGTCTCTTCCATAGCTTGGACAGGCAAATGTTGGCTTTACTGAGGAATCTGTTGAACCTGAAAATGTAGGGGTAGCTTCAGAGGAAAATATCGTGGTTGGAATCGTGAAAGATGCTCCTAGTCATAAAGAAAATAAGTGAGTTGATCAAATTATTGTATTCTGGTTGCCTACATCATGGAAGATGCAATCATTTTAATCCTTCCATTTTTCATTCCTCAGCCTAATCTATTATTTTGATTTTGGACATCAGAACTTCTATGAGACGAAGAAGGAATATAATGAAGCTTGCATTAGTAACCTCGCAGACTGGTGAGCTAGCTTGGTTTTAATGTAGTAGTACCCTTCAAAAGGACAATTTGATCCAAAATTAGGAAAATTGAAGACGTTGTCTTAGTACGTAGCTATTAATTATGTCTACCTTCTCAGAATATGGTTAACTGTTATTATTTCACCATTCTACTTAATGCAGAACTGATCTTCTTATCCCATATCCTCCCTCATAGTATTTCTATCAGATCAGAAAGAATATATTAAATATTGACTATATACCTGTACTAACACATCCTAATTATGAAACTTTAATTTATGTCATATAACCTCCACACCCAATTTTTGTAATTGCAATCTCTCCCTCCCAATGAAGTTTAGAATATCCATAATTTATCAGTCTTTATGAAAATCTCTACAGTGCTGGATATTCATCATAGAGGCACAGAAGACAGCAGATGCTGGAATCTTGCATAAAAAAATAAATTGATGGATTAACTTAGCTTGTGTGATAGCATCCCCATCAGTCTGAAGAAAGGTCCCAACATGAAACGTTGTCTATTCATTTCCCTCCACAGACACTGCCTGACCCGCCAAGTTCGTTGGATATCTATCATCGTGGTTTGCCTGGTTGTTTGATGTCACTGTTCAAAATTTTCACTTTTATATTCATATGATGTCAAAATGCAAATTATGCATTTTGACATTATTGGAAAGTGCTATTTAAGATGGTAAAGATGGTGAATGTGGTCATTTCCTCCAATCCCTTAATCCCCTAAAGAAGGGCAGCTCAGTGGCGTAGCGGTAGAGCTACTACCTTACAGTGCTAGGGACCCAGGTTCGAGCCTGGCTACGGGTGCTGTCTGTACGGTGTTTGTACGTTCTCTCTGTGACCTGCATGGTTTTCTCCGGGATCTTCTACTCCCTTTAACCCATTACAGGCAAAAAAGCCTTAAGTGATCATAGTCATCTATCAATATATTACTAAAACTCTGTTTATTTGTTATTTGTTATGAGGGTCGATGTATATATATTTTTTAGGATGTTTGTTATCAGCCGTGTTTTGTGCCCCTGTCACATGATAATGCTACAATTTTAGCACCACCTTACTCACCTTTGTCGCGGGGACCGTTTCATCCATGTTTCAATAGACAATAGACAATAGACAATAGGTGCAGGAGTAGGCCATTCAGCCCTTCGAGCCAGCACCGCCATTCAATGCGATCATGGCTGATCACTCTCAATCAGTACCCCCTTCCTGCCTTCTCCCCATACCCCCTCACTCCGCTATCCTTAAGAGCTCTATCCAGCTCTCTCTTGAAAGCATCCAACGAACTGGCCTCCACTGCCTTCTGAGGCAGAGAATTCCACACCTTCACCACTCTCTGACTGAAAAAGTTCTTCCTCATCTCCGATCTAAATGGCCTACCCCTTATTCTTAAACTGTGGCCCCTTGTTCTGGACTCCCCCAACATTGGGAACATGTTTCCTGCCTCTAATGTGTCCAATCCCCTAATTATCTTATATGTTTCAATAAGATCCCCCCTCATCCTTCTAAATTCCAGTGTATACAAGCCCAATCGCTCCAGCCTTTCAACATACGACAGTCCCGCCATTCCGGGAATTAACCTAGTGAACCTACGCTGCACGCCCTCCATAGCAAGAATATCCTTCCTCAAATTTGGAGACCAAAACTGCACACAGTACTCCAGGTGCGGTCTCACCAGGGCCCGGTACAACTGTAGAAGGACCTCTTTGCTCCTATACTCAACTCCTCTTGTTATGAAGGCCAACATTCCATTGGCTTTCTTCACTGCCTGCTGTACCTGCATGCTTCCTTTCATTGACTGATGCACTAGGACACCCAGATCTCGTTGAACTCCCCCTCCTCCTAACTTGACACCATTCAGATAATAATCTGCCTTTCTATTCTTACTTCCAAAGTGAATAACCTCACACTTATCTACATTAAACTGCATCTGCCATGTATCCGCCCACTCACACAACCTGTCCAAGTCACCCTGCAGCCTTATTGCATCTTCCTCACAATTCACACTACCCCCCAGCTTAGTATCATCTGCAAATTTGCTAATGGTACTTTTAATCCCTTCGTCTAAGTCATTAATGTATATCGTAAATAGCTGGGGTCCCAGCACCGAACCTTGCGGTACCCCACTGGTCACTGCCTGCCATTCCGAAAGGGACCCATTTATCCCCACTCTTTGCTTTCTGTCTGTCAACCAATTTTCTATCCATGTCAGTACCCTACCCCCAATACCATGTGCCCTAATTTTGCCCACTAATCTCCTATGTGGGACCTTGTCGAAGGCTTTCTGAAAGTCGAGGTACACCACATCCACTGACTCTCCCCTGTCAATTTTCCTAGTTACATCCTCAAAAAATGCCAGTAGATTTGTCAAGCATGATTTCCCCTTTGTAAATCCATGCTGACTCGGAATGATCCTGTTACTGCTATCCAAATGCTCAGCAATTTCGTCTTTTATAATTGACTCCAGCATCTTCCCCACCACTGATGTCAGACTAACTGGTCTATAATTACCCGTTTTCTCTCTCCCTCCTTTCTTAAAAAGTGGGATAACATTTGCTATCCTCCAATCCACAGGAACTGATCCTGAATCTATAGAACATTGAAAAATGATCTCCAATGCTTCCACTATTTCTAGAGCCACCTCCTTAAGTACCCTGGGATGCAGACCATCAGGCCCTGGGGATTTATCAGCCTTCAGTCTCATCAGTCTACCCAAAACCATTTCCTGCCTAATGTGGATTTCCTTCAGTTCCTCCATCACCCTAGGTTCTCCGGCCCCTAGAACATTTGGGAGATTGTGTGTATCTTCCTCAGTGAAGACAGATCCAAAGTAACGGTTTAACTCGTCTGCCATTTCTTTGTTCCCCATAATAAATCCCCCTGCTTCTGTCTTCAAGGGACCCACATTCAAATTGGTCTTATATTTTTTAAGTTACAGAGATAAAATTCCCTTATGTGGGGGGAGGGGGGGTGGGGGTGGAGAGGGGGAGTGGGGGTGGGGCAAGGGGAGGGGGAGTAGGGCTGGGGAGGGGAGGGGGAGTGGGGGTAGGTGGTAATGTGGGTGGGGGGAGTGGAGGGTGTGTGGGGGGGAGGGGGTGTGAGGGGGAGGGGGAGTGGAGCGTGCGAGGGAGGGAGTGGAGGGGGGAGGTAAGGCTGGGAAGGGCAGGGGCGTGACGAGGAGTGTAGGTGGGGGGATGAGGAGGGGAGGGGAGAATGGGGGTGGGGAGGGGAGGGAGGGGGCAGTAGGGGAGGGGTGGATGCTACACCGATGCAGGAGAGGCTTTGTTGTAAAGGCTCACTCTGGTTGCAGCGCTGGCAACACGGGGCCGAGGTGAGTGGCACCCTCTCCCCTTCTCTGTCCCCCCTCGATCGCCTATGGCCCCGGGAGACACTCCCCGCTCGGCAACGGGCTTCGTCAGTTGGAGAGGGTTGCCACGCCCACGGGATTGTCAGTTGGGGGAGGGTTGCCCCAGGAGAGGCCCACAGGAGAGATTTGGACCCAAATTTAGTATATTTACTAAAACTCTCATCTTGTATGTTCCGTATGTTTGTGCCTGTTGTTTCTGTGTCCCGTTGTTTTGTTATGCCTTTCTCATCCACAAAAAAAGGTACACGATCCGCAGAATTTTAGGCCCATCTTACCATTGTCCTGGGGAGTGTTGAACATAAGTCAGATTTTTAAAGTTAGAGACATTTTAAAGTTAAAAAATCACCTTATTAAACCGAATGCTTGCCATGTTCAGCGTATGACGTCACAATGGGACCCGCCCAAGTGACGGCCAATGAGGGAGGAGGGGGCCCAGGGATTCGGGGGTGGGGGGCGCTAACTTTAACAAATGTGCTTCCCCCGGCGCCCGCTCCGGTGTGCCTCGTGCCTGACCTTAATCCCGTGGTGCAGCGCAGCACTAGAGGCGGTGGCAGAGAGTTCACCAAGATGGCCGTCTTCACCGCTTCCCGCCGATCAGCGCTGCATGCACGGGGACAGGTAAGTGGCTTTTCCCTGGCTGCCCGCGCACGGCCCCGGGGGACGCTCCCCTCTTGCCAAAGGGTGCACGGATTGGTAGGGATGCTGGGCCCGGCATGGCCCCGGGGGACACTCCCCGCTCGCCACTGGCTCGTGCCCACGGCCCGAGAGACACTCCGCGCCCAACAACGGGTGCACGGATCGGTAGTGTTGCTGGGCCCGAATGAGAGCTTTCCACCCAACGGTTCCGGTCCCAAACCTCTCCTGCATTGGTTGAGCACCCTCCCCCTCCCCCTCCCCCTCACTCTCACCCTCCCCCTCCCCTTCCCCCTCCCCCCTCCACTCCCCCACTCCATCGCCCCTCAACCCCCTTATCCCTCTCCTCCCCCCAACTCACCCACTCAATCCCCTCTGAACCCCTTATCCCTCCCACACTCACCCACTCCATCCCCCCTCAGCCCCCCTCCTCCGGTCCCCCCCTCACCCATTCCATCCCTCCTGAATCCCCCTTATCACCCCCCCCTCCATCAGCCACGCCCGCAGGACCGCCCGCAGCAGAGATTTGCACCCAATGGGTGCACACCCGTCCAGTAAGACTTAAAATTCTGTACTGACTTCTCTAACCTATCTCTCCTTACCAACCTTCCTTTAACTTCCCACTTTGGCCAAGATTTTAGCCATTCTTCGTAATATATCTGCTTTGTGGTTTAGTGAATCATGCCAAGATTTGTTTTTAATCAAGTCATGTAAAGTGCACCTGCAAGAACTTCAAAGTTGCATCGTTTGGTTCCTATCATTAAATAACACATGCAACCTAACCCCTTTACCTATACAATAAAATCTAACTTTGAGTTGGAATTGAGGCTGCTTCTGTCATCTTAGCCCTATCAAATTGCTTTCTGAAAATTACATGATAGACTTGGCATTAGCTGATCATTCTAACAACAATTTTGATGGCATTTGAGGCTTGGTCCCTCTTTATTGCACCAAAGTCTTCGGAATTGGACTTAAATGTATGATTTTCTAATTTGTGTTAGAGACATTAATGAGAAATATGTTTCAACATATTTAGCAGTGAATAGTTATATGTTAATATGTTTTAACATATTTAGCAGTTAATAGTTAGCAGTGTTAACTTTTTTTTATGTGCAATGTATTCTGCTAAAGTAAATCTTTTTATCCATGATGACCAGTTATTAAGTAAATAAATCTAAGTTTCTTTTAAGTTTAACAGAGCAAATTGAAGTGATTTTCAATTGCAGTTTGAAACTTAATGTTTGCTTTGAGCATGGAATGAATTATGGTAACTGTTTATATCATATACATGGGAGTTCTCTGATGGATAATTGGTGAAACCGTAGGAAATAGGAAACTAATTTAACATTGCCACTGACACTATCTCCACAGTGCAGCAAAAGTGGCAATATGGAGGTTTTTGTCTCCATTTATTTTAATATATGTATATATATTGTAGATGGATATAAATATTTAGTTACAGATGACTGTCTAACTTTTTCAGGTCTAATGATGTGATTCGGCATTGTTGGAGAGAGCTGTTTGCGGTGGTAAGGATCCTGATGAATGTGGTCACTTTGTTTTTGATTGAATTGGTGAATTTCTTAAGTCGGTCGTTCATCGAAATCCTAGTGGCTGGACTCTTGACAGCAATTGGAGACCATGTGCTGAAGCCACTGCTGGCGACTTTGTTCAACAGCCTGCTGCAACCCATCATGATATTCCAATTGAATATTTTCATTGCCATAAGAAACCTCTTGAACCCTTTAATCGACATCATCAGAAGACTGATAATGCAAATAGCTGCATTGTTGCATGCCTTCAGGCTAGTGGAAGTGAATTTTAATCGTGCTCCGTTCACCCATCAGGAAGTGTAACTAATCGAGTTGCTATTCTAGGATGAGTACGAAAATTCTTATAAATCCAGGTGAAATTTGGTTGTAAGCGAGCATTGCTAAGCTGAATTTTTCAGTGACCATCAAATATTTCTACCGAACTGATCAGTTAGTTTAAAGACAGTTTTTATTCAAAGCCAGTGGTACTAGTAATATATTCTAGTAAATTGGATCTTCACATTTTAATTGAATACTCCTTCTCCCAAGTCTATTGTTATCAGGAGCTTGAATAGTGCTTGTGCTCAATTCTCTTGTTTGGACATTGCTTATTGCTTGTACCCCTGACCTCTTTTGCAGGAATTTTTGTCATACACTATCTTCCATGTGGTTTATTATGTTTGCTCTCATATTTTGTCATACAGGACTTACTATGTCAATGCATGTATGCTGCATCTGTGATCATTTGCTCTTCTAAACAAGGATTAGTCAGTATTCTGCCTTACATGGTTCCCATTTCTCAAGATATGGTAGCCACTTGTACTAGTCTGTACAATCAAGATAGGCAGCTTTGTGGTGGATTCTAAGATAAATCTACCATTACATTTATTGAACCATTAAGAATGAGAAGGTCAGTGTTGAGTTATCTACTCTGTGCAAGAATGCTGGCGGTTTATCACATCTAACAGTTTATGGGTTCTCATTTTTGATTGGCATCTAGTAGGAAGTGTGCGTGTATGTGTGTCTACACTTTTTCTGAAGTTTCTTTTCTCCATCCATTAACATCTTTGAGTCTCTGCACTCCTCCATTTCTGTACTCTTGCACATCCTGATTTTAATATTCTACATTTGGTAGCGATGCCTTCATCTTTCTAGGCTCTAGAGTTCTCAGAATCTTTCCATTTATCTACAGTTTCTCCTTTTTGTTGTTTCTCATAGGCTATATTTTAGGCCAATCTATTGGTCATCTGTCCTATAATCTTAAGTGGCTCGAGGTCTAATGTTGTTAGATAATGCTTCTATGCAGTGCCTTGAATATTTGCCAATCTTTATGGTACTATGTAAATTCTAATTGTTTTTCCTGTTCTTTAATCATCCAAGTATTTTTATGCAAGTAACATTTGCCCAGCTCTTGCTTTCTAACATTTCCTGTAGCATTACCACCAGTACCAAAATACTTTGTTCATTTGTTGTGCTTAGTTGATTTTGGGTTCATACTGTGCCTGAGACTGTAATGTTTGCTTAGATACAAGGGTCTGGCTTAGCTGGTTACACCTTAATATTTAAGATACTTCTGACGAATGTCATAAATGCTACAGAAATGCAAGTAATTTTTATTCTGCATTAGGAATTTAACATTTGCTGATATGACTTGCGCGAGGGCCACAGAAAGATATTTTCCAACTGTGATCCAATCTGAAATATGTACTGCTACAGAGTCTTTATAATGGTAATCTTCCTTCCAATATTCTAGGATTATAGTTGGATGAAAATTATGACTTTGGATCAGTGATTTTTTTGTGACAGTACAACGTACCAACACCTCTAAAAAGTTAAAATTAGATTGCCGTACAGCAACCAATAGTGCCACATGAACTGTTATATATGTACTTCCACCTTTTTGTCCATGAAAAAGCTCTGCTTTGGACCAATGATTCCCAAAACCATCCACCACTGTGATCCTTTCTCATTTCATGTTTAGGTCTGTTGTAAAATAATTTATGCTGATCAATAGTTATAATCAGACAACACTTTCTTATCATTGTTTTGAGACTGTCAGAATGGTAGACAGTGAAATAAATGAACTTTGGTTCTGTTTTGCTGGAAGCATGGATATGTTCCTCAGAAACTAATCCTGCTCCACATTTCAGAGCACAGAAAATATGCTCTGAAAAACAAAATGTGAATTTGTTACTTGCTACTGTCTTAAGGAAAACAGTGGAATAGTTCGCTTTTAAATGATGATTATATCACAGCAACATTTAAAGTCTTGCTTCCTTGGTCACTGGATTGTAATATGATGTAAGTCTCTAAGGTATTTAAAATTTGTAAAATTTTAAAGGATTTATTTAACAATTGCCGCAAAGAGAGTTGAACTCCCGTTCAGTATAATAGCAGGGCAGAGGTCTCCTATTCACAAATTGGTAGCAGAATAACAAGTTGTGGAGTACTAGATTCCCATTTATTGGAACAACAGAGTTTACGGCTTCCTTTTGAATAGTCAGCAGTCCCAGTTGCAGAGTAACTAGATTAGCATTCAAATGATTGGCCTATCCTTTAGGGATCAATAGAACACTGGACGTTCATTTATGGTGTGAGTAGTTCCAGTAGTAGAGCACTTCAGAGGATTGGTGGATACAACATTAGGGGCTGAATTCCCAATAGCGGGATTGGAAGAGCATTAAACTCCTTTTCAAGGACCACCGGGTGGCAGCCACTTGGGCAACAAACTATTCTCAATGAATGAAATTCCCACATACAGTACTTTACTAAAGCTGCCAGGTGGAATATCTCGAGGAACACCACAAATGGATGTGGGGTGATAAATGAACAGTTCCGAGGATAGTCCTATCAAATTATTCTTCTCGTTGTGGAGTGTTCTCTCAACAGAGCAAGAAATAAGAGATTAAAGTAATATCCTTTACCAGCTGGAAGAGATTATAAAACTAAATTCAGGTTAGAATTAAAGGACTGTATTCACATTTACCCTGATCAAACACAAATGTAGTTGAGCCCATTGTTTAAGCATAGCGTGTAGTGCTTCTGTTAAAAATGAAAGAGGAATGTCAACACAATTTCAACCTCTTTTATCAAAGACAAGAATGCATTGAGGATTTTGTTTATAAATATTGCCCAATACAATTCAGAGACTTGAATATTTTTGGGGAAATGATTCCCAAATGTGTTCAGATATTCCTAATGTGCTCTTTAGAAATAGGTTAGTTATACCTATGCACATCAGCCCAAATATTGTAAAATGTCCTTTAGTCATTTATTTCAGAATTGTAAGTAATATGTAAGTAATATCCTTATGTAATATGCACAATTTTATTCTCTCGTCTTTTCCCACCAAACCCAATACAAGCTTGTGAATCAACTAGTTTTAATCTGAAGGCTAAATGTATTGATTAAAAAAAACAAAATAAATGGAAATCCTAAGTGTTGTCATACTTCAAAGTTACTCAATTGTTTTTGTTTTGTTGTTTAATCACCATTAAGTCATTTCTACAATGCTCTCTCTATATAAAGTAGCTGATTCAGCATCACTCTGAATGTTGTCCAATGAAGAACAAGGTCTTAGAGTTCTTGTTTCCTCATTGTAGGCTGGTTAAAATGGAAAAAAATATCGGGAGTATTCTCTGATGGAGTTGCAGAAGTGCTTTCTCTTGCAGCATCTATTGAGTAATCCATGACTGCTGGACTTGTAACTACTGAACCACGTCTGGCTGCTTTGACTGCTGGCTCTCGAGCTTCTGCATTAATTTCCTCTGCTGATGAATGAATGCTGGCTATCACTGACATTTCTGTACCTGTTCTTCCTGCAGGCTGGTCATTGTGAGCCGTCACTGAAACATCCTCTTTTCTTGCTGTTGCTGAACTGTCTTTGGATTTCATTTGATCCTCAACAGGTACTCTTTCCTCTGTACCCATCATGGTCAACCCTCCTGCAGCTGTATCCTCTGCAATCACTTGTCTTGATGACTGGCCTTCAATAACCAGTCCTTCTGTTAGTCTGTTTTTGGCCACTTCTACAGTCGGGCAATCTGTAGCCACCTCTGGTAATGAACATTTTGTGGCTGTGGCTACTGGATCTTCTGCAGTAACATTTGCAGTCTCATTGGATGTTTTTCTTACTACCGTGCCTTCCATTCCACCCTCTTGCATCTCTATGGTCACTCCTGTTGTTGGACACTGAAATATTAATCCTATCACCATGGCTGCAGGATTCCAAACTGCTATTTCACCTGTCATTGGCTTCTCTGTAATTGTTATATGTTCCACTGTCTCTGGACAGTTCGTTTCCAGCAGATAGTCTGTTGACTCTTGAGACATTACTTCCTCTGGGTGCTGTATTGTTAATGGATGCTCCACTGACACGACATCATGTTCCACTGGGTTCTCTGATATTGGATGCTGAACCACCAATGGATTCCCCAGTTGCACATTGGCTGGTGGTTGCCTTGCAATTAATGGCTGCACTATGGCTGTTGTGTAATCTGTGCCTATTACATGATCTGTGATTACATTTTGTACCTTTTGATCCACTGAACCTGCTGTTTCTGAACATATTATGTGTGCTTGTCCTTGTGTGGTCACTAGGTTTTCTTGTTCTGGTGGGGACATTACTTTTTTCTGCTTTGCAGTTACTTGGTTCTCTTGTCCTTCTGCTGTACAGGTTACATGGTTAGATTCTCCAGCTGAATTTGATGGCCAGTCTTCCTCTTCTATTGAACATTCAATTTCTCCTAGCATAGCCTGCAAATGTCTTGCTTCTTCAAAAGCTGTTTCCTTTATGAATTCAGAAACATCTGCCTTATTTTCATTTTGTGTCCCCTTCTCCATGTTATCCCTTCCTGACTCCTTCTCGACACTGGTTGCTGATTGCAGATCAATTCCTAATGAGAAATCCCCAAGTACACTGTGCTGTTCACTCGTACATTCCAAACATTGATGTTTTGTATTGGTATGACTTTCTTTAGCCAATAAATTACTTTTGATACACATGGACTCGCAGTCAGCAGTTTGCACTAGTTTTCCATTAGTGAATACAGATTTGATCACACTGTCTGGTTCTTGTGCAGCATCAAGTGGTGCGTTTGGGATTCTCCCCAGATTATTTGTGGCACGTTCATTATTGGATTCCTCTTTGCCAATACTGTACATTTCATCTGTGTAGGCCAGATTACTGTAAGATGATAAGGTCTTGCTGGTGTTATTCTGAATCGCAGAGAGAAAACAAAGGAGAAATGCTGGTAAAGTAAGTCAAGTGAGAATATTTTATCTTTTTCCTGCCATTTGTAATTTAAAAAAAACATTCTTATCTTGGAAATTGACAGGTATATGACTCACTGTTATGTCCAAGTTAGATTCACAATATCCATGAGCTCCATTCTGTAAAAATTACCTTGATCATACACAGCACCGGCTCAACATAAATGTTTCCTCAACATTCAACCATTATGGAATGAGTCAGTTGCAGATTAACGGTTTCTGTACAGAGCTCCATGAATATGAAATCATTGTGAAATAGTCATAGAATCTCATGAATAAAGAGAATAGATCAAGAAATCTGATGAAAAATTAATCATCCGGAGATTTGAAAAATTGTAGAATTCTTATAGGGAAAAGCAATCGTTGTACATAAATACAAAAGACAGTGGAGAGAGCAGGATTAGTGTATCAAATGGACATTTCCCATTTGGTACTTTTTTAACCATAGAAGAGAATTTGCTGCAGCATATCAACCCCAATAAAATAAACAATACATAATGCCCAGATAATTTTTCTCTGCAAGCGCCTCTGCAATTCCAACTCACTATTGGTGATTCTTTTATTCTCAATTATATCCCCTCAAGCATTCATTTCATTGATGAGGGTGAGGCCTTGTCTTATTTTGGATTCATTTTGGTTCACAATTTTGTTGAAGATGATAATTTCAAAAACAACACACCATAAATTAATTTGATTCTGACTTGTGTTCTGTTGAATCCTTTGATTAGATGAGGATTAGAACCTTTGCAGTCCATTCGAGACAGCAACCTTGATTATGGGCAATCTCCAAACCCACACAGAGCCCCACTGGATTTGGTGAATTATACGTAGATATCTAACGTACTACATCCTCTAAATAATCAGTCACTAATAATTGTCACACTCTGGAAGAATAGAGAATAAATACACACTCACCATCTGGAACCACTTTAAGCTCTGAGGACACCGAGTTGTGAACAGAAAAGAAAATGAGCCGAGACAGAAAAAGAGAAAGTAAGTCATATTTTCCAATCAGATGAATTGTTGCACTTTCAGTAATTCTTGGACAAAGGATTGTTTGATCCTGCACAAATATGGAATTTGGTTCTCACTAAGCCTTGTGTTTCCAAATAGCACATTCTACATTGGCAATTCATAGTTAATGACAGAGGTAGCATAAATCACAGACTTAACTATTTTCCAGTCTGGGATGATTGCATGAAAAACAATTGCATTTCCCTACCACGATTTAAAGCACCTCAACTATCCTGAGTTATTGGTTCACCTAAACCTTAGTTAACTTAATCATTGATACTCAAATGCTTCTAGTTATTTTCTGGATTCAGTAGTAGGCATTTTTCTTAGTTTGACTAATTAATAGATTGCAACTTTAGAGTAACTATGAAATTTATGTCTCGTGAAATATGGTAATTGATAACTGCTTATTCTTTGATATATGTGGAGTGAAATCCCTGTCTGTAGATCATCCTGGACTCTGGTTACTTTTCTAATACCTAATTTCCTAATAAATTATATATTAATAT
The DNA here is from genome assembly GCF_053455715.1 of Rhinoraja longicauda. Classification (NCBI taxonomy): domain Eukaryota; kingdom Metazoa; phylum Chordata; class Chondrichthyes; order Rajiformes; family Arhynchobatidae; genus Rhinoraja; species Rhinoraja longicauda. The sequence continues at coordinate 10,751,473 of NC_135975.1, forward strand.
TCTAGTTCTCTGGCAGGTGAGAATTTTAAATAAGTAAAACTACAGTAATGTCCACAGAATGATATATTCATGCTTGCCAATGAAACAAAAGCGGTGGCATTGTTGACTGAAAAGGTTGTGCTTCAGTGGAATTAATCAGATTATATGAATGGGTAAACTCATGGTAGATAGAATATAATGTGGACAATGTGATGCCATGGGCAAATGAGATCCAAATGATTCCTTGGAGGTAATGAATTGTTGTAAAGAAATGATTCATCCAATTAATATGGATTAGATTGGAGTCGGATTCCACAAATCAAAGGGCAATCATTCAGGAAACATCTAGTGTACTGCATAGAAGCAGATCATTTAGCTCTACAGTTTTGTTTGAGTCTTAAATGTTCCCAATTTCTCTTTACTTTGTTCCTTATTAGCTTATGTATGTTTCCCTTAAATGCATGTATCCTACTGGCCTTAACGAATTTTTATAGTGCCACATTCAATATTCTGACCATTATCCAGGCAAAGAAGTTTCTCCCTAATCCCATTATGAATTCATTCATTAGTGATTATCATTGTTACACCACGTAGAAATATTCAAACTGTTTTATTATTTTAAAGCCCTTAATCAGATCACCTCACAATCTTTTTCAGAGCAAAAAGCCACAATATTGGATTGGAATCTGATTGACAAATTTTCTCTTTCCTTTTGTCTTTAATCTGCCATTTTGACAGCCTTTCATGATACTATAAATAAATGTACATTTTCCAATATTGCTGACTGTACAAACATTATTGATATGTTAAGCTTAAGGAAATGTTATGAGACCACGAAGGACACAGATCAGTTGAAACGGCAGACCATTAATGTAAAGAAGTATGAAATTATCCACTCTATTAGGAACCCAAGGAAAAACAGTTTAAAGTTGAAAGTTAAATAATATTCTGAAGGTTTTGTATGTGATTCACAGAAAGAAATGTAGGCCTATCTATATGCTCTGGAGTTTAGAAGGATGAAACGGGATCTCTATGTCACATTATTTTTTTTAGTGAGCTTGACAGAATATATCTTAAGAGGATGTTTTCCCATTTGATGCATATAGGGAACTGGTGCTTGCACTCACTGGATAACGAGTCAGCTATTTGGATTAAGATTTTTTTTTAATTCACAGGAATTCTAAATGCTGCAGAAATGCAGTCATTAAATAATATTCAAGTTGTAGATTGATCATTTTTGGGTGGCTTATATGAATTAGGAAGTAATGGGGTATCTAGTTCACAAATATCTTCACCAGAAGGAATGTAGCAATTTTTTAGGATCCTCGCTACTATCTGAAAGCAAAACCTTGACAATGATGCTCACATCCAAAAAAATCGTTATTTAAAAGGTTGGGAATTCTGTGGAAGTTCAGTTATGATCATATTAAAACTTGGGGTGCTGTATGCTCTCGTCCTGTTAAAAATAAAATTAAAATAATGGTCCTGTTAAAAAAATTAAAATAATTACGCTCTGTTAATTTTGATACTGCAATGGCTAGTTCTCTTTTGAACATTCTCTTATTCCTCCAAAAAGTCCATAGCATTCAGCCTCATTGTGTTGAAACCAAGCAAGGGTCATCATGTCATCTCCAACTCAAGTGCAATATTTGCTTGAACTGAGGAATTCTTGATCTCCCTTAATTGTCCCTCCATCCTATATTGTTCAGACTTTCATGTGTCAGTACCATTTAATAGAAGACTCGCAGATACACTTAATCTAGATATCTTACCACATTGGTGTTTTGTTCAATGGCGATTGTGCCCCCATGTCTGCGTTGCCTGTGCCATTCTCTTCCATTATGTATGAGTAGAACAAGTGCAAAAATAAGGAAAATAACTAATACTGTCGTGATTCCTCCCACAAGCCCCATTTCCTTCGAACTGTACTTCCTGCTTTCCTTGGCAAGTCCAGTTGGAACTGCATATCAACGGAAAAATCATGCATTATATAATAAAAAATAAAAGATGTGTCTAAAGTCCAGGGAGAAATGCTAGAGTTTATTTTGTGAAGGTTGTGTGTTTTCTAATACTTGCAAGCAAAGTAATATCTTGCTCTAGAAACAAACTTATTATTGTATTTTTTTAAAAGTGCTGAACATCACCATTATTCAAATTTTCCGTGAAGTTTTCTTGGTTAAGATTGTTAGAGACAAGATTTGAAAGTCTTGTAGGTTTTCTTATAACAATTTTCGTGTCACTTCACATTTCAAAACTTTGGGGCTCTTACTTGTAAAAGTAAGATTCTCTTATGCAAGCAAATATATTCCATGTGAAGCAGTTGAACATTCTTTGTGTAATGATGACTGTAGACAATCATTCTGCTTTTTATCAAGTATTACATTGGAATCTTTTATTTTCATCTGAATTAGCCAGAAAATCTCAAATCAACATTGTTTGCATTCACAATATTGAAGCACCTCCTTTCGTCCTGATTGCATCGATCAGCCAAGATCATGAAGTTATCCTGACATATTTCAGTGACCACCTATACCATGAAATCTTGGACAGCTTTTTTGAAATACTCTGGAATTATCTCTTTCATTATTGATAGTGAGTTGTACAACTGGTCGAAACAATATAAATGGAAGGGGGAAGACATTCCATGCGCCCTTGTCCAAAGTAGGCACGCTAAGTGCTTATTTAGAACAGTGCATAATTACAATTAAAAATATTTCTACACTTGATCTCTCTCTGTATTCCTGTATTAACCATCTTGCTTGCCTTCCCTCTGTTCTACCCTCTCTGGCATCTCTCTCTCGTAGCTCTAGTTTTTATGCCATCCTGTTATTCTATCACAAAAAACCTGGTCAGATTGACTATAATTTTCGTAGTGCAAGGACATGCAACTAGTTCCTTCTGTATGTTTCTCACCTAAAGAGTGGTTCTTATTATCTGTGCTCCTTGGTATTGAATAACATGAATTATTTCCAACAAATGTTAATTCAAATCGATCTAAACACCAGCACAACTTAAACATTTGCCAGTTTAACAACCCAGCTATGAGGTCCTGGAAATATACGAATATATTGATAGAGCAGGTTTGATCTATAATTTTATTGACAGGCCTACCTGGCTGACTTGAATGAAGAATCTCAACTTTGACTCTTGTGCTGACCATGTCCCCTGATTGTTTGTCAGATCCAACAAGCTGTACAGACAAGTTAAACCAAAGTTTATTGTCCTTGTAACGATTTATGAAAAGAGTCGGAGAGAGAGCAAATTGCCATTCTCCCCACTGAGTTGAGTTGCATACAAGTAATAAATGAATGCAAACTGAGGACACTAAAGAATAGCATTAAAAGGGGGTAGAGAAAGAATGTTCTATGTCTTAACCTCAGTGCTGAGGCTGGACTGAACCCTTACCTGCAACATGTATTTCTCAGGTGCATGCAGCTGATCTGTTCGAGCTAGTAAGAGTCCTTCCTGTGTGACTTGGAACAGCTGTGTGTGATTGGAGCGATATGTCAGGGTGTAGACAATATTTGGATTCCTCCCCTGGGGTAATACATGGGCACAAAATCAAACAATAAGCATTCACACTGATATAGAGTGAATAGTTGAATTTCCCCACTGCTGCCATTCCATAATCCACTCACTGAGTCCTGGACAGTAAATTCTGGGCTGTGAACATCTCTGGTCACTACCTCAATGTGATGTGTTTTGGAGAACTATCTTATAATTGAAATGGGTCATGGTGATAACTGATAAGTCTACGCTTATGTATCTCAACACTGCAGCAGTTCAGTTGAAGTGAAAGGTTCATGATCATGTAACTCAGCATTGCAAAGGGTCTAAGAAATTAAGATTATAAATCCTTGAAGTATCTCAGTGTTGGAATGTGTTATGGACAATAGGTGCAGGAGGAGGCCATTCGGCCCTTCGAGCCAGCACCGCCATTCAATGTGATTATGGCTGATCATTCTCAATCAGTACCCCGTTCCTGCCTTCTCCCCATACCCCCTGACTCTGCTATCCTTGAGAGCTCTATCTAGCTCTCTTGAATGCATTCAGAGAATTGGCCTCCTCTGCCTTCTGAGGCAGAGAATTCCACAGATTCACAACTCTCTGACTGAAAAAGTTTTTCCTCATCTCAGTTCTAAATGGCCTACCCCTTATTCTTAAACTGTGGCCCCTTGTTCTGGACTCCCCCAACATTGGGAACATGTTTCCTGCCTCTAACGTGTCCAACCCCTTAATAATCTTATACGTTTCGATAAGATCCCCTCTCATCCTTCTAAATTCCAGTGTATACAAGCCTAATTGCTCCAGCCTTTCAACATATGACAGTCCCGCCATTCTGGGAATTAACCAAGTAAACCTATGCTGCCGGCCTTCAATAGCAAGAATATCCTTCCTCAAATTTGGAGACCAAAACTGCACACAGTACTCCAGGTGTGGTCTCACTAGCGCCCTGTACAACTGCAGAAGGACCTCTTTGCTCCTATACTCAACTCCCCTTGTATGAAGGCCAACATTCCATTGGCTTTCTTCACTGCCTGCTGTACCTGCATGCTTCCTTTCAGTGACAGGTGTTAAGGTGATAGGTGGACAATAAACTCCCATAGATGGTAATGAGATGATTGATTTTTTTAAAGTGGCTTGGTATTGGGTCAGGATGAAAGATTCATCGTGAGGTATCTTAACATGAGAATGTGAGAAAGGGTGAAGTTAGTTAACACACAGTCTACAGTGTATTGAGGTGACAGCATGTTAAATCCATTTATTTTTAAAACTTTTCTCCACTAGGATCATGGAGTCATACAGCACGGAAACAGGCCAATTTACCCATGGAATCCAAAACGAAATCTCTGGGAAAGGCAGGTGAATTTGCCTAATGGGTGGCTTTTTCAAAGATCTGTTCACATTAGCTATCTTTCTGTGAGATTGAATATGATAACGGTTCCATTCAATTGAATAATTGTTTCCTCCCCTCTAGTATCCCAGTCCCCTGCAGGTGAACGTTGGATATAAGACTTGGAGAGATTCCTTACAGTCTTTTAAAACTGCCTTGCAATCTTAAACATGTCCTCTGACAGCAGGAAAATTTAATGTTTCGTTTAAATACCAACACTTCATCATGAGTGAAGAAGTATATTCAACAAAAATATAATTTAACTCACATTTTTAAAATCCTGGTCTATTGCTTCCAGCAGTAAGAGCTTATTGCCGTAAGTAACTACCACGGCAAATGGGTTTGGTTGCTCCTGAATGAATCCCTCATACTTGGTGGCATTAAACTGTGGCCGATAGCGATTCTGGGCCAAAACACGAATTTGCACTGTTGTCACTGTGTACTTTGTAGGATCATCAACTTGGGAGGCCTGGAAATAAAACAACATTCATGTAATGTTGTGGAGGTTCTGTCTCTCTTGTTACTTACAGCCTCCACTTACTCTTAACTATATTACCTATGTTTCTCCCTTCACACTCAATCATTTTGATCCGACTCACAGATGCTGCCAGCCCTGCAGAGATGTCCTGCACCTGAGATGATTGGCTTCCAGAACCACAACTGTCTTCTTTTGTGCTGGAATAGCCAGTGACTATTTAGTGCCTCACAAATACGCAAAGAGCTGGAATAACTCAGTGGGTCAGACTAAAGAAAGGTGACAACCCCAAAAATCGCCAGGGATGCTACCTGAGCTGTTGAGTTACTACAATACTGTGCCAGTGTTCAAGAAAAACAACTGCAAAAAAGGCTAATTGTTCATTGTCACATTGATTCTGTTTAAAGCCAGAAATAATCATTAATTATATTTTCTTTACCATGACAGTCAGAGAGAACAAGGGGGTCTTTATCAAGCTCCGAACTGGCCACCTCATCATTATCGCTCCAGTAACATTGTTGACTTCAAATCTACCATTATCGCCACCTGAAGAATAGAAGGAACAGTGAGAACTAGCCCAGTCTCTAACTGGTCCTGTTCCACTAAATGTACTGTGTGTGTGGCCAGGCTTTCCTGCTGAGGTTTCCTATCTTCCTCATTGTTAGTCCCAATTTCAACCACCAAGACTGGACCCCATCTCTCCCATTGCTGAATCTCAGTTATCCTTCAGACTGGACCTCAACTCTCTTTGCTGAACAGAGGCCAGACTCCAGCTCTCCCTCTTTTTGCTAGACCAAGCTGACTCATTGAGATCTTACCCGAATCCCCCCAATGCCAGAACTCATTAAATGCTCGCTGAGATTAGACCTGAGCACACCTGCTGAGATTGGACCACTGATGTCAGATCCAAGTGTTCCCATTCCCAGATCCAAGCTCTTCCACCGACCCAATGCTATCACAGCTTTACATTCAGCTGTAACCACTTGAGCACTCCACCTGACTTCACCCCTGCACACCTCTGTTGGACCTCGCCCCATCCTCACCCAAACGCTTGCATTTATAGCATTCCCTGTTAGACTTCCTGCCTTCCAAACTATGACATGATTTTCAGATTTATTTCAAGCAAAAGAGTCGTCACTTAGACTGATTTGATTGTCTTTCAGAGTTCAGACCTGTGAGAATTGAATATGCAACTTGTGTCCGAAGTCCCTTGTCTCCATCTTCTGCTGATAAGGGTCCTGGGGAGAGCTGGAGAGCATGATACTGTAACACACAAAAAAATTGAAGTCCGCAAAGAAAGTGAATACTTGTCTTGCTGATAAGACTTTAGTCAACATCCAACCAATCAATATTCGGAATTGGACAATTCCCATTTTATGACCTTTTTGTTCGGTGAACTCCAGCATGTATGTGCGAGGTAACCTGCCTCTGCTGAATCCCAACACCTTATCTTAAATCCATCGTTGCAACAGCAGCTTGTATTGCATCCCAGTTGCATTGCCCAGTTCACATACCCATCTGGCTCTGAATGAGATTGTATGTTTTATGCAAAATAAGAATAAACATTCAATTTCATTTATAGAACTATTTTTATAACCTCAATGTTCCAAAATCCGCTTACTAAATAATATTTGAAGGTCATAATTTCCATTACTCATAAAATAGCATTTTGCGCAGCAACCTCCCACATGCTGCATGTCAATATTGAGAGAGATACACCGATCAGCCAAAACATTATGACCACTGACAGGTGAAGAGAATAGCATTGATTATCTTGTTACAATGGCACCTGTCAAGGGGTGAGATATATTAGGCAGCAAGTGAACAGCGAGTTCTTGAAGTTGATGTGTTGGATGCAGGAGAAATGGGCAGCAGTAAAGACCTGAGTGACTTTGACAAGGGCCAAGTTGTTATGGCCAGACGACTGGGTCAGAGCATCTCTGAAACAGCAAGGCTTATGGGGTGCTCCCGGTCAGCAGTGGTGAGTACCTACCGACAGTGGTCCGAGGAGGGACAAACCACAAACTGGCGACAGGGTGTTGGGTGCCCAAGGCTCATCGATGCGCGAGGGCAACGAAGCCTATCCCGTCTGGTCCAAACCGACCAAAGGTCTACTGTGTCACAGAAAATTTTAATGGTGGCCATGGGAGGAATGTGTCATAATACACAGTGCATCGCACCCTGCTGTGTATGGAGCTGCACACGGAGGACCAACAGCATATTATGCAGGTGGTCATAATGTTTTGGCTCATCAGGTCATAATGTTTTGGCTCATCAGTGTACATTAATCAGAATACTGCTCTTTGAAATAATGCCATAGAACTACTGAGTTCACCAAGGGAGTACACAGTACTTTGGTTTAATATTTGTTCTGAAAGATGGCACTGCTAACTGTGCAAACACCCCTCCCCCCCACCCCCCAATCCCCTCCTACCCCCACCATTAATATTTTGGAAAGTCAATAGACAATAGGTGCAGGAGGAGGCCATTCAGCCCTTCGAGCCAGCACCGCCATTCAATGTGATCATGGCCAATCATCCACAATCAGTACCCCGTTCCTGCCCTCTCCCCATACCCCATGACTCCACTATCATTAAGAGCTCTATCTAACTCTCTCTTGAAAGCATCCAGAGACATCAAACATTGTGTGTTTAGATCAGAAAAATAGATCATATTATTTGGAAAAAAAAAATTTAAAGTTAATTTGAGGAGCAACAGGAATCTGGGAGTATACATTTACAAATATTTATAGTTGTAATGGATGTTAATGGACCGTGAAAATATAGCTAGAAATAGTCCAATAATACAATACAACTAACAATACTTCTTTCTCTTAATTTGACACCTTTTTGAATTGTTGCCTTCTTAATGGGATTTGTTTTTAAATTAGAATTTTTGTTGTTGATGGGCTTCTGCAGCACCAACTTATATCAGACCACAGCAACCCAACAATCTGCAGCAGTAGACTACCTCGGTGATAGAAACTTCATATAGACATTTCTACTTGAGGTCTTTACTCCAGTAAGATATATTCCTGGAGATCTCAGTACAAGACCTGCTATGAACCACTGCACTGCAGAACTGCAGTTGGTCACTTGAAATGTGGTCATGAAACATTCCCTCTCCTGCCTTCTCACAGGAGGTGGAAAATAAACAGGCTCCTTGTTATCCAATTGGATGATTGTCTATTATTAGAGATTGTTTTACTCAAAATGATGTTAGTTAATTAATAAGTATTCAAAAAAAGTTAAGAAGTTGTGCATAAGTTTTATTCTTATGACTGTTCTGCTGATAGCACTAACTGGGAGATTATGGACATGAAATTCTGTAAACCTCACGCGGGTATTGAGGAGGAATATGTTGAGGAGGAATATTGAGGGGCGGCATGGTGGCGCAGCGGTTGAGTTGCTGCCTTACTGCGCCAGAGATCCAGGTTCGATTCTGATTACAGGTGTATGCACAGAGTTTGTACATTCCCCCCATGACTGCATGGGTTTTCTCCGGGTGTTCCGGTTTCCTCCAACACTCCAAACCCAGAGAGGTTTGTAGGTTACTTGGCTTCGATAAAAATTGTAAATTGTCCCTAGTATATTGGGGATCGCTGGTCGGCACGGACTGAAGGATCTATTTTCATGCTGTATCTCTAGACGATAAAGGAAACTGCTAAGATTATGGTTATTTAAACTGGAAGTCCTGATGATCCTGTGACGAGATTTCAAAATTTCAACATTCATTGTGACCCTTTCCCCATTGGCATTATTTCCCCCTTACTGGTAGCTTTGCTTCCGTGACATTTCCTGTGTAGGTTGGATTGACGCAGACTCTGGTCTTCCCGTGTGACACAAACTTGCATGGAAGAAATCTTGGATATTGGTCATCCCCATCCAACACACTAATGGTCACTTTTGCTGTTGCGTTGTATTTCTCCTCGGTATTCATTTCCTGTGTGAAAGATACTATTAGGAGGGTAAAGAAACATTTTCAGTGCGAAGACAGTTAGTACAACTAAGTCAGGAGGTACATTCTTAGGAATTACTGGAGTTTTTCGAGAAGAAACTACAGAGCTCAATGCACTAGTTGTGCTCACTCTACATTAGCAAACTGGGCAAAATCACATTGGAACAAAGATAATATGAGGTAAATGAGTTTTCATACCATAGCATAAACCTTTAGATCCAACTCTTTCTTGCTCTCATAATCGAGGCGTTGGGCCAGAAGGATGTTCCCACTGTTTGGTAGGTCAATCTTGAAGAATTCTGCATCTTTCTACAAAGTTAGACATTGATAAAATGAAAGACATCAGTTGTCCGCCTGCGTGCAGGTAGACACAGAAAACCTACCCATTAGATTCCCAACCTGCTGGCCTCTGAACTGGATCTTGTTCTCCTTTTCCATTGCAACCTTTCTTGTCTCTTCTGCTTTGAGATTATTGTGGCCTTTTTTCCCCCTTCCACTTTGAATGGATAGTGATCGCATGCTGGCGAATCTGTAGAATTGAAGGATACATTCCTACTCCTCAACAGCAATTTATTGAAATTATTATCTTGTTGGAACGATCCTTCCAGTAACAACAGGCCAAGGCCATCAAATAGACAGGAGCAAATGTGGATTCTCCTTTCTCCAATTTAAGTAAAATGCTTGTGGGGACACATAAAATGGGCTTTTCCAGCAGTCGGCTAGACATCTTTCAGCAGTACTGTGCTGGACCTTGAAAATGACCTCTGCACCTGCATTTATGTCTCAAGTGACAAGATCCAACTTCAAGTTATTCTCTGCACTTATTCTAAAACAAGCTTTAATCTGTTGGCACAACTTTGATTGTTTTGAAGTGCAGCTTTCAAACAATAGTGAACCTGCTGACAATTGAACGCACACTATTCTATTGCATACTCTGCACCTGTGATCTGAAGCAAAACATCCAGCCTCACATCCTTGCTTTCAAACCTTCATTATTACCTCATCACATTTAAAAGCCTCAGCAACATTCGAGTTTATTGTCTTCTAAAGATCAATTTGCCATGTGTGCAATGAGGGCATTTGATTATGGAAAAAAAAAAGTAAAAATTGGGATTATCATCCTCAGAACTGATTAGGTTAACAGGAGACGTAATTGTGAATATTTGAAATAATGAAGAGTTTTGATGGACTAAATAAGGATACATTTTATCATTTGGAGCATTAGCTAACAGATATACAAATTTGAGACAATTTCCAAAGCATTCAGAGAGATCAAGAGCAAAGCAAATAGTTAAAATCTGACTATAGTCAAAGCAAGTACGTAGACTAGTAACTTCCAAAAGGAAATTAAATAAATAGTTTAAAAGGGAACACAAGAAAAGCCAGGGGAATGGTACTAATTGGTAACTACAAAGAGCCAGTATATGCTTAATAGGCCAAATAGCATTCTGTGCTTATTAATGCTAAATAACTACTACTCCCATATAGGGACCTATTTTGCTACTTTGCAAGGTAGTTGTGTCAGTCTCAACTGGCGTAAACTTTTACCTACCGATGCTCTGTCAACCATGTAGATGAGGCCATCACCATCCTTATCATGAGCCTGCAACCTGAAGAGAATCTCGCCAATAGGTGTCAGCTGTGTGAAGGGGAAGGAGAAGGAGGAGCAAAAAACACAGTTTAAAGATGATTTCAAAACTTTGGGACATTGAAATGACAATTTTTAAGGAGTAGTTATTCTGAAGTGAAACTTGATGCCATAGGCTTGAAGAATACAAAAATAACTAAAAATAGAAAATACTGGAAATACTCAGCAGACTTGAAGTATTAACTCTATTTCTCTTCCCAAAGATGTGGCCTGCTGAATATTTCCTGTACTTTATGTTTTTTATTTTAGATTTCCAGCATTTGGAATTTTCTTTTGATTTCAAAGAGAAATATGCATTTATGTACGGTCTTTCACAACCTCGGGGATTTCCAAGTGCATTGGAGCCAAAAAATACTTTTTGAAACATATTCTTTTGTAATGTTGGAAATATAGTGTGCAATGTGATAATGACCAGATTATTTCATGTACTTTCATTGAGAGATCAGTATTGGCCATGACACCAGGGAAAACTCTCTCACCCCACTTCTAATATTGCTGCAGCATCTTTTATATCCAGCTGTGTTAGGTGAACAAATATTTGATTTAACTTTAACCTGAAAGTTGGCTCAATGCTACACTAGAGAGTTAGATCAAACTGTGTTCTCAGTCTCTGAAGAGTGCCCTTACAGGTTGCAGGTTGCAGGTTGACAAAATAAAATAATGGTTCTTCTTCAAAAAACATATTGGTTATAGAATTTTGATCCACATAAATTATCTGTTGAAGTTATGCAGTGCAGTGAAGTTGCAGTGACTACATTTCAATACGTAGCACATTAGCTATAAAGTACTTTGGGATGTTATGAAAGTGCTTTATTTTTTAACGAGCAATAAAACAGAGGTTTTAAGACAAGGTCAGTTCCTCACCTCACTAATGTTGAGTGGTTGAACACTTTCTTTCAGGAAAACCGGCGAGTTATCATTTTCGTTAAGGACTTGTACCATTAACCTGTGATGAATCTTCAAAAATACAGAAACATTTATTGACTCTATAAATAAAATACCACTTCAGAATGAATTTCACTGCTATTCTACCCATCTTCCTCTTTTCCTTTGTTCAAGTTGTGAGTTGTTGGGATTGGAAACATCATACCTGATAAGGTGGTAGAAACTAATTAAATTAATTATTTAAAAAAGTTGGGCAAGTGATGGAAGATGAAAGAAGTAGCAGGTTTGTGGACAAAATGCAGACATGTGACACCAAGCAATATCGCCTTTCTAAGAACCAATGTCGGCACCATTCCCGACTTCTCATCTGTAAGTTTTCACAATTCCAAGACACAAAAGTCATGGTTGATTTAAAACGAGAGAAGATTAGGTAATGCTTTTTAAAATATCTACCTCATGTTTTAAAAGTTTGGGCATTAAAAGTGTGAGAAAGACTGACTAATGAAGCGAGGAAGGTTTGTGGTGTAGTAATGGGTAAGAAGTTACAAAGAGAGGAGGAGGAAAGTTGTAGAATGAAATACAGGAACAAGAGGAAGTAAGAAGTGCACTGGCAATGAAAACAACAGGAAATCATACACCTCAGAGGTTGGCCATTCAGCCCACTGTCGCAGTGCTGGTTCATTGGGAGCCCTATCTAATCAACTGCATTTCACTAGTTTTCTCAGAATCACTATCAATATTTTATTTTTAAATACTTGTTCAGTTCCTCTTTGCCCCTTACACTTTCAGCCACTGCATCCAGAATGTATTGACGTTATGCATTAAAAAGAAATTTCCTCATTGAATTGAATTTATTTGTCATTCAAAAAAAAGTTTGAACAAAATGTCGTTACCATACAGTCATAATAAAAAGCAAACAAAACTCACAATTACACATAAATTTAACATAAACATCCATCAAAGTGCACCTCCAGGCACCTCCTCACTGTGGTGGAAGGTAAAAAAGCCTTATCTCTTCCTTGCTTCTTCAGGCAGTCAAACTGCTGCATCGAGGCGATCGATGCTCCCGATATTGAAGCCCCCGCCGGGCGATGGAAGATCCCACAGCTGAGCCGTGCCGAGCGATGAAAGGTCCTGCGAACGGGCCGATTCAAGCCTTGCGATTCGGGGCGGATGAAGCTGCTGTGGCTGGAGCTCCCGAAATGTCGGTCGCCAACCAGGGACATGTGAGCTCCCAATGTTACAGACCACAGGCCCCACAGCCGAAGCCTCCAAAAGTCGAGTCGCAGCTACAATTGCTGTGCCACCACAGCCCCCAAAAGCCAGCCAGCTCCGCGAGTCCACAGGCTCTGTGACCGGAGCCCTTGAGGTCCATCCCAGCTGCAGGTTGCCCAGCTCCTCGATGTTAGGCCGCAGCGCGAACAGAGATACGACATGGAAAAAAAGTCGCGCCTCCGTTGAAGAAAGAAATTTAAAAAAGTTTCTCCCACCCCCCCCCCCCACTTAATACACAACTAAAAATAGACTATTACATACATCTAACATTAACGATAAGACAAAGAAGAAAGAGAGACAGACTGCAGGCGAGTCGCAGCCACAGATCCACTAGTTGTTTATCTAATTGTCCTATCTTTTCAATAGTATCTTTGGTTGCTTCAAGCGAACCCATATTCTGTATTCTATAAGGCAGTCATGCCATCAATTTGTACGAATGGAGCTACTACCAATTCAGAGTGGAAGGAGTGCATTGCGGTCACAAGGGAAAACAACATCTGAGAATTGAGAAAAAAAGATCATATGCTGGGGATACTGAAATGAAGGATCAATCGAAGTGAAAGCCAGGAGACACTCCTTTATCCGGTCTAGTCAGAAAGCAGCTCACCACTGTCAGGAGTAGATAAAGTGCTTAATATAGGTGTATTTATGACACATGAGAGAAAAGGGAAAAAAGCAGATGTTGCTTGAAAGACAATAGACATCTCAGAAAGAGATTTACACAGAGCAGAAAAGTTGATGTATATTACTTGATCCTTATGACAAGCAGATTCCCAGCACTTGATACTTCCCATACATCAGGTGCAGCAGAATTCAAATGAATGTGAAACAAGTTAAGCATTTCCACTAGGTTCCAATTAGGTTAATGTATTTAGAAATTGGTAACCAGTTTCTAGAACTTCACTATTTTCAACTAATGAATTAAGCAGTGGTAGCTGCATAAAATGCCTATTTCGCAGCCAATAGTTACAGGTCTCAACTTGTATTATTGATACAGAGCATCATTAGTTTGGAAGAAAGAGACATAAATTGCTCTTCTCGTCTAGGTCAAATTAAAAAATGCCAATCGTTTTTTATAACTTAATCACATCACACCAAATCTCATACCAATTATTTTATTCAAAGCAACAGGCATAAATACAGAAAAAATATTCTGTATTTACAAGTTTAATATAAGGTAGCAGACATCCATATACCTGAGCTGAAGAAATAACATCAGTGCAGGTTATTGTGGCAAAGAGAAGAGGTGTGGTCAGTAGCTGTTAAAAGAAACACAAGATGCTGAATATTAGGGTAAGAGGAGGATTCACATTCAGAAACCAACATATTCACTGTTCCGGAGACTGAGTACAAATTGCTTGTGTCCCTTTCTCAAAATCATAACCAATGGTCCCTATCAGGAGTTATGATGCCTCTGGAGGTCAGGCCTTGTGTAATCTCAGTTATATTGCTCATGCAATATCTTTTAAGTTTATTTATTCATGAGATGAGGCACTAACAGCAAGGCCACCATTTATTCCCTATTATTACATATTGTTGAGAAGGTGGCGGTCTGCCTACGTAAACTGTTGCAGTCCATGTGAATTACACGCAATACCTTTACCGTGGTCAAGGAATTCATAGATTTCAATCCAGTCACAGAGAAGGGGGAAAAAATAAAACAACAATACCAACAATGACACCTTTCTTTAACTGGTCAATGTATTACTGTATACTTCCAAGATCTTCTACCTTCACCAATGATTTGCCTGCATAATTTGACTGGATCAGTTACTCTCGAAACTTCAAATCTCCCGTGCCGGGATTCCCAGAGTCCTCCATCCATCCCCCATCTGTACCTCTCGATCCAAAGGTTTGGTGGGCAGCACATTTAACTTGATGATTTTCTCTTCCATTCGAAACCACTCCAAATCTGTTCCTGTTAAATTCAAGTGTATTTCTTCAGTGGACAGGTTGCCATTCACGTCGAGTCTTGCGATGAATGTTCCATCCGGACTATTCTCTTGAATATCAATGGAAAGATCGTGCCCACCAGAGCACAGGTCACCTGGTGTAAATGACAATAAATTCACAATTCACATTACAGCATTCAGCTACCTGCTGGGTGAGATTAGTGGCCCGTGACAGATGATGTATTGTGGTTGATGATTTGAGTGGCTTTAATGGCCAGTGATTGGCATTGAATAGTGGGCAGTAACTGGCGGAGATTACCATTAGTCTTGCAATCCTTGATAAACCATTGTAACATTTATGAGTGTTTTATAAAGTGGAGATGAGTAAAAATGTGTCCCATCTTTACCAGGAGATCAGTGATTAGTTTTCTGATTTGGGCAGACACTGGAAATTAATAGCTAACGAGTGACCTCATAATTTGACCAATGATCCTGGGAAAATTGCTGGCTGATGCAGACTGGTGATAAGTAATTTCACTAAAGAACTAACCAGGCAGCTTTGGGGAGAGAATTTCATATCTACAGTGTACAATACCTTAGTAAGAATATATTGATACAATGTCAAAACTGCAAAGTTTATATTATTTCATAAAGCAGGCTTGGTAAACCCAGAAGGGAGAGAGTTCATTGATAGTCTATTTGAAATTCCAAGATTTTGAAAGAATTTGAAGGGTAGAGAGAAATAAACATTTCTGCTGGTGGAAGAGAGTTAGATAAGGGAACATAACCCTTAAATAAGATCCAGGACATTCAAGAGAGAGTCGGGAAACCTTCTTTAATGAAGAGATTGGTAGAAGAGTGAAATTCAATGGCTGCTAAGCTTCATTAACTTTTCAAAATCTGAATGGACAGCTGTTAGCAAGACAAATCTATTAAAGGAGATGAAATGAAGGGCTGCAGTGACAACCCCATGATCTCTGGGTGATGGAATGGATTCAACAGGTTGAAGGGGCTTCTCATAGTTCTGGGTTTCACTTTCATCCCATTGGACAGGGTAAGATTTGAAGGTAGGTTAGCAAATAAAAGGTTGTGCATTTTATGAGCTTGCCTCAACTTAAAATGTTCATCCTTATTGTCAAACAACTCCATAGCTACAATCTTTGTTGCATTTGTAACATTAACCATCCCTCCAGAATTCAAAATTTTCAATATAGATATTAAAAGTTGTCCCTTTCTTCTATTCCAGGTGGAAAAGATTGTGACATGTTTGAAAACAAGCAGGGGATTTTCCCCACAATCCTGGATAATGTTTATCCTTCAAACATCTTCACTGAACAGGAGATTTGCTCATGTTTTCATTGTTCATGTATATTATTCTACACAAATTGCTGTATTTTCAGCATTACAATAGAAACTGCAATTCAATGGCTCAGGAGTTACAAAAGCCACATCTGTATAAGCCAAGCCAAGTTCTGTATTAATGCAGATCAAAACACAAAGTGCTGGAGGAGCTTACGAAAACAGGCAGCATCTATGGAGGGAATGGACTGATGACGTATTGAAAAGGTCCCGACCCAAAATATCACCTGTCCATTCGCTCCACACATGCTTCCTGACCCGCTGAGTTCCTCCAGCACTTTGTGTTTTGCTCAGGATTCCAGCATCTACAGTTCCTGGTGTCTTCGGATAAACGCAGGTGATTTCTTCATTTATGTTCTTTTCTAAAACATTCTAAGTGAAGCGGAGAGTCTCTTTTACCTTCCATGAGGATTGATGCAAGCCTAGAAAACAATATGCCCATAATAAACATCCATAGCTTCAGCATAGTGACCCGATCCAAGGGTTGGGGTTGAAATGTGGCAGTGTATAGATATCCTTTGTTGCTCTCTTCTCAGAATCACTGCCAAACCTGGCCACGCACACCTCAATCTGGAAAGAGAGAAAAAAAGACCAGTTTATTAAAATATATCTGTGGGATGAAGAAGGTGAAGCATGTTTGGAGATGCCCAGAGGTGGTGGGTTTAACCCTAATTATCTCAAGGAGACACTTTCAGAACATGTATGTACTTTCTTACAGGCCAACAACAATGACTACAATTTGGAAGGTAGGATGTTTATGTCACATGTGTGATGACATCATTCAATGACATCATCAAGAAGGATGAGAGGGGATCTTATCGAAATGTATAAGATTATTAAGGGGTTGGACACGTTAGCGGCAGGAAACATGTTCCCAATGTTGGGGGAGTCCAGAACCAGGGGCCACAGTTTAAGAATAAGGGGTAGGCCATTTAGAACGGAGATGAGGAAAAACTTTTTCAGTCAGAGAGTTGTGAATATGTGGAATTCTGCAAGAGAGAGCTAGATAGAGCTCTTAAGGATAGCAGAGTCAGGGGGTATGGGGAGAAGGCAGGAACGGGGTACTGATTGAGAATGATCAGCCATGATCACATTGAATGGCGGTGCTGGCTCGAAGGGCCGAATGGCCTGCTCCTGCACCTATTGTCTATTGTCTTAATGCATGACTTATTTAGATGCAAATACACCATGGACAATTTCCTGGTTGCTATGTGGCCTCCAATGACACTGCTAAATGTGTTAGCATCCTCCTGATCACCTGTACGTGCCCCAGCTCACTTTCTCTGTTTATTTTTGTTGTGGAGTCTTTTGGTGAGCTGTTTTCACAGCCCCACACAGTGTTCTAAGCAGAGTACAGTTTTGCAAGGGTATTTCCAGTTTCTTAGGCACAATAGAGGTTTCACATCTTAATCCTACTATGAATGACACAGGCAGAGAGGTCTAGCTTTGGAGGGTATTTGGGCAGACAGTAAAGACTGCCAGTCAGGGTGGGCACTGACGTTGAACAGTGATGGATAGTCAGAGTGGACAATGATGGATGGTCAGAATGGGCAGTGAGGGTAGACAGGGAGGGATGGGTTGTGAAGGTGACAGTGATGGATGGTCAGAATGGAAATGAAGGGTGAACAGTGCTGGATAGTTTGCCTGGGCAGTGTGAGTGGGCAGTGATGGATGGTCAGTGGGCAGTGAGGGTGGACATTAAGGCAATGCAATTGAGTTGAGTCATTGTGCTGTGAGCTTTATGCATTTCTCTGTGGAACATTGGAGAATTAAAATGTGGCAAGAATCGAAAGGATGGGACTTAAAGGGAATAATTAGTGCATTTATAGGGAAGAACTGAGGGATTGGACAAATAAGTGTTGTTCAAGGGGCTGGTCCAGGTATAATGGGCGGAATGGGCTCTTTGCATTACAGGGTGCAACGACTCCAGATGGAAGATGGCTGATGTTTGTTGATAATGCATTAGAAAAAGGTATTTACCAATTGCGAGGAGAGCAACTGTGGAGGGTAAATGCTATCATGTTCAACTTGTGCCATGTGGGCTCTTTCGGAGCAACTTCTGTGTATTTCTCCATGTGCTCCATCGTAAAATTCCTGTTCAGAATGTTCACGTCACTGTACAACTCCTCCCCCTTCTGTCATAGAAACATAGAAAATAGGTGCAGGAGGAGGCCATTTGGCCCTTCGAGCCAGCACCGCCATTCATTGTGATCATGGCTGATCATCAGTAATCTGTGCCTGCCTTCTCCCCATATCCCTTGATACCACTAGCCCCTGGAGCTCTATCCAACTCTCTTTTAAATTCATCCAGTGAATTGGCCTCCAGTGCCTTCTAGGGCAGATAATTCCACAAATTCACAACTCTCTGGGTGAAAAAGTTTCTTCTCACCTCAGTTTTAAATGGCCTCCCTTTTATTCTTAGACTGTGTCCCCTAGTTCTGGACCCTCCCAACATTGGGAACATTTTTCCTGCATCAAGCTTGCCTAGTCCTTTCATGATTTTATACAACTCTATAAAATCCCCTCTCATCCTTCTAAACTCCAGTGAATACAAGCCTAGTCTTTCCAATCATTCCTCATATGACAGTCCCTCCATCCCAGGGATTAACCTTGTGAACCTACGCAGCACTGCCTCAATAGCAAGTACGTCCTTCCTCAAATTAGGAGACCAAAACTGCACACAATACTCCAGATGTGGTCTCACCAAGGCCATATACAACTGCAGACGGACTTCTTTGCTCCTGTACTCAAATCCTCTTGTAGTGAAGGCCAACATTCCATTAGCTTTCTTCATTGCCTGCTGTACCGGCACGCTTACTTTCAATGACTGGTGTACAAGGACACCAAGGTCTCGTTGCACTTTCCCTTTACCTAATCTGACACCATTGAGATAATAATTTGCCTTCTTATTTTTGCCGCCAAAGTGGATAACCTCACATTTATCTACATTAAACTGCATCTGCCATGCATCTGCCCACTCACTCAACCTGTCCAAGTCACCCTGCCCAAGTCACCCTGCAACCTCCTAACATCCTCTTCGCAGCTCACACTGCCACCCAGCTTTGTGTCATCCGCATACTTGCTTCTTCTAATTCCATCATCCAAATCATTAATATATATTGTAAACAGTTGCGGCCCCAACACCGAGCCTTGCGGCACTCCACTCTCCACTGCCTGCCATTCTGAAAAGGACCCGTTTATTTCTATTTTTTGCTTCCTGTCTGCTATCCACGTCAACACCCTACCCCCAATACCATGTGCTCTAATTTTGCTCACCAACCTCCCGTGTGGGACCTTATCAAAAACTTTCTGAAAGTCTAGATACACTACATCCACTGCCTCTCCTTCATCGATTTTACTTGTCACGTCCTCAAAAAATTCCAGAAGATTAGTCAAGCATGATTTCCCCTTCATAAATCCATGCTGACTTGGACCAATCCTTTTACCGCTATCCAAATGTGCCTCTTTAATAATTGATTCCAGCATCTTCCCCACCAACGATGTCAGGCTACCTGGTCTATAATTCCCCATTTTCTCTCTCTCTCGCTCCTTTCTTGAAAAGTTGGATAACATTAGCTACCCTCCAATCCACAGGAACTGATCCTGAATCTATTGAACATTGGAAAATAATCACCAATGCGTCCACGATTTCTTGAGCCACCTCCTTGCCGTGATGTAGACTGAGACTGACTTCCTCCCGCCCTCCGCCCCCCCGCTCCCCCCCCCCCCCCCCCCCCCCAAATCTTTGCACATCCCCAATCCTTTCCAGTCGTTACTTTAATTTCATGTTTCATGTATTTTGTGTTTTTATGACTGTTGGCAGATCAATTTCCCTGCTGGGATAAATAAAGTTCTATTGTACCATATGGAATAAACACCACTGAAGCTTCTCTTCATTCCTCACATTCACAGTGGTTCCCCGAGAGTATCTACTTTCACAAAGTGACCCACCAGCTTTATCAGCATTCATGATGTTTCTTGTAGGTATACTAATATTCACAGCTACTCTGTATCAGTATTCACTGGTTTCACAGGTATTAATACTCACTGGGGGAGAGATCACTCAGTAAATACCAATATTCTTCCAGAACTCTTGCTGAACACAGATAAGCAGCCAGGACTCTGTGAATCTGGATGTAGTCCTGGGACTCAGCGCGCATATAGATGGAAACATCGGGACCTCAATGACTATTGACACACTCCAACGATACACTCCCTGAGAAAGACTCATGTACTTATCTGAGAATACTGAGATCACCTAGGGCCTGGGAACACTGATTAATTCCCAGGATTCTCTAAAAATGAGAGAACCCTCTATGACTATTGTTGCACCCCTGAGGCACTTTCTGAAAGCTGACATACATTCATGATGGTCAATGTACTGAAATATACCTGGACCCCTGTGAATTCACTCTCGCTGCTCACCATGAAAACTAATTACTTCCCAGCAACCCAGGATCTCCTGCTAACATCCTCCCAGGACCCACTATGAATACTGACACCCTCCTCAATCTCCTGTGAATACTGACACACTCTCGGAACTCCCTGTAAATACTGACACCCTCCTGGGAATACACTCATGTCTCCCTCCCCTGTGGTACCGCTACAGGCCTGGCCACTCTGAACATTGACACACGGCCAAGATGCCTGAGAAACTGATAACTTACAGGCTGTGTGAGTACAGAACACCCCTGCTTCATGGAGGGCTTGCTTTCCAATCCAACTCTCCGTATTGCAATTTTCTACAAAATGGACTCTTGCCAAAAATTGACATTTGTTGTTACTTTCACATGTTGTATTTAATTGCTTCTTTTTTCCCACATAAGAGAAAGAGCGAATTTTTAATCTGTATCTGAAGAGTTTGGTGGTGATTTGTGATTTTCCATTACCCGATCTGCCATAACACAGACATAGATACACTCCAGAACTTCTGTGATTACAGATATGTTGTTGAGACCCTTTAAGGATGTTGATACATGAAGGACCCATTGTGAAAACGAACTGACCCAGAGGCCGCTGTGAACACTGACATGATCCCAGGGCCATGTGTGAATACTGTTACAGGTCGGGAGATACTGTCACACTTCTGTGAAAACTGATGCATACCAAAATCCTCTGTGAATATTGATTATTCTCCCAGAACACATGGTGGATGCTGATTCATTCCAGGACCCCGTTTTGAATATCGAACTACCTCGAGCATCCTCTGTGAATGCTGATAGACTCCAGTAATGCTCTGTGAAAGCTGATATCTTTCTGGGATTCTTCTAGAACTTGCTGTGGAGACTGATACTGCCCTGAATCCCTGTGAGTGCCGGTAACCTCCTGTACTGATATGAGTTCTACCGGAACCCTCTGCATACCAACATGTTCCCAGGCCCCCCTCTGAACATGGAGCACACTTGGCCCTTCTGCGAATACCGATTCACATCTGGAGCCCGCCACTAATACTGGGAGCCTCTGAGAACACTGATTCACTTGGGACACTTTGAGAATATTGAGGCAGTCCTACTTAGACTTAGACTACCCGTTCTACTTAGACTCACTGTGACTAGAGATATCCTGAAAGGACCCTATGGACTTATATACTCCGGAGACCTTCTGTGAATACTGTTGTACACCTGAGACTCCCTGAGAATATGGAAATGTTTCCATGACCTTCTGTGAGTAGTAATATACTCATACAATGCCAGAATCCATTATGAATTTGGATGCCTCTAGGACCTTCCGTGGATATTGAAAGACTCCTGAGGCAATCTGTGAATGCTGATACATGCTCAGGGTTCTCGGAATAATTCACAAAATCGCCTGTGAAAACTGACTTTGGGAAGTCTGTGATTACTGATTTACACCTGAGACACACTGTGAATACAGATTCTATCCCAGGACATTTTGTGAATAGTGATATTTTTTTTTGACAATCTGTGAATACTAATACATTTCCATGATCCTCGGTGAATACTGATACACATGTGAAATCTTATTGAGATACTTGAATACACACTCGGGGCCCTCTGGGAATACAAATATACTTCTGAGGCCCCCTGTGAATGTCGATACACACATGGACCCTCTGTGCAAACTGATGCAACCCAGGACCCTGTGTGAATATTAATTCTATTCTGGGACCCCCTGCATGTATAGATACATTCGTGTGAACCCTTGTACTGATGATAGTGCAATGGACCCTTTCATAAATAGTCAGATTCTGGTGACACACTCCCGGGAACCTGTTTAAATACCAAATCATTGCTGGATCTTTTTGTGATCACAGAAACAAAGCCAGGAAAATTGTTATTACTAGCATATTCCAGGGACCTTCCTTGCACAACACCTCCTCCACACCCTCCTGTGGAATACCGACACGCAAGTCTCTCATGTTCACAACTGTTTTGTGGGGACAGATGTGACTGAGAAGAATCAGGGTCAGAATTTCCATTTTTAGTTGCTGAGAATTCCGTGATTACCTTTTTACGTGTTTATAATACATTCTCGTCGAAATTAACTCACAATCCCAGCTGAATGAATAATTTATGCAGCTCTCACATTAACAACAATCAGAAATAATTAGTGAGTTAAATCAGTTCCAGCTTTAAAATTCAATCTGCTGCAATCAAACAAAAAGTTCACTTACCCCTCACAATCACTCCTGGAGAAACACTGTTGAGTTGCTATTCAGCAGAAATTTGTGGATATCCCTGGCTCTTAACAATTAGCAAATATTTTGAATGTTTAAAAGGAAGATATTTTTCTTTCACTTCCTCCATTTGCTGAGCATTTAAAGATTAAGTTGCCTTTTTGGGCCAACTGCAATAAGATTGTCACGTGCCTGGTGTTTGGAAGAGAAATCTCTACTGTAGAAAGGGCTTAGAGGGAACTTAATGAGGGATAAGATTTCAGCAATAGTGTCTAACTAAGCCAGTAGAAAAGGATTTACTTTTGCGTACTTATTGAGAGGAGAATGGATTTTGAGGCCAATTACTTCTTTTGCTTGAGTAAACGGAGCATTAACTTCTTCTAAATTGCAGTGCGATGAATCATAAGGTTTTATTTGTTAACGTTTGAGGAGAAAATGTTGGCCATTTCAAACTTAATGTCAGAGCAATAATGCGATTGAGTAATGTTGCTAACACAAAGGATATATTTTTATCTGCTCAATGAACAGATTACATAAGAGGTGAAAACACCTGCAGCAGATTTGACCTAGGATTTTATCATTGGTCTGGCATTTTGCAACAATTTATCTTTGAATTTATATTTGGCCTTACATTTTGCAGCAAGATTTCACTTTAAACCAATTGGAGTAGAAATTTAACTGCACACATAAACTAGCTCTAAATTTCTCAAACCTGTTCACACAAGATTTATATGTGCGCCTTGTGCAAAGATGCATGTAACACGGTGCTATCTGCATTTGCACACACTAAGCTTGTGTAATATCAGCTGTAGCTGCAACTAATCACTGCCACTTAAAGATGAACAGAACATTGCTGAAGGTCATTGTGCAGTTAATGTTTGGGCACAGCTCCAGTAGTTGCTCCATTTCACTGACACTGAGCGAAACATCCTGGTTAAAGAGGTGGATCTCAAAGGGAGGGTTCTAACGAGGGCTGGTTCTAACATAGGCTTGTTGCCCCAGTATGACTGTGTGCTGTTTGTGTGGAGTCTGCATGTTCTCCTTGAACTCTCTTGATCTCCCTTTGGATGCACCGATTTCCTCCCACACCCGAAAGATGTGCTGATTAGCTGATTAATTGTGTACTGTAAATTGACCTGGTGTGGAGCAAGTGGTAGAATCTAGGAAATTGGATTACTCTGGCATAGATAAATGGCCTCCTTGTATGTATGAGAACATGGAAAAATGAAAAATCAACTCGAGGTAGGGTTGGGGAGACAGGATTGTGAACCCTCCAATAATCTGGTGAGGTTATGGATGCACATGAATGTGATTGTCTGTTCCCATTTTGAATGTATGTACATTGACCTACAAAAGCCTGAAGTTTGAAGAACCGCGCAAGCTGCTACTAAGAGGAGGTGGGAAGGGAATGAAATGCCCATAGGAATATAGTATTGGTGTATCAAGAACTTTAATGACTCTACTTGCACAAGTAAGGTCAATGAAAGAAACAACAAAGTCCATCTACAAGAGATTCAGCACTGCACTTACACACCGCTCTATGCAGCATCTTCCCCTTCTCGACAGTTACCAACTGTCGAGAATGACGAGGTTTCATTCTTGTTCTTTGGACTCTGACGTGGTTGAGGAGACCCGCAGGCTCTGCCACAAGTGGGATAAGGCATAATTGATGGGGTGGCCAGGTGGGTGGTTTGGAAGGTGATGCGACCTTATTGCCATTTAGACAGGACTTCTTAACAAATGAACTCAAGTTTCTCAGTGCCACTCCTAATGTTCCATTTTGAGAGATCATGGGCCCAGGATTTCAACGACTTGTTGTGGAATCTGTCATGCAAGCTTTGGAAACATCTTTGAATTATGTTCACTGTCAACTCGGTCATTTCTTTTGTAGGTGGAATTTGAAGTAGAACATTACAGAATTCAAATGGCTTAGCTTGCCCATAGGAGCTGATTGAGAATAGTGAAAGTGATCAGGAGAGCCTGGAGCTGATTACTGCAACTTAAGGTGAAACATGCAGCTGTACAGACTCACTCCGGAAAACCTTTGATCTAAAGAGCAGATGATGGGCCCATTGTGTCGCAAGAACAAACGTAAACTTATCAAGGGCAGAGGACTAGATAGTGTCCAAAGGACATGTGGAAGAATTTCTCAATGGTGATTCTGCTCTTCGTGTGAGCACCTTTACCTCCATTCTACAGCAAACTTCACGCTTCAACTTCACTGCCACAGTTAAGAAGTCAAAAAAGCCAGGTGACAATTCAAAAATAAACAGGCATTTGGGGCAAACAGCATCCCTGCTGGAGTTCCAAAACACTCCGTTACAAATTCACAATCTCATCTTCCTCCCTTGGGGAGAGGAGGACATGTCAAGGGACATGAAAAACCTGATCAAGCGCCACAGTATAGCTAACCTCATGATTCACCTCCACACACACACACAAGCACATGCACACGCACACACACAGCGTACATGCACATTCACGCATGCGCACGCACTCACGCATGCACGCACACTCACGCATGCACACATGTACATACATGCACGCATGCACACTTGTGCGTGCGCACATGCACACACACACACACACACACACACGCGCGCTCTGGCACCTTTGGAGATGGTCAGCAGGGTGACCATTGGCAGGATGCTGGTGACGACAGGGTCAGTTTATACACAGCCATTGCCCAGCAGATGATCAACAGTCACATCACAATGTCCTTATGTTTAACCCTCCTCCCACTTGCCCCATTTCCCCACATTCCATACTGTCCTCCGTTATAAAGGTAAGGTGATATCAACAGATGACAATTTACAATTGATTTTGTCCTTAAAGTCCTTAGTACTGAAAAAAAATTGCACAATGAATCTTAATTTTGTAGGCCAGTTATGTTATGGGATCACACAGGTGATTTGACATCATTACTTGATTTAACCTCAGCTGATGTGCTGTAAGAGAATTTGGTGTGGTGGAGGTTGTTAATCTTTGACGTCATTCCAGATGGTTTCAGATCCAGCAACATTGTTTCCAGTTCACATTGACCTTTTTGATAAATTGTAATCAGGTTTGAGCAAGGGGAAACTTGCTCCAAGTCTAAATTGAGTGAGAGGTATCAAAACCAAATGACCAATGATTATTCAAACAGGATACCGACCTGAAACATCATCTGTCACTTCCTTCCACAGATGCTGCCTGAGCCGGCGAGTTCCTCTAGCGGTTTGTTTTCTTGCTGTCGATTCCATCATCTGTAATCTCTTGTGTCTCCAAAACCAAACACTCCATTGGCACCTGTTCTCAGACTACAACATGAAGCATTTATAATATTAATTCAAACTTTTTGCCACCGCAATCTTGGCTTTACCATTTTGGAAATATTCCCTTCATGCATTCATCCTTCTCCACCCTCTCTGCCACTAAAAAACAACTTGTTTTCTCAAATTCCCAGTTCTGATGAAGAGTCCTTGACCCGAAACATTAAGTCTGCTTTCCTTTCCACAGATCTGCATAACCTGCTGAGTGTTTCATTATTTGCAACCATCTGTCTCATCTTTTTTTTCTATATTTGGTTGCCACTATGCTGCCTATATTCCAGTACCCTTAAGAACAAGGGTTAGAAGTGTTTATTTTGGAGCAAGTCCATTCCTTGCTTCAAATTTCCTACCTTTGACTGAGAAATAGTGAGGTTTGAAGTGAGCTGAGGAATAAGGCAGGAAGATCTTTTGTTAGCGTGGGAGGTGCTTTTTAGGATGTGGGGGGAGGTGGGATTGGTATACATAGTGGAGTGGAGGATTGAGGGATTATGTTGGAGATGTCGGAACAACATTAACGGAGTGGATGAAGGAATGCAAAGGGGGAGGAGATCAAAGGGTTTGGTGGGGTTGAGATCAAGCAATTTGATATGGAGGTGAGATCAAAAGATATGGTAGAAATGGGAATCTGGGTCTGGTAAGTGTATTTTGCTTCCTTACATAACAATGGAGTCTATATACAGAGCTTGCAAGCAAATGTTCATGAGACATGAGGAGATTGATACAAGGTGTCTCTTTCTTCTTTCGAGGGCTCCTCACAGACACTGCTGCGCTGAAACTTTCTCCACACATTGCTGAAACCCAGATAGCACGTAGTCATATGACACAATCGGTAAGGAAGCACCAGATATAAAGCAACAACCCATGTTGCACATGCCTCAGTGGAGAGCTGGAGACTAGGTGAGGATAATTTGGCTGATAATAATAGTTGGAAAGTGATTTGAGAGCTGAGGCAGGGGAGGCAGTACTGCAGTAGTAACGGCCAATGGACCCCTTGGCCTTTATAAATGATTAATTTATAAAAACTTACAAAACTAAATAAAAGCATGTTGGTATCTCCATAATGTGTATTTGGGCAAGCTTGTGGAGGATTGAGAACACGCTGCTATACCTGAACCATTGCATAAATGTTTGATTCTTGATCAACACCCAAAGACAAAGAGCTGATGTCCAAGGAATAGGTTCAGGCGCACATATTAGTGTTGAGAACAGCAGGACTTGGACAAAATAAAGGATGGTGTGAGGTTCCATAGGGCAGGAGAAAGATCCATTGTATGGAGTCAAAATCCACAACATCTGTCAAGGTTCACAGGAGAACGGAAAGGCCCGCAGGCTGCCAGCATACACCACAGGTTAGGGTCAAGCCTCATGGGTTAAATGACCACAGGATCAGGTCAAGGCTCACTAAATGGATTCAGGATACACATTATAAGGTCACGGTCCACTTTGCCTTGAGTACAGTGTACTCAGTCCCCTGAGTACATTGGGTAGGGTCTGGATCCACAGAATAAGGCCACAATCTAAAAGAAATTGTCCACTCCTTAAATGGAAGAGCCACAGTAACGTGTTAAGTTTCTCGCAACAATGTAAACTTCCACTGGACTGAATAAAGATTCACTGAATAAAAGAAAGGATATTATTGAAGGACCAAGAATCACTTTATTTTTATGGGGTTTCATGGAGTTTCTGCAAAAGCTATGATGGAGAATTCCAGCTGAGATTGACCTCTTGCATCTATGCGGTGGAGAGGTGAGTTTGCTGACTTACTTTACATGTGTATACTGTATATCAGTACTTGTGAAGACAGGATTTTTAATTTGCTTTTAGAATCAGAATCAGAATTACCTTTATTGTCATCCAAAAAAAACCAAGTCTTTTGGACAAGATTTCGTCAACCACAGTCCAACAATAAGAGCAATAAAATAAGCAATTACACACACAACCACAAACCAACACAAAACAAAAAAAGAAAGTGTGATGTGAACAAACCTGGCACATCCTTGGTTTGGGGATGTGCCTTTTGTTTCAAATCTGCTTCAGTGCTTCAGAAGCGCCCACAATTGCAACGATGCGGCGACAATGAAGATATGTCAGTATATGCCAAAATCAGAACGGTACGTGAATTCAAGGAAACCTGGAACTGATGCTGGTTCCATGATTGTCACAGGTGCAAGGACAGGAGCTGAAGTGACCTTGCTGAGATCCTGCACTGTATTCTGCAATTTGTAAATGCAGCAGCCTTGGAGCAGTATGGAGGATGGGAATGTGTACAGTGATGTCACGTGAACTGTTCTGGCTCGGATGCTGTTGAACTTCTTGTGTATTTATGCTGCACAACAGGTAAATGTTCCTCTGAGTCAAGGCTTCCCAAGTTCCACTTAAGAAACACAAATGAAGTCAGAGTCACCAATGAATTAAAAGTTAGTTTCCTTTTCCTTTCAAATCTATTAACGTTGCAGTGGCAAGGGCAGTGGAGTATTGCAATATTTGTTGCTGCTGCCTCACAGCTGGGTTAAATCATGACATCCAGTGCGTTCTGTATGGAGATGAATATTCTTGCTGTAACTGTATGAATATTCCCCAGGGTGCTCTGATTTCCTCCCACTATCCAAAGACATGCGGCAGGTTAATTGTTTACTGTAAATTACCCTATAGTGGGCAAAAGAATTAAAAAAGTTTGAGAATGCAAGAGAAAGTAAGTTGCGGAGTACAGGAAGTAAGAAGAACTGGACAAATGGACATGCTTTGCTGAAAGCTGGTATGGGCTGAAGGGGCTGAACTGTAAGAACTGTTTAGATATCAAGAGACAAGAGTGTTTAATCAGTATATGAACCGGGACTAGGACAATGAAATTTGTACTTGCTGCAGTTTTACAGGCACATAAAATGCAATAGTTCAACAACGCTGTCAGTTAAAGGAATGCAAACTGGCATATACAAACACATATATGCACACATACATAGAACACTCACAAATGCACCTATCTTTACACATAGACACACTGACATGCAAAGATACTGAAATGAATCCTAGCCAGATTTAAGCATATATATTTGATACCACTTGGGGGCAGCAGAGTGCCAAGGATGTGTTACACCTGAAGCGTTTTAAGCAGTGAATTTCAAGGAACACAAATAAGAGGCTAATAATTACTTTGCAAATGAGTGTTGGAGCAATCTGTCGTGCGAGGCCATCTGCCCTGACAGATTACGAGCCTTGTTCTAAGAGGATAATATTAACCAGTGTTCCATTAATAACTGGGACAATCACTGTGAAATGATTAGAATTATAATCACAGAGGAACTCAGCAGAGCTGAGCATACACAAGCAATGTGTTATGTATCACAGCCTGAAGCTTCAAGCTCCTGACACATCTGTGAAACAAACCCTTTGAGGATTATGAGTGACATTTTCCAAATACACAGTGACTTTGTGAGGTGCAAAGGAATTGCTCTCAGACACGAGACGTTCTTGGCATAGAAATGCGAGGAGGCCTTTCAGCCCATTAAGCCATTCTAGTAAATTTATAATTTATTTTTTTCCTGCTACCCCATTATTGCATTATCCAAGAAAAAAACGTTAATTAACCCCCCCTGAGCAATTACAAACACCTGTGAAGCCATGTGTCCCAAACATTATGGTGCCCTGAAATGGGGGGGACTATGTATAAACACTGTTGTAATTTCTACATGGTGAAACCAAAATGTATAAAAATGGCCTTTATTAAAATCTGACAATGTGCACTTTAACCACATGTGATTTTGTTCTACTACAAATCTCAAATTGTGGACTACAGAGGCAAATAAATACATAAATCTTTGTCCCAAGCATTATGGAGGGCACTGTAATTTGAATAATTTTGTACTCAGGTGTGCACTTCAGATGTTGAAGAAAAATCCTATTTTGGGACGTGTAAACTGGTCTTTGCTCACTTTATAACTGTGCTATTTCTGACCTGAGCATTCTCAAGATTAATATTGGCCTTAAGAAGAGTCTCATTTTGCAATGGCATTCCTCCTTTTCCTCAGTACAAAAACTCAATGATAGAAATAAAAACCAAAAAGACTTGAAACATTCAGCAGGTCAGGTAAGTCTTTCCACAGATGCTGTTTGGACTAGCATTCTCTGTTTATATTTTGGATTACCATTTGTATTTTTTAACACAACAGCTAATATGCTCAATCTTAATCTCTTTTTATATTATTAAACATAACACTTTTTGACCTTCTTTCACATTCTTATGCTTTAATTATGGAAAAAAGAAAAGCAAAATGGCATAATGTACAATCGCACTGTAAACAGTTTACAAAGGGAAACATTTCACTGTAATATTTTATTATGGGATAATCAAATTAACAAGAAAACTTCAAATAAAAACGTTATAAAAATTTTGTATTTCACAATGAGGGTGTAGAAATAAGCTTCTAGACAATATATTACAAAACCATGTTCTTAAATAAATTCACCAATATTTTTTGTTTTAATTTCCTTATTTTTCTTAGATCTTCACTTAGTCCTTTAATCTCTAACAGTTGAACATAATTTCCAGAATTTACTCATGTCAATCTGCCCAAATCAATGAAAACAAGAGGCCTCCAAAATCCGAAAAGTTACTGGATTATTTGTCCCCCTAAGGGCAACACACTTCATTTCATGCAATTGTTGACATCCACATTTATTAGCCCCCAAAGCTGTATTTGTATTGTAAATTAATTGGTAATTAGAATGACTGATTTGAGTTAGAAAGGAAAACAGCAAATAGGTGGTTGGTGTTGAGTGCAGAAACACTGAGCCGAAGGGCCTGTTTCTGTGTACTATGTCTCTATGACTTTATTGAAATTGTTTATCCAGACTACAGTTTTCTTGTTGGGATGAACAATGAGGATGAAGCTTACAGTTTCTAAAAAATTATTATTTGCAACTTTCACCACATGCAAATCCCTGTCATGTGGAGTGACTTGCTCGTTGGAATCAAATCTAGCAGATGGCATGCTTCAGCTCATTTCTGAAATTGGTCATTCTAGATTAACAGGATGGAACCTAATAAGTGATGTATAGGGAAAATAAAGTGCTATACAGGTGAGTTGCTGCCTGAAATCTTCTTTTCAGATGGTCTGTATATTTGATAGCCCTCAATACTATTTCCCTACCTTCTCCTGTCTACTTGGGATTTGGTCCCATCAACACTGGGGAAAATTTTGTTTAGATCAATTTTGCCACTTCCTTTTATAGTCAAAAATCTTCATTGGGTTAACTTGTTGCTTCGCATTATTCAATGAAAGCAAATGCCCAATTATTTTTCCCTAACTCTGCTAATCTGTTTTCCCAAAGCACAAGTCCCTGATTCCTGAAAAACCTTTTGTCATCCCTGTCTGTTCCCATTGCCAGAAGTGTCCTTTCTCTGACTTGCTGACCTGCCAATTCTTAATGTTCCATCCTAATCAGGAGAGATGGGAGTCGGATCCTGTAAAAACAATAACAGATCAAAACAGCAGCAGTCCCCTCGGGGTAAACAAATGATTTTACTGGAGGGAGGTATGTGTCCAGACTTGTCTTGCCACCTTGTTTGCATGATCACCTGCCATGAATCATTTAATTTCCTGTTTATCTACCATGTTCGACTTCCAGTCTCATGTATCTGCCATGCCTGTATACCCATCTGATCACCATGCACCCTCCCAGTCCCATGATTCTTCCCCCCATCCCAGTGTACACATCTGTCCAGGTGTATCCTTCTGCAAAGTTCCTCACCCTGCTGGTGTACCCCTCCCAACTCTATTTACCCCATCCAAGCCCCATGTACCCCTCTGAGTTAGGTATTCCCATCCGATATGTAGCCCTCCCACTCCTGTTTACCCCTCCCAGTCTAATGTATCCCTCCCAGCTGGGTTCCCATTACTGTGTCATGTAACATCCCCAGCCAAGTTTTTACCCTTCCAGCCCAGTACGTCCTCCTAAGCCCAGTGTTACGCTCCTAGCCTCATGTATAGCCCCCAGCACAGTATACCTCTCCCAGCTTTAGGAATATTACAATCGGTTCCCTCATCTAAGTCATTGCTAAATATTGTGAATAGGTGGAGCCTCAAGCACTGACACTGTGGCATGCTAGAATCACTGCCCACGACCCCCCAAAAGACCTATTAATTCGTTCTCACAGTTAACTGTATCAGCCCATCTTCAATCGAGATCCCCCCAACTTTAATTTTGCATAGCAGCGATAGTCATAGAGTCATAAAGTGTGGAAGCAGGTCCTTTGACCCAACTTACCCAAACCGGCCAACATGTCCCATCTACACTAGTTTCACCTGCCTGCGTTTGGCCCATATCCCTCTAAACCTGTCTTATCCATGTACCTGTGTAAATGTACCTTGAACGTTGTGATAGTGGCTGCCTCAACCAACTCCTCTGGCAGCTTGTTCCATACACCTACCACCCTTTGTGTGAAAAAGTTACTCCTATTAAATCGTTCGCCCCTCACCTTAAACCTATGTCCTCTGGTTCTCGATTCTCCTACACTGGGCAAGATACTCTGTGCATCTACCCGATCTACTACTCTTATGATTTTATAGCCTTCTATGTACCACATTACTTAAGGCCATCTGAAAATCCAATGTGGCATTTTCACTGATTTTTCCTATTCTTTTCTACCAGTTACACCCCAACGCAAACCAATTGGTTTGCAAATGCAATTTCCCTTTTATAAATCCACAATGGCTTAGTCTAATCCTGTTGATGGTTTCTAAGTATCCTGTTGTCACTTTATTTATAATATGCTGGCAATTTTCTTACAAATGTACAACCGATATCAAGCTAAACAACCCTTCGTCACACATTTACTCTCTATTGACATTATATTTGCCAACCTGCAGGAAACATTCCATAATCTACAGCATTTTGGAAGGTGACCATCAATGCCCCCACTATTTCCATAGCTGACTCTTTTATTTCTCTGAGGTGCTGACTATCAGACCCAGGGGATTCTACAGTTTTCCATCCCATTAACTCGTTCAGCGCTATGTTTTAACCTACTAATTTCCTTTAGAATCTATTCTTGGTTGGCTCCCATTTCTTGGAAGTTATTTATGTCTTCTTCCAAGAAGACGGATTGAAAGTATTTGTTTAATTGCTCTGCTACATGATTGTAAGGGACCTACATTTGTCTTCCCAAGTTCCCGAAACATGAATAAAAAAACACTAGACTGAACATGCACACACTGATCCGATCATGAATAAACTCACGTTAAACCGACACATCTGAAGATATACATTTTGTATATATCCAAAAGTAAGATGGTATTTTACAGGAGTGTAAGATGGTACACTTAAATTCATAAGAGAGAGAGAGAGAGAGAGAGAGAGAGAGAGAGAGAGAGAGAGAGAGAGAGAGAGAGAGAGAGAGAGAGAGAGAGAGAGAGAGACGGAGAGAGAGAGAGGAGGAGAGAGGAGGAGAGAGGGGGAGAGAGAGAGGGGGAGAGAGAGAGGGGGAGAGAGAGAGGGGGAGAGAGAGAGGGGGAGAGAGAGAGGGGGAGAGAGAGACAGAGAGAGGGGGAGAGAGAGAGGGGGAGAGAGAGAGGGGGAGAGAGAGAGAGGGGGAGAGAGAGAGAGAGGGGGAGAGGGGAAGAGGGATGGAGGGGGGGAGTCATTTGACAGGGCATTGCAGTGTGTAAGAAGGTTGCTATTGTTAATCCCCAACCACTCCCAGCAGCAGTCAGTCAGCTGCAGATGAAACTATCAAGGAGATGTATAACAAGCTAGCAGCAGGTCATGCGAGAATGTTCCCCTAACAACAAGCTGGTCATCAAGATAGGGAGTTGAGAGAGATGGAATAACACCAGGTGAGAGGTGGGGGAGTGCAGCAGCTGTTTATATGCCAGTGGAACGGCACTCACACAAAATGAGACACACTTTCATAAGATTTGGATTGTACTCATTTATTTATACTTAATTCAGAGAATTCTATCAATTAGGAAATGTTCCCAGGCTCATCTCCCTCTCTCTTTCTGATTTTATAAGTATCTAGCAATTTTCAGACTTCAAAATTGTCTGATCACATCCTGTTCAGAATAAGGAGCGACACAAGAGACTGCAGATTTTGTAATATTGAGCAAAAAAGAAACTGCTGAAGGAACTGAGTAGTCAAGTAGCAGATGTGGAGGGAAATGGACAGGCGACGTTTCAGTTCGGGACCCTTGCTCAGACTAATGAGGGATCAGTCTAAAGTCTGCAGAAGACGAGAAAGATCTTCTGCCCATTTCCCTCCACATACGCTGCCTGGCCCATTCAGTTCCTCCAGCACTTTTATGTTCATCATGAGAAGCTTGTTGGAATTAAGAATTATAACTGATCATTTCCCCCTCCTGCAACTCAAAGGTTTATTCTGGACAGCAAAAAATGTGCAGAAGGATAAGCCTATTGTCCATTGTCAATGTTTTTCCTCTTTGAAAATATGGAAGTCAGGGGAGGTCATTATTGAGCTGTGCTTTGAAAGGGCAGTTAAAGGTCAAATATGTTGTGGATCTGACATTGCACTGAGTATCGACTAACGATGGCAGACTTACTCTACAATAGTGAACTGGAAACAGTTTTACCACAATCCAGTGGTTTGATGTCTACTAGCTTTTTGCTCGAAATTTATTTAATGAGAGAAGAATATCAGGAACTTGAGCAGGAACAGACTATTTGTGCTTTGTCCACTATTCATAAAGATCATGGTTGATCTTCTACCTTCATTCTATTCACCTTCACTATCCCTAAAGGCCCCGATTCCCTGAATTATCAACTTTATAACTGAACTTCTGCAGCCTCTAGACAGGGAAATTTTAATTTAGTTTAGAGATACAGCGCAGAAATAGACCCCTTCGGCCCACTGAGTCCAAGCCAACCAGCGATCCCCGCACATAAACACTATCTTACACACACACACCGAGACAATTAATTTACATTTATACCAAGCCAATTAACCTACAAACCTGTACGTCTTTGGAGTGTGGGAGGAAACCGAAGATCTTGGAGAAAACCCACGCGGTCACGGGAAGAATGTACAAACTACGTACAGACAACACCCATAGTTGGGATTGAACACGGGTCTCCGGTGCTACAAGCGCTGTAGGGCAGCAACTTTACCACTGCCCCACCATGCCACCCTGCAATCATTCTCTACACATTGCATGGTGTCATTTCCCCTCATTCTTCTAACTGGTCTACCACTTATACTGAGATTGCGACCCTTGGATCTAAACTCTTCAGCCAAGGAAAAGATCCTTTCTGTATCCATCCTGTCAAGGCCTCTTAATGATTTAGATGAGATCTCCTCTCATTCGTCTAAATATCTGAAAATAAAACCCTCTTCATATAGCAAGCTTGACATCCCAAGAATCAGTCTGGTGAATCTTCACAGAACTCCAAATCGAAATACACCACATCCCCCAGTTCATTGTTATTTATTTCACCAATCGTATTCTCACAGAACTGTAGTAGATTGGTTAAACGTGATTTTCATTTAATAATTAACTGAATTTATGAATTTTCCGTTTGATATTTATTGTGTCAAAAACTGACAAGATTGACCTTTGGGAGTTTGATACATTACACATTTTAGCCCAGCATTTGTGCCGGTGCAGATACACTGGCAGCTGACATGCTGGGGTCTAATGTAGTACGTTGACAGAATGAAAATTTGTGCAAGAATCCAAAACAAGAAATATGAAATTTGGCTCTATGATGCTATTGCCATTTTGCTTTAAAGAGAAAGCATTTTAATAGTTTATATATATTCACTGAAGACAAATAATTACACTTACAAAATAATTTCACTTACAAAATTAATGAATACAACGTATTATATTACCATGACATCTATGACTAAACGATGCAAAGGGCTTTCAGGTTCTAACCCCTCAAGGAGCAATGGAAAGATTACCTTTCTCCATAGAACATGTGGGTAGCTGCACCTTGTAGTCCTGGACCTTGGTATATGCAGGTCCGTAACATGTCCTTGTTGCTTTGGAAGTTCAGCAAGTTTCAGGGAGACCAAATGATATTCTTACAGCAAGAACTGATGCTAGTGTCAGTGTGTGTTGCTGGGAACAGCCCATTGAGCACAGAGTCTCAACTGAACACGATGGACCACGACAGAGACCGTTGCTTTAGTTTCCACATTTTCTTGGGAAATGCAGATTGCCAAAGGAGAAGGACCCTAACCTCACCCCCCACTTCAGCTGGCTTGCAGGAAGCAAACAATACACGAAGGAGATTTTAGCAATACACGAAGGACCTCTACATTGGGACTTTGTAGATTTTGATCGTTAGATTGTGGAAAACAGCTCAATGCAGCACCAGTGTAGGTGGACCATGTTCAGTAATACTGAGAGCATTTCATATTTAGGATATTTACATTGTTGAGTGGTGGTACTGCTCCCATGACCCATTTTCCACTTCAACTTGGCAGTGCTTCACCTAGTTACAAATGGCTGCCCTTCCCCCTCCAAGCCATCTGCCCTGCTCTTTCAAGTAATTGGACCTGATGATGAAGAGAGAAAATAATCAAGTGCTTATCAGTCTGTGTTTCGACAGTGAGCTGAAAACAGCAACATTATCCATGTTCATGGAGGCTTTGAACGGGACCCCTCTGCTACCTGGGAATGTCCCCCACTTTATACCCAGATCATCGTTGAAGGCAAAAGGCTTGAGACATCATGGAACAAGACAGAGAATAACCATGCAATAGATTTGATCAGGAAATTTTTAATTAATTAGCACTGCCTCATTGAAGAGCAGTAATAAAATTGCAGTTTCTCTCCCACTTTGGAGAGCAAATTAATCATGTGTGTGCGCATGTGCGTGTGTGATGATATTCTGCCAAAGACTGTCCACTCATCAAGTTGATTAGAGAAGCACCATACATCTGCCAGTGTGAAATTGATTGTATCCCTGAATAGCACAAAGCTGTCAGAAGTCTCCTGGTCAAGTTGATCCAGGTGAATCAGCAGTCCCAGAGCACACTTGGCCCTGACCTTACATAGAATTTTGTCAACCATATTATGCATTAGATTGATTGCCAATTTCTGAATTCTTCCGTCTCTGTCTTCTTCATGGATTCTGTCATGCTGCCAACTAGAAACACAACGCCTTGGGCAACCAG
Organism: Rhinoraja longicauda; assembly: GCF_053455715.1. NCBI lineage: Eukaryota > Metazoa > Chordata > Chondrichthyes > Rajiformes > Arhynchobatidae > Rhinoraja > Rhinoraja longicauda. Next base: position 10,788,922 of record NC_135975.1, read on the forward strand.
CAGGTTTGAGTGGAATTGCTCTTGCAGAGCCATGTTCAACTAAGCCAAGGAGCCACTGCTTGCAGTGACTTTACTTTTCTGGTGGAAACAGATCTCATCTGCTCATCCCAAGTTAGTGGGGTTTCTGAGTCTTCTGCATACTGTCATCCAGAACCTCCCAGGGAGAGGGCAGCGTACTTGTGAGGCTGAACTGTCTGAGGCCTCAAATCGTACAGCTTAGCATAGCGGAATTTGGGGATGCTTAAAATGATGCCTGCTGTTTGCACACAAGATTGCCAGTTTGACTCAGACAACTTGCATCAATCCCTACACATTTTAAAAGAGACAGAAATCTTCCACTATTTTGGCCAGGATGATAGCATGTGTGTTGATTGTACCCACAGAGCCAAATGCGATCTTAACATTACAGCTAACACCATGCTTTGATCATATCTGCAGCTGGTCTACAACCACTCCTAAAACATAGATGTTAAACATTCACCCCAGGCCAAAAGGTTCCTTGGGAGCGAGGAATGCACCCTGAATTGCTGAGCTCTTCCTGCCAGCATATGCAGCAGTTTTGAATGCGACAATGAGAAGCGTCGTGTTGTAACTGAAATCCTAGAAGCCAAACCATTGACATTCACAACTCGCCTAGATTATTTTATGTGGAAATGCTTTGCAATATTGTAATGGGCAATTGTCATAATTCCCAGTTGCCACAATGTAGGAATCATATGAATCTTTCCTTGTCAACAACAAGAAGGCAGAAGTTTGGAGAAAAAGGAAAACAAAGATGAACAAAACAAGGAGGAAGAGGAAGGGAGATTGCAAAGTCACGAGCCCTTACAGGTTGGGGATTTGGGAGAGAATGATGACATTGAGATTTAAATAAAATGAATCTAATTTCAATTTCCTCAGGGAATAAGCAGCAACTCCATTACAGCACAGAAACAGGTCTTTCGCACTAAAGGGCTTTAGTTATGAGGATGGAGAAGCTGGGATTGTTTCCCCTGCAACAGAAGATGTTGAGAGAAAATCAGATTTAAAATCATGATGAATTTAGAGATGGGAGAGAGAGAAACTGTTCTAACTCTTCTGCCCATCAGCTGAACAGAGTGAGATTTGTACAATATTTCAGCCTGAGCTGATCATAGCAATTAGCATGTAACAGCAAAGACATCAGGAACACAGTGGAGAAATCTCAGATGTCATTATCCCAAGAGATGACAATAAGTACATGCTCCACTCTTTTGCCAGTAAGTCCTGTCAACTCGTGATGCCCTACAGCAGATCCCGGCTCGAAGCTGAAATCTACAGCATGAAAAGTGTTTACGTCAGACCGAGTGACAGGGTGGCTTCTTAATCATTCTGTTGCTGCCTAGCCAGCTGGAAGGTCCAAGTGTTCTGAAGAGGAAATGGACAAATGCAGAGATGAGGTACAGTGAAGTCCACACCTCCATCACCTGCTGTTTCTAAATTAGAACTGTTGTTGGATGTAGGTAGTGAGGGGGAGGATAAGATGTAAACACGCTGTCACTTTCAATGGCCCCTGACAGATGCTGGACACAAACTCTATGAGGCCACTGCAATAATGGCTAGCATTCTGTCTGCTGGTGGTACAGGTATAGTATAGGAAGGAACTGCAGATGCTGGTTTAAACCGAAGATAGACACGAAAAGCTGGAGTAACTCAGCGGGACAGGTAGCATCTCAGGAGAGAAGGAATGGGTGACGTTTCGGGTCGAGACCCTTCTTCAGACTGGTATGGATTGATTAGATAAAGATAGAATGGATTTGTTAAAGGCAAATCATGATTAAGTAACTTGGGAAGAATTTTTGATGAAGGAACTTAGGGGATCAAGGATGGAAATAAAATAGTGCATGGGTTTTCATGCACCATGAAAAGGCCATATAACTGACCCAGATTAGAAGCCATGGAATAAAAGAGCCTAAAGCAACATGGATTGAAAATTGACCAAGTAAACGGAAACAGACAGTAGCAATGAATGGTTGCTTATCAGTCTAAGGGCATGTGCACAGTGGTATTCCCCAGGGCCAATAACATATTTTGATATGTATTAGTGACTGACTTGGGAGTACAAGACTCAATTTCCACAGGATACAAAACCCAGAGGTGAAATGAACATGGAGGATACTGTTGGATTTCAAGGAAACATGATGGAATGGGTGTAGTCTAATTCTGATCTTGGTGAAGTTTTACATTTGTATAGGAAGACTGAGAAGATGCAATGTAAGCCTAAAGTCGTATTTTTAAAAGGATGTGGGAACAGGCAGACATGGAAAAGTGACCGGACTAAGTGGTTACAAAAGGATATTTATTGCTGGGTTTTATAAACGGAGGAATACAAAGCATGGACGAGGGATTCATGGCCAATCTTTGAAAAATATGGATTGGCTGCAACTAAATCATACAACTCCATTACAGCACAGAAACAGGTCTTTCGCACACAAGGGCTTTAGTTATGCGGATGGAGAAGCTGGGATTGTTTTCCGTGCAACAGAAGATGTTGAGAGAAAATCTGATGAAAATCATGAAGACTTTAGAGACCAACTGTTCTAACGTTTCTGCCTGTCAGCTGGACAGGTCAAGAAATGGGGAAGGTGATTAGTAAAATAAATAACATGGGGAAATATTTACACGTGATTAGGATCTGGAATTTACTGTCTAGTGTAGTCCTGGAGGCAGATTCAACTGCAGCATCTAGAGACCTATGTAAGTATCTTAAAGTAAAGAGTTTGCAGGATTACGGGGAGAGAGCAGGGAGGTAGAACCTGATGGCCCAAATGGCTTCCTTCTGTACTATAAATGCCTAGAAGTTCAGTAAACACTGATTGTTTATGGCCTAATAATGCCTTTAAGGGTCATGCTGTTTACATATCTCACTGAGCTTTGACCTGCGGACCACTAATCTGCAACTAATCAGCAGATTTGGTCTGACACTGTATCATCTACTTCTGAGAAGCAGGCTGATGCACCACTGTGCATCAGTGTTTCTCCAGAAAGTATCAAATAGTGTATTCATCAATCCTGGCAAACAAATGCAAAATTGAGCTATGCTTAAAAGTATGTTCTCAGGAACAAGGACTTGCGATAATCTAAATATCCCGTGTACTGCCACAAACATACTTAACCTTCAATTTGTGTTATAGCAGTGAAAAGCAAAATTTTGTAGAAGACTAGACCAAGTGGACCCGTTGGGCCCAAACTTCTCCTGCATTGGTGCAGTACCCTCTCCTCCCCCCCTCCCTCCCCTCTCCCCCCTCCTCCCCCCTCCTCCCCCTCCTCCTCCTCCACCCTCCCCTCCCCCTCCAGCACCGATTCCTAAAGCACCCTACTGGATGCATCCTCCCAACCCGAAAATGACTTTTTAATTCCAGCTCCCTGTTTTTTAACCAATCCGTAATCCATGCCAATATACAACCAGCATATGTTGCCATCATTTTCTTTAATAATCTATTGTGTGATACCATATTGAAAGCCTTATGTGTCCAAATTACTATATCCACTGGTTCACCTAACTTGGTATTTAATATTTCAAAAGGTTGTGAAACATGATTATGTCAAACATGATTTCCCTTTTATATATCTATGTTGACTTTACCCCATCCTATAATTTTTTCTAAGTCTCTAGATATCACTTCCTTAATAAGAGATTCCAACAATTACAGTTTCCCTTCTACTGGAGAAAGAGCAATACAGAAAAACCCTCATTATAATGGACTATGGGACGTTGGGGGGGGGGAATGTTGTCCGCTATTGCTGATTGTCCGTTATAATCGAATATCATTGCACAAGTAGTAGAGACAAAGAACTGCAGATGCTGGTTAATACACAAAAGGACACAAGTGCCGGAATAATTCAGTGGGTCAGGCAGCATCTCTGGAGAACATGGATAGGTGACGTTTTGGGTCGAGACCCTTCTTCAGACTCTCGGTCTGGAAATGGGCCTGAAATCTGGGTGAGTTGATGGCCCCGACCTGGTGGGCCTGATGAGTTGATGGCCCCGACCTGCTGGCGGCAAGGGGAGAGGTGAGGAGCAACGGAATCATTCATCACGGCCTGCGGGCGGCTGGAGTGCAGGCAAGGGTCGGCAGTGGCAGGGGCTGGCATGGCCTGGAGGCCGCCAAGGAACCTGTGTGAGCCTGCGGTGGCAGCAGCAGGTCTGGCCAGGAAACAGTCGGGAAGGTGGTGCGGTCCGGCATCAGCAGCCCGGCCTGGTGCTGAAGGTTGATCGGTCCGGCCTGGAATCAGCGGGGATGGCGATGGCGTCGGCAGCCTGGCCTGGCAGTGACGGTCAGTAGGTCTGTCTGCCATAACTCAAATCCATTATGAAGAGGTTCATATTAACAAGTAATGTGTATTGTAGGAGTAACATGAAATGAGAGAAATAACATAGACTAAGTCTAATTGATTAAATGTATTAGCTGAATGTCTGGAATTCTAGATGTAGGACTGGACCATAGGTAGTAAGTGGGAAGAGAAGATGTGGCAATAACATTTAGCAACTCTATAACAATTCAATGAATGTTTCCCCGTTCAGTTGTTATGCCAGTGTTTATTAAATGCTCACGCTTGTTGCTATATTGCACCTAGGGGAAATAGCTAGGCCACCAAGGGGAACAGTTGACATAAGTGTGTGTTTGGCAAGGGGCGGGAACTACCAGTATTGCTCGAGTCTCCAATCCTCTTTTACAAAGTGACGTCTGGCATTGTCAGAATAAGGCTAATCTGGAGCTGCACGGCTGGGCTATGGAACAAAAATATTCTCCAATGTACATCAGCTGAGTATCAGTGATATAGTGAGAGAGAGCGAATGGGGGAGAGGGAGAGGGAGAGGGAGGGAGGGAGAAACGAGCAGCAGCTTACACGGACTTAGATTTACAATTGAACGTAACCTATTTAAAAATATTTTGCATCAACGTTACATTTGGAAAACAAATTTTACTAAAAATGAATTTCTAAATCCCTTCTGTATGTTTGGAGATTGATGCTGTCCTTTGCAGACTTCAGGGCAGCGTGAAGAAGGTTTTGTTCCCTGAACAGTTTGACTAGTAACTTTTGGTGCTTTGTTTTGATGCATGTTCACCCTGCCAGGATGTGTATTCACCCCGGCAGCCAGTACACAGTCTGAGAAAGAATCCTCCCATCTCCACCCACGCATTCCTGGTGACTTGTGCTCGAGAAGAGACACTTGGACGATTTCGGAAGACGCTTTTCTGAGAGAAAGAGAATGGATGGGCAGAATTACAGTGGATTTAACAGTTCGGAGCAAGACCTTTACCAGATCGACTATCGAACAATTGTGGGAGAAATGGAGCTGACTCGGCCCACTGGAGATCAGTTGCCTCCTGGAGTGGGATCTCTGAGTGGGTATCATCATGGGCATGGGCATGAGACCGCAGCACAACGCTACATTGCCACCAGAATTCAAGCTGGCTTTGAGCCTGAGAGGTAAGGAAGAATGGATATTGCATCTTTAGTGGAAGTAATCACACCACAGAAAACACACCACATACTGTATGTGCAGATGATAAGTTAACTGAAACTGCTTTACAAAGTCCGCAGAATTTGATTAGGAGTTTGGAGAATGAGGTGCTGAACCAAATAGAGAACTAGCTTTGAAGGACAGTCAGGAGGGGTTTTGCAAGAGTAGGTACCCTGGCAATTCTTCCCTTTCTAACTCCAGGCTTTTGATGTCGGTCAGAGTACTCCTGTATCTTGACCAAGATGAAATAATTCGGTCAAACCTGGGACATTTCTGGTCTTGTACTAAACTTCTTACTGTCTAATCACTTGATCAATGAGGTGAGCAAAGTCCAAAGATTCCAAGTGTTTGATTAACGTCCAGTGGTCTGTTATCATTAAAACCATAGGTATTTGGATACTAACTGAGAAGTTTCAAGACACAGTTATCACCTTTATCATTAAATTCTACTCATATCATTACAGTTTTGAGACAATCATTTCCATTAAAAATAAACATTGTTGCATGAAGCAGTACCGTTTGCTTAGTCACCAGATAGTAATGTACCTTTTGTAAGAGAATGTGCATTGCAGTATATATCAGAAAATAAGATATTGGGATTGTAGAATCAGTAATTGTACACTTTGACAATCTCTCATTGTAACTGGAGAAATTGTACATTCAAGTATAGCAGTGCACATGCCACAAAGCACTGTTTTGGATATTTTGCTTCAGCTTGTTTTTGTGGCTTCGTTTCCCCCTTGGGGTGGTCAAAACGATCCAATTGCTGTTGAAGCAGTAACAGTAACTGGCCACCAGGAGTCTTCCAATGTTCCGTCTTAAATGCTACTGTGTCACTGTGATGATTGAATAATTCGTGATTCTGTTTCAATTACATTTTGAAGAGAGTTTACACTATGGAAGAGGAGGTGCTGGGGGGTCTTAGAATGCATAAAAGTAGATAAATCCCTGGGACCAGATCAAATGCTTCTTTGTACATTGTGGGAGGCTAGAGAAGAAAACACAGGTGCCCCTGGCAGAGATATTTGTGCAGTAAACCCTTGTTTTTACAGACCTTTTTACAACGGATTTCAGTTATAGCGGACTGTTCTGTGCCTGTTGGTATTGGACATGCCAGGCCTGGCCTTGGGCTGTGCCATTTTTACAATCTCTTTCTGAAAACATTGGCATTTTATAAGGTTACGAGAACTCCAGAATTGGAAATTGTCTGAAATATGAAATGAAGATTTACTGTGATGGTAACCAGTGCCAGCAGAATATCAGAAATCCAGTCAGGAGGAATGGAGAGGGGGACCAAGACTCGGGACCAGTGAATGGGTTGGTACTCTGGGGTGGGGTGGGTGGATGGGGAGGATGGACTGAAAGGATTCCCTCCCCACGGCTGATCGCTCAGCCTGAACGTTTGGAAACAATCAATATTTCAGGCTTGCTTGCAGTTTGATGAACTCATGTTGGCTGATCGTCTTTTAATCTTAAAGTTGTCACGTGGCCTCTCTACCCTGAAGCAGGGAGTGACAGAATAAAGGCATTGATTCTGCGTTAATTCTTGTGTCTGGGGCTTGATGATTAAGGAGATTTGTGGGGTGACACAGTGGCACAGCAGGTAGAGCTGCAGCCTCCTAGCACCAGAGATATAGGTTCGATCCTGACCTCGGGTGCTGTCTGTGTGCTGCTGTGACTGCTGTGGTTTCCTCGCACATCCCGAAGAGGTGCAGGTTTGTAAGTTAATTGGCCTCTGTGTGTCGGGAGCCTATTTATCTAGTATGTCGGAGTGCATGCCGATGTGGGATAACATAGATCTATGTGAATGGGTGTTTGATTGTCGGCATGGACCAAATGGACCGAAGGGCCTGTTACCATACTGTATCTCTAAGCTAAATCTAAGAACACGACTTTCTCTCCCATTTCTGCTTTGAGCACTGGTTTTGAGGATCTTCACACATCTTCCAAATCCACCCCTTGGATTATTCGATTATAGCAGACAATCAGCAATAACAGACACCATTCTCTCCTTATGGTCTGTTATAAAGAGGGTTTACTATCATCAATAACCATGGGGACTGTGCCAGAAGAGTGGAGGAGGTTAGTTGTTGTTGCACCTTTATTTAAGAAAGGCTTCAAGGAAAAATCTGGGAACTACAGACCAGTAACATCATCAGTTTGTAAGTTATAGGAGAGGGGTTCAGAGTGACCAGATCTACAAGCGCTTGCAAAGACAAGAGCTGATTAGGGATAGCCAGTATGGTTTTGTGTGTGGGAAATTATTTTCACAAATTTTTTGAAGAAGTGACCAAGAAGATTGATAAGGGGAGTGCGGAAGACATTATCTACGTGGACATCATCAAAGTATTTGAGAAGGATCACAAGCTAGGCCAGTCTTGAAGGTTAAATTACATGGAATTCACAAGAGGCCAGCCAATTGGATATAAAACTGGCTTGACAGAGAACGGTTGTAGAGGGTTTTTTTTAGACTGGAGATCTGTAACAAATGGTGGGTCCACAGTTGTTAATTATTTATATTAACAATTTGGATGTGAATGTAGGTGGCATGATTCATATGTTTGTGAATGACACTAACTGTGGTAATATAGTTGTCAGTGGAAAAGATTATCTAAAATTACAATGGCATCTTGATCGACTGGGCCAATGGGCCGATGAATGCAGATTGAGTTAAATTCGGATAAACGTGAGGTGTTTTGCTTTTAATAAGACAAACCAGGGCAGGGCTTACGCAGTAAATGATACGTATTTGGGGAGTGTTTTAGAACAGAGAATACTGTTGAGTAAGGAATTGAGATATCATCTTATAGCTCTTCCTTCTTTGGAATACTGCATACGGTTCTGGTCGCCCTGCTAGAGGAAGGATGACATTAAATTGGAAAGAGTGGAAAAACGATTACCATGTTATCAAGTCTGGAGGATTTGAATTAGAAAGAAACAATGGATAGGCTGGGTCTTTTATCCTTGGAGCACAGGAAGCTGAATAAGGGTGACCTTATAGTGGTTTATAAAACTCTGAGGGACATACTGTAGATAAAAGGAATAGCCACAATCTTTTCCCTTAGGCTTAAGGTGGGAAGGGAAAGATTTAAAAGCAACTTTTTCACATGAAGGCGGTGCATATATATAATGAGCTGCCAGAGGAAGTGGTAATGATAGGTACAATTACGATATTTAAAAGGCACTTGGTCGGGTTTGGATGAATCTGGGCCAGGCGCAGGTAAGTGGGATTAGCTCGGTTAGGCAAAGTTGTTGGCAAAAGTGAGGTGGAGCACATACAAAAAAAAAGAAAGTTGTGTTTTGGGTATGGAATACGAATGTGGGAATAATGGATCAGATTTGTGAAGATATGGAACAGATGTGTGTGGAAACAATGGAAATACTGGAGAGTTGGAACAAGTGTATGGAAGCGCTAATTAGATGAGAGGATGTGTAGAATATAGAATGGTACAGCACAAGAACCATCCCTTCCATCCACAATGTTGATGCTGAACGTGATGCCAAAATAAACTAATTTAATCTGCCTGCACATTCTCCGTATCGCTCAATTCCCTGCATATCCATGTGCCTTTCTAAAAGCCTCTTAAATGTCATTATCGTAGCTACCTCCACCTCCCCGGCTGGCCCTGGCAGCATGTTGCCTGGCAGAGTGTTGCAGGCACCCACCACCTTCTGTGTTAAAAAGCTTGCCCCCATGCATCTCCTTTAAAGTTCCTCCTTTCACCTTAAAGCAATGCCCTCTAGTCCTTGTCATTTCCACCCTGAGACTGTCTACCCTACCTATGCCTCTCATGATTTTACATAGTTCTGTCAAGTCTCCCTCAACCTCCGCATTCCAGAGAAAAGAATCCAAGTCTGTCCAAACTCTCCTTATGGCTAATACTCTCTAATCCAGGCAACATTGTGGTAAACTTCCTCACCACAGCCTCCACATCCTTTCTGTAATGGAACCACCAGAATTGCGTGCAATACTCGATATGGAACCTAGCCAAAGTCCTACAAAGTTACATCATTCTGACCTTCCTGACCTTTACACTCAATGCCCTGACCAATGAAGACAAGCATCCCATATGTGTGTTCTTTACTACTTTATCTACTTGTGTTGCCATTGTCAGGATGTACATGGACTCCAATATCCCTCCGTATTTAAATGCTTTTAAGGGTTTTGCCATTAACTGTCTCTTCTCTTGTATACTGAGTAAACGCCCTCTGCCATTTCTCTGCCCATTTCTGCAGCTGATCTATACGCCACTGTATACTTTGACTGCCTTTCTCAATGTCCACAATTCTAGCAATCTTGATGTTGGCAGTAAGCGTACTAACCAATCCATCTCCATTTATGTCCAAGTCACTTCTATTTATCGCAAACAAATGATCTGGATCAGGATCAAGACAGAAAAGGAAAACAAGCATAAAGGAGGAATGGAATAGGAAAGTACATATGGAATATGGGCAAGGTAGGGCTGGAGCATACAAGAGGGATGGGCTGTATAGAATAGAGTTTAAATAGGAATGCTGAAGTGATGGAAGTTATGCAGGAAAAATCCAAAAAATGGACAACTCAGTGAGGAAGATTGAAAAGATGTATGGATGCTTTGAATCATCTCTTCAGAAGAAATGAAACAGGTTTTTGTCAGAGATAGAAGAAATGTAAGAGGGATAGATCATGGAATGTGACTACATCTAGAAATCTACATTGTGGAGATGACTAATGAATGGGAATGGAATACTTTATTGCCATGTGACTAGGCGCAGTGAAATTCTTTGCTGCATACCCAACATATACAAATAGCCGCCACCTACGGTGCTGACAAAGCACGGCGGCCCCTCCATTTGTTCTCCACCCCCCCCCTCCACAGCGGTTCCCCCATGCCGGGTCCCCATTGTCCTTTGTTCTCCCCCCCCTCCCCAATTGTCCATTGTTCTCCCCCCACCTCCATCACGGTGGTCCCCCTACGCTGGGTCCTCCATAGTTCTCCCCCTCTCCCCACATGGTGGTTCCCCCACGCCGGGTCCTCCATAGTTCTCCCCCCACCTCCCTCATGGTGGTTCCCCCCATGCCGGGTCCTCCATTGTTCTCCCCCTCTCCCCCTCTCCCCACATGGTGGTTCCCCCCACGCCGGGTTCTCCGATATGCAAGAAAATAGGTTTGAACTAGAGACACAAGTGACTGCAGATGCTGGAACTATAATCAAAAAACAAAGTGCTGGAGGAACTCAATTGGTTTATTTAGCATCTTTGGGCAGAAATGGACAAAAAATGTTTCAAATCGGGACCCTTCTTTAAACGTTCATTTCTTTCACAGATGCTGCCTGACCCACTCAGTTGCTCCAGCACTTTTTTTTTTGCAATACGTGTGAGGTACATTGGAATAGGAGTGCAATGTGCAATAGATGGACAAGGTGTAGGAGAAAGAAGAAACAGATGCGGGAGAGATGGAACAGGCGTCAAGTGAGGTGGAAAAGGCATCAAATGAGGTGATGTGGAGCAAGTGCATGAGGGGATCCCATATGTTTTTGGTGATAAATGAATTGTGTGAGAGATGGAATAACTGTGGAGAGAGATGAAACCTGGAACAGAAGCACAGTTGAGATAGAACAAATGTGGTGAGGAACGTAGAACAGTACAACACAGGAACAGGCCCTTGACCCATAATCTCTGTGCCGAACAAGGTGCCAAGTTGACTAATCCCCTCTGACCTGCACCCGATCCATAATTTCTCCATTCCCTGTGTATCCATGTTCCTACCAAATAATTTCATAAATGCCACTATTGTATCTGCCACCACCACCACCACCACCACCAAACCTGACAGCCTATTCTGGGCACCCACCACTCTCTGTGTAAAATGGATGTCCCGTACATCTCCTTCAAACTTTGCTCATCTAATCTTAAAGCTATGCCCTCTGGTCTTCGACATTTCCACTCTGGGGGAAAAAGGTCCTGACTGTCTATTTATGTCTCTTGTATTTTTATATACATCTATCAGGTCTCCCCTCTATCACCGATGCTTCAGCGAAAACAATCTAAGTTTGCCCAACATCTCCTTATAGCCAATACCCTCTAAACTAGAAAGCATTTTGGTAAATCTCTTCTGCACTTTCTCCAACGGAAGAATAATTACCTGAGAAAGAACATGTAAGTGTCAATGAGGATTGTTACAGCTCTGAAGGAAATGGAACAGGCATGGGATGTGGTGGGACAAGTGTTTGGGAAAAATAGACTTAACCCATAAGAGCTGGAGCAGTTGTGGGAGGGAAGGAACAATGTTTGAGGTGAGATGGAATGGATTGGTGTTGTGATGGGACATCTGGTCGAGGTGGAGTTTGCCAAAGATGTAACAAACGTGCGAGAGATGGAGACATGGCAGTATATGGGAAGGGTGGAAGGAGTTAATGAGAGATGGGCTGTGTGAGGTGCAGGAGAAATAGATGTGGCACACAGGGCAGTTGACAGTTGAGCAGGTCTACAGGTCTACGTGGGATAGATGTGTAGAATAAGATTAAATTAAGAGAGGTCAGGCATGCAAAAGGTAGCACAGGTTTGAGAAAGATAAAACAGGAGTGGGTGAATTGCCAGTGTTGTGGCGAAAAGGGAATAGCTGAGTGGGAAAGATAGGATCGGTATGTTAGAAATATGGAATAGGTTTGCAAGAGAATTGTAAGAGCTGTGTGAGGAAAATTGGGCAAGTGTGTGGTCAGTTTGGAACATGCAAGTTAAAGAGATAGATCATGTGTGCGAGATGGAACAGGTGTGTGTGGAAAGATGTAGAAGAGATGGAACAGTTATTCTGGGATGTAGCAAGTATGAAGACAGATAGAAATGCTATGGTGAGGAAGAACCAATATCTTGAAGAAAGAATTGGGTGCTTATGAGCTGTGAGCTCTTATGTTGTGCACTAGCCTTTTACGTCGCACCTTATCAAGTGCCTTCTGGAAATCCAAATATGTCACGTCTCTAGGTTCTCTATCAACTCAGTTTCTTACAACTTCGAGAAACTAGCAATTTGTCAAACCTGGTTTACCTTTCATAAAGCCATGTTGACTTTATTTGATTACAATAAACTTTTCTAAATTACTAATTAATATTTTTTTGAGCTCCTTTGTTAACCATGGAGGTCATCTTTCTCATGAGATCCCTCTTTCTAAACGGGATACATTTCTGCTCAGCATTATCAACTAGTTTAAAATCCCTCCGCTGTGCATCCAGTATTTTTTTGTCTATTTACCATGTCCTTTCTAGGCAATCCTATCTTCATATCTTTTCAATGCCATATTTAATTTGAGGACTCGGGTTTTGGACCAGTGTGTTTGCCTTAAAATTGTATTTGAAAATCTATCATTTTGAGGTCACTAATTCATAAGGGATCTTTAATTTAGTTTAGTGATTCAGTGTGGGAACAGGCTCTTTGACCCACCGAGTCCACGCTGACTAATGATCACCTGTACACTAGTTCTATCCTATGCACTAAGGGCAATTTACAGAAGCCAATTAACCTACAAACCTGCACGTCTTTGGAATGTAGGAGGAAACTGGAGCACCGGAGGAAACCCACGCAGTCACATGGATAACGTGCAAACTCCATACAGACAGCACCCGAAGTCACAATCGAACCCGAGTCTCCGGTGCTGTAAGGCAGCAACTCTACCGCCGCTCCACTGTGCCACGCTCTCTTATTATACCTCCTTCATTACACATGAACAGATAGCCTGTTTCAAGGTAGGTTATGTAATAAACCTCTCTAACAAACAATCCCTGATAATTCATGTATTCGGCTTCCACTGTACCCAAGCCAGTTTGATTAGTCTGATCAAATTATTATTGCCAAAGCAATTTCACTAATATCTCATTGGGATTCAACACTTTGGGGGCCTAAGATTATTTTGTTATTCACCTGTTATTCCTATTTCCACTAAACAGTCTGCTCTTTCATGTCACAGTTTGGTTTTCATTCTCTCCTCACTTCAAACTTCTCACAAAATGGAACCTTTCCCGCACCTAATTAATTTAAAGCCATTGACTTGCCTTCCTCCACCAGGTGTTGTTCTCCCTCACTGGATTCCCCTTCTGAACAACAAGCTAAAATTGCAGGCAACAGCTGGCTAATTGATAGTAAATAGTAACCCCTGTGAAGTTCTATGGATTATAGTAATTAGTTTACTCTTGTTGCCATGCTAAGTTGCTGAGATATACTTTATGGAAACCAACAAACAACAATGTTAAAGATAGACACAAAATGCTGGAGTAACTCTGTGGGTCAGGCAGCATCTAGAGAAAAGGAATAGGTGACATTTCGGGTTCAGACCCTTCTTCAGACCCGAAACCTTACCTATTCCTTTTCTCATAAGATGCTGTCTGACCCGCTGAGTTACGCCACCATTTTGTGTCTATTTTCGGTGTAAACCAACATCTGCAGTTCCTTCCTACACAAACAACAATGTCAGCTACTTGTACAGAAATAGAAAATGTGGAGTTGCCTCTACCTTGGAAACTATGGCTTGTTTCTATCTCATGTGATCAAGCTCTACTTGATCAGCAGAAATTGGAAATTGTACTACTGAGGATAAACCAACCCCCACAGCAGTTTCAGGGAGACAATCTGGACATGTCTCTGAGTAATGGGAAGAAATATTAACTGTGAGAATGAACATAGCTGATTGTCAAGATACCTACTTCCAACTGAATCTAAAATAGGTCCTGGATTGGTTTGGCTGTCACAGCTGATGCTAAGAGGGCTGGTGGTTTTTGGAATGATCGTTCCATCTGAGTACAAGACAGCCGGTGGGTCTGAGTCTAGGACAAAACGTTCTGGTTTGGCTCTCCCAGTGGAGTCCAGGAGAGACTGTTATACTGGGCTATTCTAGCTAAGTCTAGGAAAGCTGATAGTTATGATGTTGGCTCCCACAGATGAATCAGGGTGAGTTGATTTTTGGTGTAGCTTTCCCAGCTAAGTTTTCAAAGCAATTATTCTTCTACGGCATCTCATCCAGATAAATCTGACAGTTGATTTTGATGTGTTTTATGTCAATTGTGTCTAAAGGTGGTGATAGTTATGGTACATTTTGTTTAGTTGTCATTAATTTTTTTGTAGAATATCTTGCTTATCAAGCCAAAATGCAGGTTAAACCAAACCAACATGAGAAATAAGTAAATTGTGGACCAAGAAGGTCAAGGTTGATTTTAAACTTAATGTTGGTGTGGTGGTATAATTCAAAAATTATTGTAGCAGGGGAATCATTACAAGAATTCAATATTCCTCCTGTGATTGTCACATATGTTTGCATGGATTAACATCATTTTTCAATGTGAGGAAGTTTTTAATGTACATCTTGAAAATGCATGCTTGTCTTCCACAGTGTGGGCTCTGACCATGTATTTACTACTCATCTGACAATTGAATGTGTTGTGTTCCCAGGTGCCAGTGTCACACTGCCAGATGTCATTCTGTATTCTTATACACTAATCTGATTTCATTCATCCATTGTATTTTCTCCACTTTTCCCCTCTCCCCTCAAATTACATGGCATTGAATGTTTTGGGTGGGCGTTCTGTGGTGGAGATGGCAGGGAGACAAAGGAAACAAGTATGATTTCAAGAGGCCCACCATCGTAAGGTTTGATGGATTCATTAATCTTTTGAAGCCCATCAATGTCAAATGTTATAAGGGAAATTTAACAGAGGAATATTTGGATTCCAAATCTTACTCAAACCTAGAAAAATAATGAACTCAATTGCAAACACTTTGTAAAATCACATCAACAAGCTTGTTCTAGTCATTGGGTCTCTCATCATTGCTATGTTTTCTAATATTTTAACCAAGTTATTATACAGTTCCATTCTCTGCCATTTCATTGATGACCATTCATCAAAGTATTTTATTTATTTGTTAAACACCATCAATAAAGCAGATTATCTCATCATTATCACATTCCTAGGAGCTTACTGTGAGTGTATATAATAGAAGTACGAACAGTTCATTGGTCCACCACCACCTTTCATTAAAATCGTCCATGATCTTTTCCCTTTGTGTCACTTTTCTGTCCTAAGTCAATACAGTATCTATTGATTTCTATAATATCCAACATGTGGAATAAATTCACATGTGACTGTGCTTCAAAGTCCTTTCATGTCTGTAAAGTACTTACGGATGCCCTGAGTTGTGATAAAATATAAATATGAATGTCCTTCATCCTTTTTTCCCTGCACTTTATTTTCTTCTTCCTTGAACCACTTCTTGCCTTCCTTTCTTCTTTCTTTCACCATCCTTCCCTTTCTTGCCTTCTCTGTGTTTCCCCTTTACTCCCTTTTTCTCTTTGTTTTTAGTTTAATGATGTTTTTTTCCTATAGACCTTTGTGAAAGACTGAAAGTAAAGCACCAGTTACCCCAAAAAGGCCACATTACAAGGATAGTAGAGTTGCTCTTACGCCTGCCAACGACTAACTAAATCTAAGAATCTAACTAAAATTGGCCAGATTAAGTACTGGAAGTGTCATTCAGGCACTGATTTTACAGTGTACCAGCGATATAGAATCACATTGTTGGATGATTCAAGCATGCTGAATGATTGTTCTCATCGATAGCAATATTTTGAATACATTATGTAAGTCATTGTAGGTGAAGTTTTTTGAAATATTTTTAAGATACAGGTACAATGCATCTTTCTGTTTGATATATCCTGTTTCTCCATTTGATGATCGTTACTGTGTGTTATTTCTGTAAACTTGGTATTATTGATTTCTTATCAATTCCAAATTCTTGAGGAATTTTAATTTGTATTTTGTGTCTTGCTCATTGGAAGTTTTCTTTGTAAAAAATATATTTGTCCTAATCTGTACTGATTGGCAGGTATCTCATTGATATTCTGTCCAAAGGTCTGGGAGTTTCCATTGTCTGAGATTTATTTTCAGCTCCTTAATATACTGTAAACATAAAAAGAACAATATTATCTTTGATTTTATAGTGCTACTAACAGAGGAGCAGCTGTCTGTTTCAGTTCGTTTCCAACACTCTCTCTGTCCATCTGTCAGGATTCTCATTTGCCGGTCATTCTTTAAAAAAATCCTGGTCACCTTCTACATACGTTTTTAAAATCACTTTAGGGCATATCTCTATTTATGTTTGCGAACATCAGCCACTCCCTCTACCTTTGATTATTTCCCACCTAGCTCAACAATTTCTCTATCTGGTTTCTTTAGTTATCTGCCTCCTGCTCTCTCTCACTCTCACACCAGCATACAAAATATGTTTTTGACTATTTATACTTCTTTTAATATTAATCTATTTGTCTTTCTTCCTATTCTTTTCTCTTATCTTCCCGTGTTCTCCATCTGTTTCTTCGTTTTGTTATAGGTATAAGATATTGTTCTCTATCCCTCCCTCTCTCTATCCAGCAAAGTCACTCCCTTTCCTTTAATCAATCTTTTCTACTCTCGTGCTTAATCTGATACTGCCAGCATTTTTCTTTCTGACGACCAATTATTTTGGTTTGGTTTGGAGTTGAAGCTGCAGCGACAGTTCTTCCTCACTGTGTAGCCTGGCTTTGGGTGATGCCTGTAACGTGGTTAAAGCCAGACCATGCTGCGTTCCTACCAGTATACTCTTGAACAATTCCGAACTGCTGAGCAACAGATGGCCAGTCATTATTTGTGACCTTTTCCAATCCAGCTATGCTGAGCAGTAATTACTTCAAATTATTTTGCAGTAATCCTGTAATCACATCAAAAAGAAAATATAAAGCACATTTCTCAACCTCTAACATATTCACTGCTAATGAAATACTTTTGAAATGAAGCCCCCACTGTAAAAAATATAGAACCTATTTGTGCACAACCAAATTCTACAATTAGCAAGGGGCTAATCATTAAAAAGGAATTTTGCTCCTCTTCTTTGGGATAGTTTAAGGCATCGTTCACATCTACCAAGAGGATAGACCCTCTGATTAACTTCTCACCTGAAAACAAGCCTTTCTGATATTAAAAGATACCAATAGTCATAGTTACTTAATGGTAGAAAGATACTAAAGTTACTGCAAAAAATTCAAGTGTTGCATATGATAAAAACACTCAAGAAGATCATCTCTTCTTGTGTAAATTTGACTAGATTTTGTTTTAGATTTAGAGATTCAGTGCGGAAACAAGCCCTTAGGCCCACTGGGTCCGCGCCGCCCAGCGATCCCCGCACATTAACACTATTCTACACACACTAGGGACAATTTTTTTTACATTTGCCCAGCCAATTAACCTACATACCTGTACGCCTTTGGAGTGTGGGAGGAAACCGAAGATCTCGGAGAAAACCCACGCAGGTCACGGGGAGAACGTACAAACTCCGTACAGACGGCGCCCGTAGTCAGGATCGAACCTGAGTCTCCGGCGTTGCATTCCCTGTAAGGCAGCAACTCTACCGCCTTGACAAACACTTGCCCTTTGTCCACCAAGATCTACAGGATCCCCCAGTTACTTCCCATACTGACCTTTCTGTCCTTGGCCTCCTCCATTGCCAGAGTGATGTCCTTGTAATAACTATAAGAAAATATATTGTTCTCTATCTCTCCCTCTACTGATCCCTCTTTCTGTCATTGGCCTCCTCCATAGAGCAAACTAGAGGAACAGCATCTCTTATTCTGCTTGGGTAGATTAAAACCCAATGGTATGAAGATTGACTTCTTCAATTTCAAGTCATACCCTTCTCTCTTTCCCATTTCACTGTTCCCTGTTCCTTCCCCTTCTGTTGTACCCTTTTATTCCCTCCCTCTTTCCCACTCCTTGTCCTCTTCCACTCATTCACCTTCCTCTGGCTTTACATTTTACTCTACTCTCCTGATCTGACACCCTATTGTTTCCTTTTCCTCTCTAGACTTTGTCACTTAATCCATCCATCTGCCAATCAAACCCTCCCTCACATGTATCCACTTATTACTTGCCAGGCTTTGTCCCATCCCCATCTCGTTTCCAGCTTTCTCCCCTCTATTCCTATCAGTCTGAAGAAAGGTCCCATGCCAAAATATCATCTATCCATTCCCTCCACAAATGCTGCCTGACCTGCCGAGTTCCTACTACGTTTTGTGTCCTTTTTTATAACGGTATAAAGTTAAAACTTTAACTTGGTTTCTCAGGTGCAGCCTCATTATCTGTCACTTTGCCAAGAACTGGTTTAGCTGCTATGTGCATGAATAATCGTACAACCATATATACAATGTACGGTGCATAGATAATCACAATGATGTATTGAGACTGGCGATCTTAAGTTATAAGCAGAGGCTGGATTGGCTATGACTCTTAGTTCAGGTGGTGCCTGTGTGGAATTTGCATCTTGTCCTTGTCCAGGTAACCCACCTCTATCTATTTCTTTCCTCCCCTCCCCCTCCTGCTATGGCTTCAGAATCCACAACTCTTCAAACCTCGCACTTTCTGTTCTTATCTTTGGTCTTTTCTTCCAACCATCTGCCTGTTAAAAGCTCATGTTTCATAATAACCAAGAATATTTGTGCAGGTATTTAATCACCTACTATAGTATCATATTGCAAGCTTATCAATGCATTACTTTAATATGTTGAAGTCCTCCATTATCTTACCCCTCCTAATTTGTCATTATTTGTTTCGTTGGGTTGCTGTTGTCTAAATTACTTAAATTATTGCATCGTATGGGAGGCGCATTCCCAATCTCATTGTACCCCTGGGTACAATGACAATAAAGATATATTGTATTGTATTGTAAATTTAGAAGCTGCGGTTTTCAATCAAAGTGCAAATCACTAATACAAATTTACAGCATTTGCCCCACGAACCTACTGTTACTGAATAGATGTATTTATCTAAACTTTCTGGTTTCTATTTTTCAGCCTGACTACATTGTGACTTCCATTAGCCAATTATGGTGTACTTTAAGGAAGGCCCTTTGGAAGTTTAAATGTATGACACCCATAATTTTTTTCTACTGTTTTTAGCTGTTCACAGGAGTCAAGGAAGGCCACGATATTCAAACAAAACTTGTTCTTTTGAAATCAATGAAGATTCATCAATGATTTTTTTTGCTTCTTACTATTTTGCTCTTTCTCCACCACCCCAAGTTATTTTAAAAAACATCCTCTTGTTAAAGCTTTGTAGAATTTTGGTGAGTTGGTTGAGATTAATTTGTGATGAAATTGATCAACGGTTGCATGTACCTGAGAGTTCTAATCTGGTGTCATAAAGAAACATGGACATAGAAAATAGGTGTAGGAGTAGGCCATTTGGCATTTCTCCATTAGTCATCTTCCCAATGTAAATTGCTAGATGTAGCCACATTCCATGCTCTATCCCGCTTACATTTGACAAAAACCTGTTCCATTTCTTCAGAAAAGATGATTCAAATCTTCCATACATTTTTTTCAAACTTACATAGAAACAGATGCAGGAGTAGGCCATTCGGCCCTTCGAGATGATCATGGCAGATCATCCAAAATCAGTACATCGTTCCTGCTTTCTCCCCATATCCCTTGATTCCGTTAGCCCTAAGAGCTATATCTAACCCTCTCTTGGAAACATATGTGATACCTCGAGTTAAAATACGAAGAGTTCAAGTCTCACCTCAGACACTTGAGTAGATCATATAAAACGGTACACTGCTATACTCTGAGGAGGAATCATATTCAAGAAACCTGGGCTCTGTCTGCTTTCCCTGGTGGACTGGATTTGAACAGGCGCAGCGAATTTGACGACAGTGCCCAATTTCTAGCCATTGACCGATGCCATGAAACACTAACAGGTACTTTGATGAAGACACAAGGAACTGCGGATGCTGGTTTACAAAAAAACCGACACAAAGTGAATCTGAAGAAGGGGCCGACCCAAATCGGTACCTAGCTGTAGATAGACACAAAGTGCTGGAGTAACTCAGCGGGTCGGGCAGCATCAGCGGAGGAAAAGGATGGGTGACGTTTAGACTTCTTCAGACTGAATTGAATTGAATAAATTTTATTAGCCAAGTATGTATACATACAAGGAATTTGCCTTGATGCTTTGCTCACAAGTAACAACATGACATACAGTAAACAATTAAGAATAAAACATTATAATTTACATATGGTAAGAATGACATAAAATACCAGAGCAAAGGGAGGCTACAGACTTTTGGTTGTTGAGCAGAGCTACTGCTTGTGGAAAAAAGCTGTTTTTATGTCTGGCTGTGGCGGTTTTAACAGTCCGGCGGAGTTGCCTTCCAGAGGGAAGTGCTTCAAAGAGTTAGTGGCCAGGGTGAGAGGGGTCAGAGATGATCTTACCCCCTCGCTTCCTGGCCCTTGCAGTGTACAGTTCGTCAATGGGGGGAAGGTTGCAGCCAACAACCTTCTCGGCTGATCGAACGATGCGCTGCAGCCTCCGGATGTCGTGCTTGGTGGCTGAGCCAAACCAGACGATGATGGAAAATGTGAGGACAGACTATGATGGTAGTATAAACCTGGACCATCATTGCCTGTGGCAGATTGTGTTTTCTCAACAGCCGCCGGAAGTACATCCTCTGTTGGGTCTTTTTGACTGTGGAGCCCATGGTGGCCTCCCATTTAAAGTCCCTAGAGATGATGGTTCCAAGGAGCTTAAATGACTCCACTTAAATGTGGTGCTGTTGATGGTGAGTGGGGAGAGCTCTCCTAAAGTCTACAAACAATTCCACCATCTTAAGAGCATTGTGCTCCAGTTTGATGCTAAGGCACCTTGATGCCAGCTGTGTCACTTCCTGTCTGTAGGCAGATTCCTCCCCATCCTGGATCAGTCCAATCAGGGTAGTGTCAACCGCAAACTTGAGAAGCTTGACAGAGGAGTCTGTGGAGGTGCAGTCGTTGGTGTAGAGAGAGCAAAGGAGAGTGCGCGGCCTTGCGGTGCTCCTATGCTGAGGGTCCGCGGGTCCGAGATGTGCTTTCCCAGCCTCACATGGGAAGTTGGTGATCCACTGACAGAGCGGAGGGATTCAGGCACACAGTCAACTGGGGGAATTTGGAGTGAAGTAGCTCCGGCACAACGCCGTCGGTGGTGTAAACCGTTGTCAACGGTGTTGAATGCAGAGCTAAAATCCATGAACAAAACCCTTGGGATGAAGCTGAAACATCACCCATCCTGATTCTCCATAGATGTTTCCCCCACTTCAGCTCTTTGTGTCCATCTACTACGGGTTTAACCAGTACCTTCCTACACGTCACCTAACCTCCAGCACATTTTCTAGTTTAGTCTAATCAATGAACAGGAAGATCATGAATGCGGGAAGGAACTGACCAAAGAAGGGTGACACACGAACCAGACACCCGCCTGCATTTTGTTCCATAACCCACGAGCGGGGACTGCCGGCACCGCGCGCCACGCGTCAGCACCGCGAGCACGTCGAGGGCGCGCCAGGAAAACGGCGGTTAGTCGCGCGCACACGAGGCCGCGGGGACGAGCGTGGCCGGCTGCGATGCGCGCGCACGTGCACACGCGCGTGCCCGAGCCCGCGGCCCGGCGCCCGCCCTCGGCCCCTGCCTGGGCTGTGTTCATTCACTCACTCCCTCTCTCTCTCTCTCTCTCTCCCCACACACCCACACCACACCACTCACAGCTCGTATCCTCTCTCCGCAGCATGGCCGACTACCTGATCAGCGGCGGCACCGGCTACGTGCCCGAGGACGGCCTCACCGCGCAGATACTCTTCGCCTCAGCCGACGGCCTCACCTACAAGTAAGAGTCGTGGCGCCCGCCCTTGAGCGCCTCCCGCTGGGACACGTTGCTCGCAGCCGGCTGTGCTCCACCATGCAGCGGATGCCCCCCCCCCCCCCCCCCGTCACTCCCGGCCCCGCGGCGCACAGACAGCACGGCCGGCCACACCGACCTTCCCCTGACTCAGGACATGGGACATGGCAGGGCAGAGCAGAGAGGAGGGAGCAGGGGCTGAAGCCACGGGCACATCCCCCTCCGATCGACCGATCCTTCAACCAGCTCTCTCCACCCCTCCATCACTCACCCTGTCCACTCGCTCACCACCCTTCCCTGCACCTTACCCCCTACCCCCTACCTCGCCCACCCTCCCCTCCATCACACCCTGTCCACTCGCTCAACACCCCCCCTCCACCTCACTCCCTACCCTCCTGCACCTCACCCCTTCCCTCCCCTACATCACACCCTGTCCACTCGCTCACCACCCTACCCTGCACCTTACCCCCCTACCCCCTACCCTTCACCTCGCCCACCCTCCCCTACATCACACCCTGTCCACTCGCTCACCCCCCTACCCTCCACCTCACCCCCTACCCTCCACCTCACCCCCTACCCTCCACCTCACCCCCTACCCTCCACCTCGCCCACCCTCCCCTACATCACACCCATCCTCCCCTCCATTACACCATATCCACTCGCTCACCACCCTTCCTCCACCTGCCCCCCTACCCTCCACCTCACCCCTACCCTCCACCTCGCCCACCCTCCCCTACATCACACCCTGTCCACTCGCTCACCCCCCCTACCCTGCACCTCACCCCCTACCCTGCACCTCACCCCCTACCCTCCACCACACCCACCCTACCCTACATCACACCCACCCTCCCCTCCAACACTCATCCTGTCCACTCCCTCCACCTCGCCCCACCCTCTCCTCCATCACACCCATTCCTCCCCTCCATCACACCCACCCTACCCTACATCACACCCACCCTCCCCTCCAACACTCATCCTGTCCACTCTCCCACCACCACCTCACCTCCACCTCGCCCCACCCTCTCCTCCATCACACCCATTCCTCCCCTCCTTCACACCCACTCTTCCCTCCATCACACCCACCCTCCCCTCCATTACACCGCCCCTCCATCACACCCCCTCCTCCATCACACCATCCCACTCCCTCCATCACACCCTCCCTCCCCTCCATCACACCCATTCCTCCCATTCATCACACCCATTCCTCCCCTCCATCGCACCCTCCCCTCCATCACACCCTCCCTCCCCTCCATCACCCCTCCCCTCCATCACACCATCCCTCCCCTCCATCACACCCTCCCTCCACCACACCATCCCTCCCTCACACCATCCCTCCCCTCCATCTCACCCTCCCTGCATCACACCATCCCTCCCCTCCATCACACCCTCCCTCCCCTCCTTTACACCCTCCCTCCATCACACCATCGCTCCCCTCCATCACACCCTCCCTCCCCTCCCTCCCCTCCATCACACCCTCTCTCCCCTCCATCGCACCCTCCCCCTCCTTCGCACCCTCCCCCTCCATCGCACCCTCCCTCCCCTCCATCACACCCTCCCCTCCATCGCACCCTCCTTCCATCACACCCACCCTCCCCTCCATCACACCCTCCCACCCCTCCATCACATCCTCCCACCCCTCCATCACACCCTCCCTCCCCTCCATCACACCCTCCCTCCCCTCCATCACACCCTCCCACCCCTCCCTCACACCCTCCCACCCCTCCCTCACACCCTCCCCCCCTCCCTCACACCCTCCCCCCCTCTATCACACCCTCCCCTCCATCACACCCTCCTTCCATCACATGCACCCTCCCCTCCATCACACCCTCCCACCCCTCCATCACACCCTCCCTCCCCTCCATCACACCCTCCTTCCATCACACGCACCCTCCCCTACATCACACCCTCCCTCCCCTACATCACACCCTCCCTCCCCTCCATCACTCCCTCTCCCCTCCCTCACACCCTCCCACCCCTCCCTCACACCCTCCCCTCCATCACACCCTCCCTCCATCACACGCACCCTCCCCTCCATCACACCCTCCCTCCCCTACATCACACCCTCCCTCCCCTCCATCACACCCTCCCTCCCCTCCATCACACCCTCCCTCCCCTCCATCACACCCTCACTCCCCTCCATCACACTCTCCCTCCCCTCCATCACACCCTCCCACCCCTCCCTCACACCCTCCCACCCCTCCCTCACACCCTCCCACCCCTCCATCACACCCTCCCTCCATCACACCCTCCTTCCATCACATGCACCCTCCCCTCCATCACACCCTCCCACCCCTCCATCACACCCTCCCCTCCATCACACCCTCCCTCCCCTCCATCACACCCTCCTTCCATCACACGCACCCTCCCCTACATCACACCCTCCCTCCCCTACATCACACCCTCCCTCCCCTACATCACACCCTCCCTCCCCTCCATCACTCCCTCTCCCCTCCCTCACACCCTCCCACCACTCCCTCACACCCTCCCCTCCATCACACCCTCCCTCCATCACACGCACCCTCCCCTACATCACACCCTCCCTCCCCTCCATCACACCCTCCCTCCCCTCCATCACACCCTCCCTCCCCTCCATCACACCCTCCCTCCCCTCCATCACTCCCTCTCCCCTCCATCACACCCTCCCTCACACCTTCCCCTCCATCACACCCTCCCTCCATCACACGCACCCTCCCCTCCATCACACCCTCCCTCCCCTACATCACACCCTCCCTCCCCTCCATCACACCCTCCCTCCCCTCCATCACACCCTCACTCCCCTCCATCACTCCCTCCCTCCCCTCCATCACTCCCTCTCCCCTCCATCACACCCTCCCTCCCCTCCATCACACACTCCCCAGCCGTGTCGGCGCCCCCCCTCCCCAGTCATCTCGCCGCCCCCATCCTTCTCCCCCCACCCCTCCATCCAGCCATCTCCCTCTTCCTCCCCCCCCCCCCTCCATCTGGCTCTTCTTCCTCCCACACTGCTTCTCTGGCTCTTTTTGCTCCCTTCATAAACCCTTCACCTTGTGTTACTGGTTTTTGAAAAATGGAACCATTATGGCCCTACATATCCCAAATATTTTAACATTTTATATATTACTTTGTTGAAATTGATTTGCCAATTGTTTGCCTATTTTGGTTTATTTCTGTTTTCCTGAATTTTATCTCAATCCTCTGTTAACTTTGTCGTTATGGTGTCTCCTAAACTTTAAGTAAGTTGACGGGTGTAGGTGTCGATTGTAACATGGCCTCGATTGCAAATGTGTAATACACACATGAGGCTCTAGTCAAGTCAATTTAAGTCAAGTCAATTTTATTTGTATAGCACATTTAAACACAACCCACGTTGACCAAAGTGCTGTACATCAGAGCAGATACTAAAAAAGAACATACAATAGCACACAAACCCGACAACACAGATATAAACAATTTACAGCGCCCCCTCAGAGGGCCTCAAACGCTAGGGAATAGAAAGGTTTTGAGCCTGAACTTAAAGGAGTCGATGGAGGGGGCAGTTCTGATGGGGAGTGGGTTGCTGTTCCACAGTCTAGGAGCTGCAACTGCAAAAGCGCGGTCACCCCTGAGCTTAAGCCTAGGCCGCGGGACAGTCAGTAGCCCCAAGTCGGCCGACCTGAGGGACCTGGAGTTTGAGTGGTGGGTTAGAAGATTTTTGATATGGGGAGGGGGGCAATCCCGTTTAGGGCTTTGTATGCAAATAGGAGGAGCTTGAAATCGATTCTGTACCGTACTGGGAGCCAGTAGAGAGAGGCCAGAATCGGGGTGATGTCCCTTTTACGGGTACCCGTCGGGAGTCTTGCTGCGGCGTTTTGGACCAATTGCAGGCGAGAGAGGGATGATTGGCTGATCCCAGTGTATAGGGAGTTGCAGTAGTCCAGGCGGGAGGAAATAAATGCGTGGATGATTTTTTTCTAGATCGTCAAATTGGAGGAATGGTTTGATTTTAGCTATGGTACGAAGCTGGAAGAAACTGGCTTTTACCACAGAGTTGACTTGCTTGTCAAACTTAAAAGCGGAGTCAACACTGTCTACACTGTAGACAGTGTGTCTAGAATTGTAGTTGCAAGGAATTGCAGTTGCTCTAATCTTGAGTAAATGCAAAGTACTGGGATAACTCAGCGGGTCAGGCAGTATCTCTGGTGGACATGAACAGGCGATGTTTAGGGTCTGAAGAACGATCTTGATCCGAAATGTCAGCTATCCGTCCTCCAGTGATGCCTCCTGAATTACTCTAGCACTCTGCCTAGCGCTTTGTTTTCTTTCAGATCTGTCAAGGATTTTTGCTGGGTGTAAATGTCTCTGACATTCAGCATAAACACAAAGGAAATTTCACTTTAATACCTCAACTAAGGACATAGAACAGTATAGCACAGGAACAGGCCTGTGCCGAACATTATGCCGAATTAAACTAATCTCTGCCTGCATGTGATTCATATCCCTCTGTTCTCTCCAAATGCTTGTGCCTATCTAAAGGTCTCTTCATGCCACTATAGTATCTGCCTTCACCACCACCACTTGCAGCTTGTTCCAAGCACTATTCACTCTCTGTGGAGGAAAAAATACTTACCTGGCACATCAAAAAGGTTCTGTTTACCCTCTCGTAATTTTATATATAATTCTCTAAGCCTCTGATGCTACAAAGAAAACAATCCAGGTTTGACCAACCCTTCTCTGTAGGTAATATCCTCTCATCAAGGCAACATTTTGGTAAACTACTTCTGCAACCTCTCCTAGGGTGGAGAGCCATCCTGCCAAGGGGTGACCAGAACTGCCCACAATACCCCAAATGCGGCCAAACCAAAGTCCGATGCCACATGACTTGCTCAGTGATGAAGTCAAGCACACCATATGCATTCTTTACCACTATCTACTTGTGTTGGCAATTTTAGGGAACTATGGTCTTGGACCCCATGATCCTTGTACAACAATGCTTTTAAAGCTCTTGCCATTAATTATATTCTTTTCCCTTGCATCTGGCCAAAATGCAACAGGACACATTTCCTCGGATTAAACTCCCATTTACAATTTCTCCGCCCATTTTTTTGTCGGATCCATGTCCCACGACATACTTTGACAACCTTTCTCACTGTTTGTAACTTCACCAATTTTGGTGTTATCTGTACACATATTAACCAACCCAACTATATTTACAGTGCCCTCCATAATGCTTGGGACAAAGACCCATCATTTATTTATTTGCCTCTGTACTCCACAATTTGAGATTTGTAATAGAAAAAATCACGTGGTTAAAGTGCACATTGTCAGATTTTAATAAAGGCCATTTTTATACATTTTGGTTTCACCATGTAGAAATTACAGCTGTGTTTATATGTAATCCCCCATTTCAGAGCACCATGGCTTCACAGGCATTTGTAATTGCTCAGGTGTGTTTAATTGCCTCTTTAATGCAGGTATAAGAGAGCTCTCAGTACCTAGTCTTTCCTCCAGTCTTTCCATCACCTTTGGAAACTTTTATTGCTGTTTATCAACATGAGGACCGAAGTTGTGGCGATGAAAGTCAAAGAAGCCATTATGAGACTGAGAAACAAGAATAAAACTGTTAGAGACATCAGCCAAACCATAGGCTTACCAAAATCAACTGTTTGGATCATCATTAATAAGAAAGAGCACTGAGAGTACTAATCGCAAAGGGACTGGCAGGCCAAGGAAGATCTCCTCAGCTGATGACAGGAGAACCACCAGGGGGTGCCGCACGATGGCTGTCTTGCCTACAGTCTGTCTGTCTTTTTCGAATTTCTTTTGTTATTTTTGGTAAGTTTTAAAAGTTTGTGTAAATGTTCTCTGGTTTGTTTTATGTGGGGGTGGGGGAGGGGATCAGGGGAAACTTTTTTTCCATCTTTTACCTTGTCGGAGATGCAATTATTTTGCGGGTCGTATCTCCAGTTGCTCTGCAGCCTAACATCGTGGAGCTGGAGTCCTTCCCTGGGACTGACTTTGAGCTCCCGCGGGCCGTGATTTACCATCTGAGCGTGCGATTCCTTGCCTGGATCGATGCTCCAACCGCACACGGCCTGAGGACTTTAACATTGCAGAGCTCGCAGTCTCGGGTTGAGACCGGTCGGGTGCTCCGAAGCCGTACAACGTTCGACTGGTTCCGACCAGGGGTAGATCGCCCGACTCGGGGGAACTGAAATCCCCCCCCCCCCCCCGATGCAGGAGCTGGATCACCCCGACGAGGAAGATCTGCCGCCGGCTAAGGGAATCAAGATCGTCCCGTCAATGGAAGTTTAGAGTCCCCCGACCGCTTGGAGAGATTGAACTTTTTTTCGCCTTCCATCACACTGAGGAATGTGGAGGAGTCACTGTGGTGGATGTTCATGTTAAAATGGATTCTGTGTGTCCTGTTGCTTTTTATTGTTATGACTGGAAAATGAAGTTTCTCGTATGTTGCAAAACATACTTAGCTAATATAGTATCATTGTGATTATGATAATAAAGAAAAATCCCCACACACCTGTCCGACAGATCAGAAACACTCTTCAGGAGTCGGGTGTGGATTTGTCAATGAACACTGTCCGCAGATGATTTCATGAACAGAAATACAGAGGCTACACTGCAAGATGCAAACCACTGGTTAGCTGCAAAAATAGGATGGCCGGGTTACAGTTTGCCAAGAAGCAACCACAGTTCTGGAAAAAGAGCAACCACAGTTCTGGAAAAGGGTCTTGTGGACAGATGAGACGCAAATTAACTTATATCAGAGTGGTGGCAAGAGCAAAGTATGGAGGAGAGAAGGAACTGGCCAAGATCCAAAGCATAGCACCTCATCTGTGAAACACGGTGGTGGGAGTGTTATGGCCTGGCACAATGTATGGCTGCTGAAGGTACTGGCTCACTTATCTTTATTGATGATACAACTGCTGGTGGGAGTAGCATAATGAATTCTGAAGTGTATAGACACATCCTGTCTGCTCAAGTTCAAACAAATGCCTCAAAACTCATTGGCCGGCGGTTCATTCTACAGCAAGACAATGATCCCAAACATACTGCTAAAGCAACAAAGGAGTTTTTCAAAGCTAAAAAATTGTCAATCCTTGAGTGGCCAAGTCAATCACCCGACCTGAACCCAATTGAGCATGTCTTTTATATGCTGAAGAGAAAACTGAAGGGGACTAGCCCCCAAAACAAGCGTAAGCTAAAGATGGCTGCAATACAGGCCTGGCAGAGCATCACCAGAGAAGACACCCAGCAACTGTTGATGTCTATGAATTGCAGACTTCAAGCAATCATTGGATGCGAAAGATATGCAACAAAGTACTAAACATGACTACTTTCAATTGCATGACATTGCTGTGTCCCAAACATTATGGTGCCCTGAAATGGTGGGACTATATAAACACTGCTGTAATTTCTACATGGTGAAACCAAAATGTATAAAAATGGCCTTTATTAAATTGTGGAGTACAGAGGCAAATAAATAAATGATGGGTCTTTGTCCCAAACATTATGGAGGGCACTGTACATCCAAAGGTCCCAGCACAGATCCATACGAAACTCTGCTGTGCACAGACCTCCAGAGGGTGTAAAACCCTTCCATCACAACCGATCAAGTCACTGAAATCCCTGCATCTTAATCTTTGGATCAGTCTACTATAAGGGAGTTTATCAAATACCATACTAAAATTCATGTAGACAACATCCACCACCCTTCCCCCATCGATCACCTTTGTAACCTTGTCAAAAAACTCAAGTTTGTTTGACATGACCTGCCATGGATGAAGCCATGCTGACTGTCCCTAATTAGCCCAGTGTCTTCCAAAGGAGAGTAATTCCTATCCCAAAGAGAGAGCACATCTGACAGTTCTTGCTCCCTCTGCTTACATGGAGTGTCATCCACAATTCAAGTCTTGGATTGGTCTTGAACTCTCAACATTGTGACTTGGATGCGCGTGCTACTAATTGAGTATCTTGCAAACATTCTTTATTGGGAAATGTTCATCACATGTTAAATGTTGAAAGATTCCTTTTTCATTTGATTAAAATGATGGAAAATTTAATTAATTAAAGAATTATCTTTTGCTGTAAGTAGTTAAATTAGACTCACATGAAATTCTACTGATCAGAGATCGTGGGTGTAGTTGGTGAAGGGCAGGGCACTTTAATGTGACAAATGTAGCCTGCGGAAGAGGTTGGAAAGAATGTCAAACATTACTTTTGAGTTTAGTTTATTGTCAAGTGTACTGAGGCACAGTACACGTGACGAAAAGGTTGAAGATAGATTTAGAAAAAGAATGAATGAACTTTTAGTAATCTGGTTAGAGTATTTCATGAAATTAATAGTTGCAATAGCACATTCTCAAATCTCCCACAAGTTAACGCCAGAGCTCTCTTTCACTGTGCACTCTCAATTATTCCCTTAATAAGTCTCTTGAGTCCCCTGTTCTGCTAATTTGTCATCCCTTCTCTAATCTTGTTCTTTCCAATGTAACCATTGTGAAAGAAAGACCAGCATTAGTATGTCATCTTTCACAACTTTATAATGTTTGAAACTTTTGAACTTGGTTATAATGTGGAAAATATAGCAACCTATTTAAGCACAGCAAGCTTTCAAAAATAACATTATGCTGCTGGACAGCAAATTTGTTTATAGTGTGCTGGATTGAAGAATAAATATTGGCTAAGTTATAGTACAATGAGATTTCTGGCATTCACTAAAATAGCTTAAGCCTCAATTTAACAGTTCTAAAAGATGCCTGCCAACAGTTCTAAAAGATGCCTGCTTTCTAAAAGCTGCACTGTTGAATCAAATGTTTGTACTCCTTCCTTGTATGGCACATTAACCAACAAAGTTCTGTCTTTAAGACAAATACAGGAATACTTTGATACCTGGAAGGTGTTAAGCTGTTTGATTAAAATCTGAGCAAGTTACTTCCTATTGGGAGCTTCAATCTTTGTCATCCCATTCCCTCCCAAGCTGCTGTCCGGATCACATGAATGTCTGGATTGTGGCTTTTTTCGCATTTTGAAGTTCTACTGATCAGAGATCGTGGGTGGAGTCACGTGCTGGCACATTAACAGATGCAAGAGACTGCAGATGTTGGAATTTTAAGTGAAAACTAGCAAAGCGGGCCCGTTGGGCCCGTCCCCACACCCCCCATTCTCTCCTCCCCCAGCCCCACTCTTACTCTCCAAGTGTGCCCGTTGGGCCCGTCCTCCTGATCTGTGTATGTCAAGTGACCACTATAACTTTCTTTTTTTCCTAATCAGATGTGCAGCACTTTGGTCAACATGGGTTGTTTTTAAATGTGCTATACAAATATAATTTACTTGACTTGACTTGACTTGACTTGCAATAACAAAACAATCAGTGCTTTACTGGAAAACACCTGATCTGTGTATGTCAAGTGACCACTATAACTTTGTCTTTTTTTTTTCTCCTAATCAGATGTGCAGCACTTTGGTCAACGTGGGTTGTTTTTAAATGTGCTATACAAATAAAATTGACTTGACTTGACTTGCAATAACAAAAAAAACCACTTTAAAACAATCAGTGCCTTTCTGGAAACTTTTCGAAACAATGTATCCGTCACAAGCTGAAAACTAAATGCACCGCAGCGCCCCCCTGAAAAAGGGGGGGGCAGTGCTTTAAAACCTCTGTAACTTAAAAAACACGCGACCAAATTAAATGAAAATATCACGGCCGAGCGAGCGCGAGATTGGCGATTGAGGCGGTGCGAAAACCGTCGCGCTACGGTTTGCCGTTTTGCTGCAATCGCTGTTACGAATATATCAGGCCAAACCTCAAAAAAAAATATACACAAGATCTGAGTTATAGAGTGAGATTGGCGATTGAGGCGGTGCCAAAACCGTCGCGCTACGGTCCGCCGTTTTGCTGCAATCGCTGTTACGAATATATCAGGCCAAACCTCAAAAAAATATATACACAAGATCTGAGTTTTAGTATTATACTAGAACAAGTGTGCCCGTTCAAAGCGGGCCCGTTGGGCCCGTCCCCACACCCCCCATTCTCTCCTCCCCCAGCCCCACTCTTACTCTCCAAGTGTGCCCGTTGGGCCCGTCCTCCTGATCTGTGTATGTCAAGTGACCACTATAACCTTTTTTTTTTTTTTTCCTAATCAGATGTGCAGCACTTTGGTCAACATGGGTTGTTTTTAAATGTGCTATACAAATATAATTGACTTGACTTGACTTGACTTGCAATAACAAAACAATCAGTGCTTTTCTGGAAACTTTTCGAAACAATGTAGCCGTCACAAGCTGAAAACTAAATCCTTTTCTGGAAACTTTTCGAAACAATGTAGCCGTCACAAGCCACAAGCTGAAAACTAAATCTGCACCGCAGCGCCCCCCTGAAAAAGGGGGGGGGGGCAGCGCTTTAAAACCTCTGTAACTTAAAAAACACGCGACCAAATTAAATGAAAATATCACGGCCGAGCGAGCGCGAGATTGGCGATTGAGGCGGTGCGAAAACCGTCGCGCTAGGGTCCGCCGTTTTGCTGCAATCGCTGTTACGAATATATCAGGCCAAACCACAAAAAAAAATATACACAAGATCTGAGTTTTAGTATTATACTAGAACAAGTGTGCCCGTTCAAAGCGGGCCCGTTGGGCCCGTCCCCACACCCCCCATTCTCTCCTCCCCCAGCCCCACTCTTACTCTCCAAGTGTGCCCGTTGGGCCCGTCCTCCTGATCTGTGTATGTCAAGTGACCACTATAACCTTCTTTTTTTTTTTTTTTCCTAATCAGATGTGCAGCACTTTGGTCAAGTCAAGTCAAGTCAAGTCAAGTCAATTTATTTGTATAGCACATTTAAAAACAACCCACGTTGACCAAAGTGCTGCACATCTGACTAGGAAAAAAAGAAACATACAGTGGCAGGCAGCCAAACACAACGGCGCGGCCATCTTGAACAAAATGTTAATTCAATCACCCACAGTCCAACAATAAAAGCACTAAACAGGCACCCAAATTACCCAACCCCCAAAACCCCCCAAAACACAGTCCAACAATAGCATTAAATAGGCATTCAAATCACACACCCTAAAACCCCCAAAAACACAGTCCAACAATAAAAACATCAAACAGGCACTCAAACCACCCAACCCCAAAAAAACACACAAAAAAGAAACATCCATCAAAGAAACATCCATCACAGTGAGTCTCCTCCAGTCCTCTCTCTCCTCACTGTGATGGAAGGCCACAATGTCTTTCCCTTCTCCCGCTGTCCTCGCCCGCAGTCAGGTTGTTGTGGTTGCAGGCCGCACCGGACGGTCCACAGCGGGCCAAGCCCAAGGCGCGTCGCGTCGCAGCCACTCCCGCAGCCTCCGAAGACGGCCGGCTCCGCCGATGATAAGTCCGATCCGGGGCGGGCGAACACGCTGTCGCTGCCGCTGTTGTTGCACGTCGGGGCGGTCGTGGCTCCCGACATTGAAGCCCCCGCCCAGCAGAGAAATATCCCGCGGCCATCTTAGGCCGCGCCGGACGGTGAAATGTCCGCGCCCCAAGCCCCACGATCCGGGGCGGGCGAACACGCTGCCGCTGCCGGAGCTCCCGATGTCGGCATCCACGCGGCCCGAGCCTAAGGCGAGTCGCAGCCGCACCCGCAGCCTCCGAAGACGGCCGGCTCCGGTGGTGGTAAGTCCGATCCGCGGGCTCTGCGAACCAGAGCCCTGGAGGCCGACAGCTCCAGGAGTTGGGCCGATGGTAGGCCGCAGCAGGAACGGAGACACGGCCCAGAAAACAAAGGTCGGGTCTCCGTTCTGAAGGGACACATATTTATAGTGTTACAGTTTCCCCCCTCCCCCCCACATACACACATAGTACACAAACACAAAAACACCACATCACAACTACAATTAAGACCAAAAAAACCAACAAAAACACAAAGACAAATGGACCGCAGGTGAGCGGCAGCTGCTAGGGCAGTGCCGCCATTTTGAAGGTGTGCCCGTTGGGCCCGTCCTCCTGATCTGTGTATGTCAAGTGACCACTATAACCTTCTTTTTTTTTTTTTTTCCTAATCAGATGTGCAGCACTTTGGTCAACATGGGTTGTTTTTAAATGTGCTATACAAATATAATTGACTTGACTTGACTTGACTTGACTTGCAATAACAAAACAATCAGTGCTTTTCTGGAAACTTTTCGAAACAATGTAGCCGTCACAAGCTGAAAACTTCTTTAAAGACACATTTTACTCTAGAAAGTTGCATTTCAATCTTCTTCCATGATCCTTCAGACAATGCATTCCAGGTCATCAGAACTTCATGAGTAATGCTAATTCCTCCTTGCCTCCCCACAATTGCTCTCTTTACAGATTTTTACAGTATGGGAAGATTCTTCAGTTAATTTGATTTTAGTTATTGAATGTTCCACTTAGCAAGAAGTGTCT
This sequence comes from Rhinoraja longicauda, assembly GCF_053455715.1. Classification (NCBI taxonomy): domain Eukaryota; kingdom Metazoa; phylum Chordata; class Chondrichthyes; order Rajiformes; family Arhynchobatidae; genus Rhinoraja; species Rhinoraja longicauda. The sequence continues at coordinate 10,823,496 of NC_135975.1, forward strand.
AACACATGCTATAAGTTAAGGGTTTTTGTAAGATGTCCCTGAGTTTCTTGAAGTTTTTAAGCAATGTAACATGATACTTTATAAAACATTATTTCTGCTTCTTCACTGTTGAACTGAACTCTGAGTGCAATGCTGCTTCATATCCCTGGACCTCGTTGGAAATTTCTCCCTCTGGCCTTCCTTATTGATTACAATTAACAGGCTTAAAATTTTTTTTTTTTAATTTGACTTGACTTATCCTTTCTCCTTGAGTTGTCAGACCCTGGGTAGTATCACAGAACATGATCCTTTGCTCTCAGCACTCAGTTGTAATCAGGCAGAAAAGAAGCAATTTCTTCTAGTCCTACCCTAACTGACATCAATTCCTCCTACAGTTTCCCTGGAACAGGAGCAATCTCTGAGTACATCCAGTTGTGTTTCTACCTACGTCACAAATATACTGCCCCTGCTTGGATCATAAACGACAGCCTTGTGATGAACATGATAATCATCCTCATTCTTCTTGATCTTTTCACTCTTAACTTTCTTCCCAAATACTCCCAGGGCAGGTACATCATGGACTGGATAGAAAGAGATAATGAGAGCCTTGTGTGAAACATGAATACCACAATTAACCATTTGGGCTGAAAGGCGTCAGTAAGAGAGGGCTGTCTCCTGTAGATGCCAGTATAGGGCAGGCTTGACATTAACACTTATTTGTCCCAAGTCATCCTTTCAATTGTGATTTATTGGGTAATGAATGTTGAGAATACTGATGCATAGCTTCAGTCTGCAGTAAGCACAAATGTTCACAAATGTTTGAGAAGCTTGTGGAAAACCCATTTCAGAAGCAGGCAGCTATGATTTGATCTTATTAATGGGGTGTTATCTGCTGTGGGTTTGTTGCCTGGCCACAGAGATTCTCACAGTGTACACCGGGAAGTGGAACTGCATGTTATTTTTAGACTTTATAAAACACAAACCCAACAAACAAAATGTAGGTTTTATTTTGGCTCCGGACTCGGCCTTGGGCTGAAAGTTTTGTGTTTGTGTCTGGGTAGTGTGCTGAATCATATGCTGTGAATTCCAACCTGTTATAGGCACAGAAGGATCTTGTCCTGCTTCAAAGAGTTCAGCACCAAATCCAGGCTGGAAGTCAATGAAGGATTGAGGACATTCCACTGTTTGAACACAGAACTGTGGAAATGCTGCACTGTTTGAACAGCAGTCTTGAGGGAGCGATGCACTCTGAATGACTGACCTGAGGGAGTGTTTCCAGACCTACACCCAATCAATACAATACCATGACAATAAATTGTATTCTATAAAAGAGTGCATCGCTCTTCTGTTATCACTCAAAGATCTGGTGTTCAGGCACTGCTAAAGTTGCAGTGACTGGCCCATGGAGACAGCTGTGGCACCCTGATGTAATGACCATCGGGCACGCCATCTGAGTGCATCAGAATTTCTAGCAACTATATACTTCAAATCTATAAGTTTGGTTTGTACTTCACAAAACCTGTAGTCAGTGACTGTATGCAAGCAAACCTTGCATCTGGTCTGCCTACAGCAGTAACCCAGAAGATGCAATTAGATGAGGTACTGATTAATCTGGTTGAAGGATAAATGTGGAACCCATCAAAATTTGCTGCTCTTTTGAATAGATTCATGGAATTTTTAGCATTCTTTTCAGAGAGCAGATAACAGTTGGAAGAATTCAGTGCTCCCTCGCTATTAAACTACAATATATTAGCTTGGATTGTATACTTGGGTCTGGAGGAAGGATTAAATTTATAGTCTGAATTGGGAGGCAATTATATCATATGTTTGGTATAATGGTATACAGGGTGGGGTACTGCACTGTCTTTGCAGAATGAATGTGCTCCTTCACATCCTGCACTCGTCTCTGTTACAAGAAGCTGACCTACCTTGGGTTTTGGATAAGATGGTCCTTGATTTCAAATGTGCAAACTTGTTTTCAAATCTGCCCACAGCCTATTTCCCCCCACCCCTCCCAATCTCCCTACTGCTGTTATCTCCTCCAGCTCCTTCATTACTTGTGTTTAACTGCCATGCTTTTAGCTGTCAGATCAGGTTTTCGTCCCCACTTCTCTTTCTGCTACTTTTCTCTGCTCCATTTAAGGCTCTTCTTAAAACCTAAAACCTTGCTTTGTTTGTACTGGGCTGTTGATACTGGGGGCAAACTCCCTACACAGGCCCTCAGGAATACTCACTACTTATGATGTCTGACTGGTTTAATTCATTGTTGGTTTTTTTTCCCCCACGTTCTCTATATAGTGACTTCCTGATTCTTCCCGGTTTCATTGACTTCGCTGCTGATGAAGTGGTGAGTTAAGAAAGTCCTTCGTTTCCAATCAGGTGCAGAGAGCAGAATTGAGGTATAAATTAAGCCAGCTAATGTCAGATCTGCAGGACACCATTAAAGTGCCAGATTAAAGGGTGTCCCTGTGGCCCTCTGTACCCACTGTATTAGCTTCCTCCTGTCTCCCCTTCTCTTGGTTCTTTTAATCTGCCTCATTTCCCTTCCATCACAACTCCCCCATCTCTGCCTGGTTGGAGATGGTTTCCTAAAATGTCTGGAAGTCTTTTATTGGGCAATCCGGTTCCTAATTTTACACCTTGCAACATACAGCATTCAACCAACTGAGGAAAGAAGTCTGGTTTGTCAGTGATCTTGCAGTGAGAATGCGGTTGAGGTGATTTTCACATTCAACCTCTATGCAGTATGAGATTAGATATATTTAGTTTTTAGCTGAGCACCCTTTTCCTGTGGGGAGAAAATACTTCCTTTCTATATCGTGGAGAAATTGACATTTCCAAATATAACACAAGACAAATCTCTAATAACTTTCAGCTTGTAACTCACTCCTGGATTGCATAATTCTATCTTGTACCCTGTTTCCTGGGTGGACATTTTTGTATGTATAAGCCATTTCCTGACTCCCAACCCCTTGATTAGATTCACTCCTGAATATATGTTATCCTGTGCATAAAATCCCAAATCGCTAAATTTAAAATTTGGACCATAACTGGGCCATCTCAGGTGTTTAGTTCAATAGTGTATGGGATTTAGAATGCATTCCAAAACAAATAAAGCTAATTTATTTTGACTCAGATGAGTTGTATCTCACCAGAAGCATTTTCCCCACCAATAGGACCTGACCTCTGCTCTCACTAAGAAAATTACCCTGAAGACTCCTCTTGTCTCCTCTCCCATGGATACTGTGACAGAATCCAGCATGGCAATTGCTATGGGGGTGAGTATCGAGAAAGCAAGATTGCAGTACTTTCATGAATGTTACATTAGCTTTTAGAACCAGTGGTAGCCAGAGGCAACATATTTTTATGCATGAAATTGCGATGTGGAATGCAATTCCTGAATGGCGGGTGGAATCAGAGTCAATCCCATTCAAAATAAAATTGGATGAAGGAAAAAAATTCCATCGCTATAGTGAAAAAGTAGGGGAGTGATCTTAATTGGGTAGCTTGACCACAATGATATTTCGGGTGTGATGTGCCAAATGGTCTTTTAAACCCTGTCATTCTATGATGCTGTGTGACAACATTTATTTGAGGATCCAGTCACTCCACTTTGACTCAAACAGAAATTTGCTGGACTTTCAGCTAGCAACAAAGAGGTGTGTTACTTCTGCTTTAGATTTAGAAACAACGAGGAATGCTTTGCGACTGTTCCAACTGAAAATGTACTTATAACCTTTCAAACGTGTCAATTACTCAGAATTTGTGCAGAAACAGATCTTCTGGAACATACTGGTCTTTCAGCTTTGGACAAGCACCCTCCTACCCCGTTACATCTCATTCTTATTAGTATTTCAGTCGTACATTTTGTTGTATGCTCAGCCAGCTTCCCATAAGTTGGTTAAACAACCCTTTGGCTAGAAATGTTTCTCCTGAGTTCCCTTTAGGATTTATGAATGTGCATCTATCGTGACTCATAGTTTTGGTCTCTTGCGCAATTGAAACATGTCTTCTATTGAAATCATTCTCAATCCAGAGAAAAGTTTCCCAGTTTGTTCAATCTTAAGAAATTTTAACCTGTTTGAATATCACTCTTGTATCTTTCTTACATCTCTCCAGTGCCATGACGTTGTTCATATAATATGATGACCAAAACTGCGCACAGTACGCCAAGTATATTCTAACCAAGGCTTGAGACCTTTCAATAATTGTCTGCCTTGCACTGATAGTTTACATTAATGTGAACTAATTAATGTGATGTGACATTAATTAAAGTAACATTAATGTAATGTGAACATACAAGAAACATTCTACGATTGTTTCTTGTAATGCCAGTTTTGTAAAGTTAAGTGTTAGAGGAATTTACCACTAATTAATGACCACTGCAAATTTCCACTGGTACAGAGGTGAGTGGGAAAATCTGAAGGGAGTTATTGGGAATGTGGAGAACATAAAATAGTGTTAGTGCAGCATTAATATTAAGTGGGACCATGATGAACAGAGTGAATTCAATAGGCGAAGGAACTATTCATGTGCTGTATAGCTCTATGAAAATTGGGAGAAAGTACATGGTACCTCTTGGCTTTGGGCTTCGAAATAAATCCAGGCCTCCCAATGGTTGTATAATTCCTCTTCCACACCAGTAGGCTGTGATCTGTCCTGGACTCTTATGCTCGGCTGGTGCAGGAAGAGATGGAAATGCTGCACAGGGCATGATGCCGGGATCAGGAATATTTGAGATATTGTGAGGGGTGTTTTAGTGTGCATCTAACATCTGCTCTTTCTGTCATTTGAGTGTTTGATGGAGTGCCTCACAGAGAAGTGTAGAGTGTATTTTCTCTATAAATTTGCACACAACTCCTTTCCAGATGGAGATGCAGACTGCATCGTAGGGCTGCTTGACACAAGATACATTTGATATTATGTTTTATATTCTGTCCTCTCTCTAGTTAATGGGCGGAATAGGATTCATCCATCACAACTGCACCCCAGAGTTTCAAGCTAATGAGGTCCGCAAGGTTAAGGTGGGTTCCATTTGCATGCTTGTTTGGTTCTCTTTATTGTGACTGACTTGCGATTTAGAAGATTTGAAATTAATGGCAAAGTATCTCTAAATTATGACATCTTTGTCTCGTCTCTTGTAGAAGTTTGAGCAGGGCTTTATCACTGACCCTGTGGTCATGAGCCTCCACCACACAGTCGGGAATGTTTTTGAAGCCAAATCACAGCACGGCTTCTCTGGAATTCCAATCACAGAAACTGGCAAAATGGGAAGCAAGCTAATGGGAATTGTCACCTCGCGAGATATTGACTTCCTTTCAGAGAAGGATTATAACACAACCTTGAATGAGGTATAAAATGTGCAGTGACTTAAAAGCTTGGATTATTAGCAATCCAGTAATGTTGAAAGTAAAGTATTAACTGTGCTTCAATTGCCTTTTAAGTCAGAAGGTTGTGGGTTCAATTCCCACAGCAGAGTTATTTTCTCCTCCCCTTAAACGGAGACCCAGATTGCTCACTCAGCTGGACATAAAAGACAAGCAATGCATTATCCCTGGTGGTTGAAGTCTATATTTGTTCATCAGCTAGTGGAGCTGCTTCTGCATAGCTCCAGCAACCTGAGTTCAATCCTGACCTCTAGTGCCGTCTGTACGGAGTTCTCCCTGTGACCATGTATGTCTCAATGACACGTGGTTACTTGGTTAATATTCACCATAATAACTTACTCTGGGTATCTTGGCGAGTGGTGGAACCTGAGGGGGGAGTTGATAGGAATGTGGAGAGAATAAATTTGAATCAATGCAAGTGGAAGCTGGATGGTTACCATGGACTCGGTGGGCCATCGGGTCTATTTCGGGGCTGCAGGATTCTATCTTCATTTAAAAATATGTAAACCAATTATCTGGTCATCTTCATACTGCTCATTGTAGAAGCTTGTGTGCAAATTAGGTGCTGTTCCTCACACATTTCAGGAGTAAATGTGTTTGGACAGGACTTAATTAGCTGGAGGGTATTATAGGATGTGCAGTGAATACGAAAGCAGTCATGTGCAGGCTTTTTGATGTTGACATGAAGCTGTGCCATTGTACACAAAGTGAGTGGGATGTGCATGAGGTGGAGGGTACGATAAGGGTTATGTGCTCACTCGTGCTACCTTTTCTGTATCCAGGTGATGACAAAGCGGGAAGACCTGGTTGTTGCTCCAGCTGGTGTAACTCTCAAGGAGGCTAATGAAATTCTACAACGTAGCAAGAAAGGTCACAATGCTGTAATGATTTTTGTGTTGGGTGGGGATGGGGCCGTGGGAGTGCTCTGGGATTGGGGGGTGGGTGGATTCTTTTGTGGGAGAGGAAACTTCCGGGGAAACGTAGCATAGATAGGATAGATTATCTTTTGCCGGGGTGCAAACTTCACCCCTCTAGAGGGCATAGCTATAGAGGGATGAATGTTTAAGGGTGATGTGTGGAGAAAGTTTAAAGGAGATGTGCAAGTTTTTTTCTGCAGAGAGTGGTGGGTCTGGAACATTCTGGCAGGGGTGGTGGTTGAAGCAGATATGATAGTAGCATTTAAGAACCATTTAGGCAAAACATAAACAACTGTGAACACCAGGCCCTGGGGTGGCTTAAAGGTCTTATTCCTTTCTTTCAGGGAAGTTGCCAATCGTTAACGACATGGATGAGCTGATCTCAATTATTGCACGGACAGACTTGAAGAAGAACCGAGATTACCCATTGGCATCGAAAGACTCGAGGAAGCAGCTGCTCTGCGGCGCAGCAATCGGAACACGGGAGGATGACAAATATCGACTGGACCTGTTGATGCAGGCAGGAGTGGATGTTGTTGTGTTGGTAAGAACAAAGCAGGGATTTGTTGTGGAGAGATGTCAGCTGGCGCTAAGTGGTCAGCAAACTCCTTTCATGTCCACTCCTTGACAATGACACGTTGACTCAGTGAGTTGCTCTCTGCCTTCTGAATTCAAAGGTCATAGGTGAAGCTTCACTGTTGTCATTCCACTCGGAGTGCTGCACTCTTGCAAATGTCCTCCTTCAGATGAACTGTTAAAACCACAGCCCGTTTTCACTTCCTCGTGACTGTAAACATTTTATTTTGTTGAAGGAGATTGAAGGAGGCGATGTTAAACACAGAGTTTTGTAATCTTTATTTGCTATCGCTTTCAGGATTCCTCCCAAGGAAACTCAGTTTTCCAGATAAACATGATTCGATACATTAAACAGAAATATCCAGAGTTGCAAGTGGTTGGTGGGAATGGTAAGTGAAGATCAACACTTTATCCCCTTTTGACCTTCGAAAGTCATTAGTTCAAGCTCCACTTTAATCCTTTATTCAGAATAACATTTCGTTGCTCCGCCGAGGAAGATTGTGCTTGGATATGGCCAGATTGTTTCTTTGGACCAAATATCCTTTCTTTGCCCCTCTCTATTTCACAACAGCAAAATGACTTGATCCTCCCACTCCTCCAATTTCATAAGGTCCATCAAATCTACTCTGCCATCCAATCGTGGCTGATATATCTCTCCCTCCTAAACCCATTCTCCTGCCCTCCCCATAACCTCCGTACTAATCAAGAATCCATCTATCTACCTTAAAAATACAGTACAATACAATATCTTTATTGTCATTGTACAAGTACAACGAGATTAAGAATGCCACTTCCATCTCGATGCTCTAAAATAAATAAAACACGGCAAAAACAAAAACAACAAAATAAGGGGGAAAAAAAGAACAAGGTAAAGTGCAAAAAGGTTCATGCAGGGTCAGTTGTGCCAGATGACCATGGGGGCAGAGACATCATAGATCATGGGGGGCACTCAGCAGGTCAGATTCAGAGCAGCTATAGCTCTAGGAATAAAGCTGTTTCTTAGTCTGGAGGTGCGGGCGTAGAAGGCCTTGTAACGTCTGCCAGATGGAAGAAGTTCAAACAGACGGTGGCATGGGTGTGTGGAGCCCTTGTAGATGCTGGTGGCTTTCCTGAGGCAGCGTGCGTTGTAGATGTTCTCCAGGGCTGGTAGCTGTATCCCAATGGTCCTCTGCGCTAGGCAGACGACCCGCTGAAGAGCTCTCCTATATGCTGCCGTGCAGCTGAGATACCACACATAGATGCCGTATGTTAGTAAGCTCTCTGTGGTGCAGCGGTAGAAGGTCATCAGCAACTGTTGGGGCAGACCAGCCTTTTTCAGCATTCTCAGGAAAAACAGCCGTTGCTGTGCTTTCTTGACTAGCGCAGCGGTGTTAGTGGACCATGTGAGTTCCTCTGAAATGTTTGTGCCCAGAAACCTGAAGCTGGACACTCTCTCCACACTGTCCCAGTTGATGAAGACTGGAGTGTATTCCGCATTCTGTGGCCTTCTAAAGTTGCTAATTAGCTCCTTGGTCTTAGTTGTGTTTAGGGACAGGTTGTTCTCTGAGCACCAGCTCGCCAGGTTCTGCACCTCAGCGCTGTAGGCTGATTCATCGCTGTTGGAGATCAGCCCGATCACCGTTATGCCATCCGCAAATTTGACGATGGTGTTGGTGGCGAATGCAGGAACACAGTCGTGTGTGAAGAGGGAGTAGAGGATGGGGCTCGGAACACAACCCTGTGGTGTGCCAGTACTCAGAGTGGTATTGGAGGACAGGTCGAGGCCCATTCTCGCTGCCCGAATGCGTTCCATCAGGAAATTCAGGATCCAATTGCATATTGACGAGCTGAGGCCTAGCTGGTGGAGTTTGGAGGAGACCTAGACTCTCCCACTAGTGGAAACATCCTCTCCACATCCACTCTATCCAAGCATTTCACTATTCTGTATGTTTCAATGAGGTCCCACCTCATTCTTCTAAACGCCAGCGAGTACAGGCCCAGTGCCAACAAACGGTCATCATAGGTTAACCTACTAAGTTCTGGGATCATTCTTGTAAACCACCTCTGGACCCTCTCCAGAGCCAGCACAACTTTCTACAGATATGGTGCCCAAAATTGCTCACAATATTCCAAATGCGGCCTGACCAGTGCCTTATAGAGCCTCAACATTACATCCCTGTTTTTGTATACAAGCCCTCTTGAAATAAGTGCTAGCATTGAGTTTGCTTTCTTTACTACCAATTCAACTTGCAGATTAACCTTTTGGGAATCCTGCACCAGCACTCCCAAGTCCCTTTGCACTGAATTCTGGATTCTCACCCCATTTAGAAAATAGTCTACACCTTTATTCCTATTACCAAAATGCATGACTCCACTTTGCTACACAATATTCCATCTGCCACTTCTCTGCCCACTCTTCCAACCTGTCCAAGTCCTTCTGCAGAGTCTATGCTTTCTCTACACTACCTGCTCCTCCACCTTTTATATCATCCGCAAACTTTGCCACAAAGCCTTCAATCCCCTCGTCCAAATCATTAATATATACAGTGCCCTGATGTTTGGGACAAAGACCCATCATTTATTTATTTGCCTCTGTACTCCACAACTTGAGATTTGTAATAGAAAAAAATCACATGTGGTTAAAGTGCACATTGTCAGATTTTAATAAAGGGTATTTTTATACATTTTGGTTTCATCGTATAGAAATTACAGCAGTGTATACATCGTCCCCCCATTTCAGGGCACCATAATGTTTGGGACACAGCAATGTCATGTAAATGTCGGTGCTGGCTTGAAGGGTCGAATGACCTCATCCTGCACCTATTTTCTATGTTTCTATGAAAGTAGTAATGTTTAGTATTTTGTTGCATATCCTTTGCATGCAATGACTGCTTGAAGTCTTTGATTCATGGACATCACCAATTGCTGGGTGTCTTCTCTGGTGATGCTCTGCCAGGCCTGTATTGCAGCCATCTTTAGCTTATGCTTGTTTTTGGGGGCTAGTCCCCTTCAGTTTTCTCTTCAGCATATAAAAGGCATGCTCATTTGGGTTCAGATTGGGTGATTGACTTGGCCACTCAAAAATTGACCATTTTGTAGCTTTGAAATACTCCTTTGTTGCTTTCGCAGTATGCTTGGGATCATTGTCTTGCTGTAAAATGAACCACCGGCCAATGAGTTTTGAGGCATTTGTTTGAACTTGAGCAGATAGGATATGTCTATACACTTCAGAATTCAATATGCTACTACCATCAGCAGTTGTGTCATCAATGAAGATAAGTGAGACAGTACCTACAGCAGCCAGACATGCCCAGGCCATAACACCCCCACCACCGTGTTTCACAGATGAGATGGTATGCTTTGATCTTGAGCAGTTCCTTCTCTCCTCCATACTTTGCTCTTGCCATCACTCTGATATAAGTTAATCTGCGTCTCATCTGTCCACAAGACCTTTTTTCCAGAACTGTGTTTGCTCTTTTAAGTACTTCTTGGCAAACTGTAACCTAGTTTTGCGGTTAACCAGTGGTTTGCATCTTGCAGTGCAGCCTCTGTATTTCTGTTCATGAAGTCTTCTGCGGACAGTGGTCATTCACAAATCCATACCTGACTCCTGAAGAATGTTTCTGATCTGTCGGACAGGTGTTTGGGGATTTTTCTTTATTATAGAGAGAATTCTTCTGTCATCAGCTGTGGAGGTCTTCCTTGGCCTGCCAGTCCCTTTGCGATTAGTAAGCTCACCAGTTCTCTCTTCTTAAAGATGTTCCAAACAGTTGATTTTGGTAAGCCTAAGGTTTGGCTGATGTCTCTAACAGTTTTATTCTTGTTTCTCAGTCTCACAATGGCTTCTTTGACCTTCATTAGCACAACTTTGGTCCTCATGTTGATAAACACCAATAAAAGTTTCCAACGGTGATGGAAATACTGGAGGAAAGACTAGGTGCTGAGAGCTCTCTTTTCCCTGCAAAAAGGAGGCATTTAAACACACCTGAGCAATTACAAACACCTGTGAAGCCCTGTGTCCCAAACATTATGGTGCCCTGGAATGGGGGGGACTATGTATAAACACAGCTGTAATTTCTACATGGTGAAACCAAAATGTATAAAAATACCCTTTAATAAAATCTGACAATGTGCACTTCAATCACATGTGATTTTCTTCCATTACAAATCTCAAATTGTTGAGTACAGAGGCAAATATATAAATGATGGGTCTTTGTCCCAAACACTATGGAGGGCACTGTAACGTGAAGAGTAGCGGCCCCAGCACCGTCTGTTGCGGAACTCTACGAGTCACTGGCAGCCAACCAGAAAAAGCCCCCTTTATTGCCACTCTTTGTCTTCTGCCATCTAGCCAACCATTATCCATGCTAATATCTGCCCTTTGATACCGTGGACTCTCATCGTCCTAAGCAGCCTAATGTGTGGTACCTTATCAAAGGCTTTCTGAAAATCGAAGTAAATCGCATCTACTGACTATCCTTTGTCTGTCCTGCTATTTACTTCTTCAAAGAATTCCAGCAAATTTGTCAAGCAAGACCTCCGCTTCACAAAGCCATGCTGTTTTCAGCTTATTTTATCGTAAACTTCTAAGTTCAGGTTGCTCCTCAACGTACGATGGGGTTATGTTCTGAGAAACCCATCGCAAACCGAAAATATTGTAAGTCAAAATGCATTTAATACACCGAATCACGTGGCCGGAAGCAAGCTGCGGTTCGCTGCCATTTGCACCATCACAATGTCGAAATATCGTAAGTTGGGGAGCATCTGTACCCCGTAACGTTATCCTTTATAATGGAAGGCAAGTTGGCCTTCATACGAGAGGATTTGAGTAGAGGAGTAAAGAAGTCCTTCTGCAGCTATACAGGGCCCTGGTGAGACCACATCTGGAGTATTGTATGCAGTTTTGGTCTCCTAATTTGTGGAAGGACATCCTTGCTATTGAGGCAGTGCAGTGTGGGTTCACGAGGTTAATCCCTGGGAAGGTAGGACTGTCATATGAGGAAAGATTGGAAAGATTGGGCTTGTACTCACTGGAATTTAGAAGGATGAGAGGGGATCTTATAGAAACATATACAATTATAAAAGGACTGGACAAGCTAGATGCAGGGAAAATGTTCCCAATATTGGGTGAGTCCAGAACTAGGGGCCACAGTCTAAGAATAAAGGGGAGGCCATTTAAAACTGAGATGAGAAAAAACCTTTTCACCCAGAGAGTTGTGAATATGTGGAATTCTCTGCCACAGAAGGCACTAGAGGCCAATTCACTGGATGAATTTAAAGGAAAGTTAGAGCTCTAGGGGCTAGCGGAATCAAGGGATATGGGGAGAAGGCAGGTACATGTTACTGATTGTGGATGATCAGCCATGATCACAATGAATGGTGGTGCTGGCTCGAAGGGCCAAATGGCCTCCTCCTGCACCAATTTTCTATGTTTCTATGACTCTAAAATCTTACCAACCACTGAAGTCAGACTAACTGGCCTATAGTTCCCACTATTCTGCCTTGCTCACTTTTTGTGCAGCGGGGTGATATTGGCAATTTTCCAAATATCTGGGATAACTCCTGACGAGTGATTCCTGAAATATCACTATCAAGGCCTCCACAATCTCTAAAGCTACCTCATTCAGAACCCTAGGGTGCAGACCATCTGGCCCAAGTGACTTATCCACCTTCAGCCGTTTCAGCTTCCCAAGCACCTTCTCCCTGGTAATAGCCACTCCACTAACTTCCACCCCCTGACTCTTGAATTTCAGATACATTGCTGGTGTCTTCAGCTGTGAAGACTGATGCAAAAAAGCTATTTAACTCCTCTGCCATTTCTTTATTCCCCATTATCACTTTTCCTACATCATTCTCCAGTGGTCCAACATCCACTCTTGCCTCTTTTTTGCTCTTTATATAACTGAAGAAACTCTTGCTATCCTCTTTTATATTATTGGCCAGCTTAGCTTCGTATTTCATCTTTTCTCCCCTTATTGTCTTTTTAGTTGCCTTCTGTTGTTCTTTAAAAGCTTCCCAATCATCTGGCTTCCCACTAATCTGCTATGTTATACGCTTTCTCTTTTAGTTTCACTCCCCCCCAGATTTTTACTCTCCTTTTCCCTGATCTCCCCTCTCTATTATGATGCCACTGTTGAGGGTTACTGATGAGGATCGCAGGCCTTTGGGAGAACCGATGCTTCCTTTACTGTTGACCGCATTGCTTCTTTCTGTCTTTACAGTGGTAACTGCAGCACAAGCCAAAAACTTGATTGACGCAGGTGTGGACGCTCTACGGGTTGGCATGGGGTGCGGTTCAATCTGCATCACTCAGGAAGGTGCGTTTGGTGAAGTTATGTACAGGTACATTGGTGGGGTATCAGAACAAATCCGCCTTCATCTTAAATAGGAATCCAAACACAATCCAGGATTAAATAAATTAATGTGCACGTACCGGATACAAGGGTTGTTCTGTGCTTGAAGGTTCCGTTCCCACTGGTTTCTACCACAGCAAACAGCCAGGCATAATTTAATATTCCTAATGTGGAAGAAAAAACTGGTGTTAGTTGATTAATGGGGAGGAGGTGGAAATTCAGCCTGCTCCACCATCATGTGGCTATTCTGCCAAAAAACTCCCATTATTCACTCCATTATTTACTCCATGTTCTTTGATATTCTTAAATTCATAAAAAATCTGTCAATCTGTTTAGGAATATTCAAATGACTCCTTAGGGAATTGCTGAAATATTGCCTAGGTCTTACTACACACAAGGCATTTGTTAAGGATTTCAAATCGAATTGGTCATTGCACAATCAGCAGAGAACGTCCCCATAGATCTTATTATGGAAGGACATCTTTGATGAAAATATTGTTTGGGCCTAGTCATGTCTCAAGGAGCTCCTGCAGTGATGTCTTGTAGGTGGAATTATTGATCACCACCAACCACAGCCATGCCAAACAAGATGTCCGATTTACACTAGTCCAAACTGGCTGCATCTGCCCATATCCCTCTAAACCTTTCCTATCCATGTACCTGTCCAATTGTCTTTATGTTGTTATCATACTATGTTGTATATAGTACTATCGTGTTTATTAATGGTGTATATACGATACAGTACTATAGTAGTATAGTCATAATTGAATATGTTAATAATGCTTTCCATCACTTTGAATTCAATTTGGCTGGCAAATACTTGGATTGGATTTGCCTGTTTTTCGAGAGCAGTGGTTTCATGTACATGGTAATTTTCTACATTATTGGGCAGATGCCAGTGTGATAATGAGCTGAAGGTGTAACTGGTTCTGGAGCATAGGTCCCTTCCCCTGCAGCAACTCTCAGTTCTCTCTACGCTCTTATTGTGCAGTAATTCATTGAAGTGTGCACCACCCTAACCTGGCCATCCCAACTTCAGAACTCCCTATATTTTAGCTACGCTGTAATTGCATAGTGCAATGGTCCAAGAAGATGCAAAACCACCATTTTGAAGGCTGATTTGGGGCTTGCAATAAATGCTAGCACAGAATGAGAACAATAACTGGTACGATTTGGTGTGAGGAGAGTCTGTTGGGGATGTAAATAACATTTCCTGTAGAAGCCCCATTCCTTTGGCTACAATTAACAAATTGAGGAAGTGGGTGCAATGCTGTTCTAGGGCAGGACTGCAGTTATGTTGAGGGATGTGCTGCTGCCCGCTGGTGGTTCTCAGCATTACAGATCGATGCTTATGATTGAGAATTCTCAGCTTTTCTTCTCCAATGGTGTTTTGTTTGACAGTTAACAGTTAGAGGGTCCGGGAGCGCCGCCACTTGCAGGTGCTGGTCCCTCCCTCTCTCTCTCCCCCCCCCTCTCTCCCCTCTCTCTCTCTCCCCTCTCTCTCTTTCCCTCTCTTCCTCTCTCCCAGAGCCAGCGAGAACTGCGCCGCTCCTTCACTCACTTCCTCGGCCCCGTCTCCCTCTAACGCAACAAAATAAGAACAACCACAAGTGTAGTTGTTGTTCAGAACCCCCGCATCCCCGGGGTGAGCGGCGGCGGCGAGGAGGGAAGTTTCACTTGTGTTTGTTCTTACTTCACTGCGTTCGAGGGAGACGGGGGCGGCACAGATCTCGCTGGCGCTGGGAGAGAGAGAGAGAGAGGAGAGAGGGAAGGAGCAGCCCCCGCAAGTGGCGGCGCTCCTTCACCGGACCCTCTGACACCCTCCCCGCGCTCCCGGTCTCACCCGCTGCTCCCTCTACCCCGACTCTTCCCCTCCCCCCATCTCTCTCTCTCTCTCTCCCCTGGTTGAGCGGCGGTGGCGAGGAGGGAAGTTTCCTTGGGTTTGTTGTTTGCGAGGGGGCGCTGCGATCTCTCGCCTTGTCCCAGCTCTGGGTTGAGCTTCTGCCTCCAGTCCCCGCCGCCGTAGAGCTTGCCGCGGGCCATAGTTTGGAGATCCTTGCTCTAGATAGTGTCAAGCTTGTGATTGTTTAACATCATCTTGCATTTATGTAAAGTATTACCAATCCCAGGGCCAGAGAGTTGGGTGGCAGTTCAGCTTGGTTATCTCTCTTCCATTATCCTGCTGATGAAATGGTGATTCTTTTAGGTGGGGTCAGACAGGAGAGGCAAGAACTTTCTCTCTCTGCTTGTCCTAGTGCAATAGGCATTACTTGAGTTGCAATTGATCTAGGAGGCCAGCCATGATTCAGCTCAGGTCGTGTGTGATCCAATAGGGCTAGAGTCTGATGAAATAAGCATGATTTGTTTCCATTGCAGTTATGGCATGTGGGAGACCTCAGGGTACTGCAGTGTACAAAGTGGCTGAATATGCTCGTCGGTTTGGTGTCCCGGTCATCGCAGATGGTGGAATCCAGACGGTCGGGCATGTGGTGAAGGCTCTGGCCTTAGGAGCCTCAACAGGTATCTACTCATTATTCAACTTGCCCATGCTTTGTCAAGGCATGCAGTTAAAACAAATTTGGACATTTTGCAATGTTTAAATTTCACAAGGCTTTTTATGCCTATATTAAAAACGAGGGTAACCAGGGAGAAGGTAGTACTGCTCAAGGATAAAGGAGGGCTTTTTAGCTGAGTCGAGGTGTAGGGGAGGTACGAACCGAGTAAGAAATTCCAGCACTTTGTGTACTAAACAAGTACTTTGTACTTGTTTTCACCAAGGAGGTTGCTTGCAAGGTTGCTATTTATTGTCTATCCCTAAATGCCCTTGAACAAGTGGTGCTGTAGTTCCTCTGAAGGGGTGTCAGATTATTGGGAGGTAGTTTCAAGGTTTGCATCCAACAGTGGTAGTAAGGTGATGGACTTCCAAGTGGAGACGATGTGCATCTTGGGGGTAGCATGCAGCTGCTGATTTTCAACATCCATGAAGCCCTTGTGTAGGTGATATAGGTGTTGTGTGAGTTGTGTGAGCAATTGCTATGCATTTTGTAGATGGTATACAGTGTATACCAATGACGGTGGGAATTATATTTTGGAGAAATTTACAAGAGCATCAATCAAAGTGCTTTGCCCTGGATGGCAATGCTCATCGTGGATGCCCAGTTTTGAGCAGCCAGATATGTGTTTGGTCAATGGTGTGCCATTCAATACAATGGAGGGTTTTCTCAATGTCAAGATGTGACCACAATGACTATGCAGTGGTCACTTTATCAAGTATGGATGCATCCATACTTATATCCAAACTAAACATCTGCCCGAGGTGGATGGATGAGGACTGGATTAAGTTGACATTCCTTGTGTTGGTTCACTCTCCACTTGCCACAGACCCAATCTCGATGATATGTCATCAGCATTTGGCCTACTCAGTAGGTAATGGTGTAAATAGGCCATGCTAGGTGATGAACATTGAAGTCCCCACCCAAAGTACCAAACCGTGCCATTGCCATGTTCTGTCCTTTCAAGTATTGTTCAACATGGAGGAACACTGTCTCATCATCGGAGAGATAAGTGATAATCAGGAAGGTTTCCCTTTCCCGGTTTGACTTGATGCCATGAGACCGCATGGGGTCTAGAGCTAGTCACTCCTTCGTCTTTATCTGCCATCTCCTCTGGTGGATATGTTCTGCTGCAGAGACAGGGAGTGTGATGGATACTTCTGGCACATAGTTATACTAGATTATACCTTAAAGATATTGTCAAATAATTGTTTGGCTAGCCTGTGATTCAATTTTCTAAATTTAAACACCATTCCCCAGATATTTGTGAGAATACATTCAAGGTCTTCCAAGAGGAAAAGATGTTTGGAAGTGGAATAATAAGGGCGATGGGCTGAGTTTTCAGGGGCAGATGATGGTGTATTAAAAGCAGGCATGATATTTGAATAAAGGAAATTGTTAATCGTACCAGTTAAGTTTGGGCTAGAAAGACTGCTTAGGAAATGGGATCGAGAGAAGAGGGGTCACCTCTAGGACAAGATGAGCTTTGAAAGAAACTAGTTATGATGCATTCAGTACCACAGCAGTGGGGAAGCATTGGGGCACACTCGGCCTGACAGTAGAGAGAGAAGTACCAAGAGCGCACAAACGGATGGTGTCATTCATTTTGGCCATCTGTTGGAGAGGGCGGAAGGAGCTTCAGGGATAGGTCTAAGAAAACTAGAGGTGAAAAGTCAGTGGTTTGTACACCAGGTGACCCTGCAGTATTGAAACAACTTTACATCATTTATAACATACAAGATCTATCTTCTGGATTTGGCAGATCGTGTAAATGATTTACTTGCTAACTCATTTCTGCTCTGGGATACTTGAGTATTTGATTTTGAAATCCTGATTTGCAGTTGACCGGTCAAATTTCATTTCATAATTTCAAATTTGTGTTTGATAATTTTACCCAAAGATGTCAAGTGCCCTCCATAATGCTTGGGACAAAGACTCATCGTTTATTTATTTGCCTCTGTACTCCACAATTTGAGATTTGTAATAGAAAAAATCACATATGGTTAAAGTGCACATTGTCAGATTTTAATAAAGGCCATTTTTATACATTTTGGTTTCACCATGTAGAAATTACAGGAATTGACCATTTGTTAGTTTTGAAAAACTCCTTTGTTGCTTTAGCAGTATGTTTGGGATCATTGTCTTGCTAGAGAATGAACCGCTGGCTAATGAGCTTTGAAGCAATTGAACTTGAGCAGATAGGATGTGTCTATACACTTCAGAATTCATTAGGCTACTACCATCAGCAGTTGTGCATCAATGAAGATAAGTGAGCCAGTACCTTCAGCAGCCAGACATGCCCAGGCCTTAACACCCCCACCAATGTGTTTCACAGATGAGGTGGTATGCTTTGGATCTTGGGCAGTTCCTTCTCTCCTCCATACTTTGCTCTTGCCATCACTCTGATATAAGTTAATCTTCGTCTCATCTGTCCACAAGACCTTTTTCCAGAATTGTGGTTGCTCTTTTAAGTACTTCTTGGCAAACTGTAACCTGGCCACCATATATTTTTGCAGCTAACCAGTGGTTTGCATCTTGCAGTGTAGCCTCTATTTCTGTTCATGAAGTCTTCTGCAGACACTTCATGAGTGTTCATTGACAAATCTGCATTTGACTCCTGAAGAGTGTTTCTGATTTGTCAGAAAGGTGATTAGGGATTTTTGTTTATTATAGAGAGAATTCTTCTGTCATCAGCTGTGGAAGTCTTCCTTGGCCTGCCAGTCCCTTTGCGATTAGTAAGCTCACTAGTGCTCTCTTTCTTCTTAATGATGTTCCAAACAGTTGATTTTGGTAAGCCTGGGGTTTGGCTGATGTCTCTAACAGTTTTATTCTTATTTCTCAATCTCATAGTGGCTTCTTTGACTTTCATTGGCACAACTTTGATCCTCATGTTGATAAACAGTGATAAAAGTTTCCAAAGGTGATGGAAATTCTGGGTGCTGAGAGCTCTCATACCTGGATTAAGGAGGCTTTTAAACACACCTGAGCAATTACAATCACCTGTGAAGTCATGTGTCCCAAACATTATGGTGCCCTGAAATGGGGGGACTATATAAATATAGCTGTAATTTCTACATGGTGAAACCAAAATGTATGAAAATACCCTTTAATAAAATCTGACATTGTGCACTTTAACCACATGTGATTTTTTTCTATTACAAATCTCAAATTGTGGAGTAACAGAGACAAATAAATAAATGATGGGTCTTTGTCCCAAACATTATGGAGGGCACTGTAAAAGAGGTGTGCCGAACTGAGAGCAATGTGGAGTTAAGTCTTAAGTACATTTGATTCGAGGTTGAAAATGGCCTTTCCTCTTCCCGTTCCTCAGTATTTAACTTGTCCTGTACCATTGCTTTTCACATGCATCACAGTTAAGGTGGGATATAGATAGAAATTAACTTACCAGGGAAAGCTCAATGCCTCAATAAGTTCATGTCAGCTCTTTCTTTACTTTTCTTTGTTTCCACCTCCTCTCTTTCACTTTTTCCAACCCTTCTCTCTCACCCTCCCCTCTCAGTGATGATGGGTTCATTGCTGGCAGCTACCACGGAGGCCCCAGGCGAGTATTTTTTCTCCGATGGAGTGAGGTTGAAGAAATATCGTGGCATGGGGTCACTGGACGCAATGGAGAAAAGCACAAACAGTCAGAAACGATACTTCAGGTAAGTTTGGGACCAACTGTCATGGAGCAGGAGGCTGTGGCAGGGTGATATCTTTGTTTGCTGAGGTCAGGTTGATTCCCAAGTCCCATCCTGTCTGAAAGTAGCTGCAGTCTGTATCTGTACGGATTTATTTTAACTTCATTGTTAAGTATGATTCAATTAAAAAAACACACAGTGATCTTTGACTCCAAAACCCTCACGCCTGACAGATATGACCTAGGTAAGTTAGATCAAGCCATATCTGCCAGATCCACTCACCCTTAGAGTGAATGACCTGCCTTGTGATCGTTAAAGAAACATTAAGTTAAATTTGATGTTACGTTCATTTTTTTAACCCCTGAGTTACTGCGGAAAATAGTGTTACATCCTTGCAGAGCCCTTATTCAGCAGAGGCTGGTCATAGAAGGCTGGAGAAATTTTGCCTCCTTTCAATCCCATACTTGTCCTTAATACTAATTCTGTCTTCTTGTGTTCAGTGAAGGTGATAAGGTGAAGGTGGCCCAAGGAGTTTCGGGATCAATTCAGGACAAAGGATCAATCCACAAGTTTGCACCTTACTTGATTGCAGGAATACAACATGGATGCCAGGATATTGGAGCCAAGAGCCTCTCCATCCTTCGGTGAGTTCGCCTTACCTGTGTTTTCTCCATATCTTTAGCATATTCATCATTGTTTCACTGTTAAAATAGAAAGAAACAATTGATTCAAATTAGGAAAAAAAACTAATGAGAAGTACTAATTTTAAGGCCCCAGGTAAAACCCCCAATTTTCCTAGATTTTCTCTAATAATTTGAATCTTTTGGAAGCTTGCTTGGCTGCAGAAGATGATGGGAAGGTTTATTCATGATGTAACAAACCTACGTGAGTGTGGGCTGGCTTGATGGGCGTCGGTCTTCCAAACAGACATCTTCCCATTTGATGGTGATTACGTTTAATATAGTGGGGCAGTCGACTGGGACAGTGCGGAAGAAAAGGAAGACTTGTTGTCACAACACTCCTGCTTCAGTCT
Organism: Rhinoraja longicauda; assembly: GCF_053455715.1. NCBI lineage: Eukaryota > Metazoa > Chordata > Chondrichthyes > Rajiformes > Arhynchobatidae > Rhinoraja > Rhinoraja longicauda. The sequence goes on from NC_135975.1 coordinate 10,843,913, forward strand.
GAAGAAGGGTCTCGACCCGAAACGTCACCCATTCCCTCTCCCAGGTGCTGCCTGACCTGCTGAGTTACTCAAGCATTTTGTGATACCTCCTGCTTTGGATGATTCTGTTCTGAAAAGTTGGGCAATACACCTTCAATACCTCTTTGCTCTTCTGATCTCATAACACCACCAACGCTTCATAATCTCTTCACCCTGTTGCCTGTTTTTCAGGTCAATGATGTACTCAGGGGAGTTGAAATTTGAGAAGAGAACCATCTCCGCTCAGGTAGAAGGAGGTGTACATGGTCTGCATTCGTAAGTCTTCCAACATGTCTCCATTCTTTCTATCTGCATTCATTTCTGCTTTTAGTGGTGGATTAGTTGCAGCCCACCCTCATGATCATGTAACCTTAGCCAGAATGGCAGATTTACAGAGTTGATCCCTTCGTTCCAGCACCAATTGAGATAGGGGAGGAATGTGTCCTCTGACTAACTTGAGGGGCAGTACAAACATTTAACCCATTGTCAGGCACCAGTTTGACCTTGTTCACCTTGTCGTTGATAGAGAAGAAGTAAACTTCAGCAGTTCTCCTCCCTCAGTGTGACGTCATTTCACTTGTTTCTCATTTTCCCTTCTTAGTACCCCTGCATACCTTTTCTCTACTAGTAGGTGCCAGCTGCCCACCCAGGCATGCCAACCTCGCCCTTTACTCCCCGGCACAACTGTCCTCTCGCTGTGTGCATGCCCACATTCAGCCCACCTTCCATGTTTTGAAATGTTTTTCAATGTAATAACCAGAAATGTGGCCGTCAATTTGAGCACTTGGGAACCCAGTGTATACCAATGTCATTGGCAAAATATAATGTTGTAATGCTGACTGAAAAACATATTGATCAGAACTTTGAAGGAATGCTCCTGGTTCCCTTCAGATAGTGTCATGGAATAGTTTAGATCTTTGGAGTTGGTTAGATCCATTTACCAGAGCAGAATGAGTCTCAGCATAACATCTTTTCTGCTCCGATGCATAGGCTTAAATAATGTGTATCCCTCTAAAATGAACCTTCATCTGGTTCCTATCAGAATACGTCAAGCAGAGCAATGAGCAAAATATGATCATACAAACAATTGTTCTGACCCGATTCAGTGGCTACTACTGAATAATCTTCTGGGTACTTTATTTATCTGAGTCAGTATTTATAAAGGAAGCACTTTGCTTATTGGAGCTGGTTCATTCAACGTGAAGATCCCTTGGTGTATTTAATTTTGGGAAGGTGGATGGTTTATGTGAATAGGTGGACAGTCCTGGTGTATGGTGGAGACACCAGTCTTGACAGGTGTAGTGTCTTTTTGAGTCGAGGAAGGTACACTGCAAGGAAGGAATGGAAATTATTCAGGATCACCCGCACACCAACCACCCTTTCCCTTAACAGCAAATGATGCTATCTCTGGGATCACCTAAAGTGCATGTACATTGCCTGGCAACCATCTTCTGCTCATACGCATAGTAAGTCAGGGTCACTGCTCTGTGGGGTGTCAATAGTTTTACATTCTCCAGCTTCGTGAATTGATAAATTTATTTTTGGTATGAGTGCGTCAGGTGCTGCAGTCTCCTCTCTTTGAAACCTTACAAACCAGTGGCCTTGATTATAATATGAAAGGAGCTATGGGGCATGTGCTGTTCTCACCTGATATACTGTATCTGGCAGTTACATGTTAAGCTAGAGCTGTATTTTGCCATAAAGGCAATATTATCCACGCATTTTTATATTTCTTTCTCTCTTTTGCTCATGCAATCACATATCAGATACACATTTTTGCCATGTAAGTAAACCATCATAACCAAACTGATTAATAGATTACCTGCATCCTAAATAGTGTCTGCCACAGAACGTTATTGAAGATTTTTTCTACCCTGTATTTGAATGTTTGGTGACGCAACAAGTCCCCAGCTTGAAGTTTGGCCGCATGGAATATGGGGTTATGCCTCTGGACTTGCCACACTCTGGCCTCGGCCCTTGGTCTGGGTTGCTTCGTCAATGGGGAGTTTATCAAATGGTCTCAGTACCTACAAGACAATGGAGTTTAACTTTAAATGTTTGAAGAAATGTGAGCCTGAAGAAGAGTCTTGACTGGAAATGTTATCTATTCATGTTCTCCAGTGATGCTGCCTGACTAACTGGGTTACTTCAGCATTTTGTCTCTTTTTTAAACTGTCCTCCACTGTGTTTTTTCATATACTGAGAGGTTTTAAGATCTGGAATATCAGTGAGTACCCATTGAGAATTCAGCATTGTGTTTTATGAAATTTTCAAATTGTACCTATGTGACCACTGGAAAAATTCAGTGGCACCTTTTCAAGGTGGTGTTCTGGCAAACATGGTGCCTTTGTATAACCCTGAAGAGTAGATTATTCTCGTGTCTCTGAAGTGACTTCTATTTCTTGAACACGTGGGATAATCTTACTTCCTTTGCAGCAGTTGGGGGAACATAAAATGTTGCCAGAGCAGTGACTGCTCTGGCCCTGGTTATTCTCAGGGCAATTAGGTCTGCCCATTGCAAAGCTGGAATAAGAACAGGTAAGTCTCTTTCTGGTCCTCTGCAACTCTCTGATGCTGATCCAGTCTTCCTCCTTCACCTATCTCCTATCAATCCTCTTTCATTGCTGACCTGATTGCTCTCTAATCCATCAAAACTATTGATGGTGACCTTGATCACTTTCACCCCATCTCACATTTCATTCAATGCCTACCAATTCCTGAACTTGCCCTCCCCCACCAATCCTTGACCAAGGTCCTCCTATTTTACTCGCAGCACAAGCCCCAATTCTACTTTCATTCTGTCCCAACCCTTTAATTCTCTGAGACACCCAGTGGAGCACTTGAGCTCCAACCACTGGTGTCCTTCCCCCAACTGCCATTAACCCAATGTTCAGCCAAGATTCCTGACCGTGATCTTGGGCCCTAAACCTCAGCCATAATCCTACTTCCCCCAGGTCCCTCCATCCCTTGCACTGAACACACTACAAACCTGTTTAGGTCTATGGTCACAGTCTATTCTGAACTCATCCTTGTTCTCCATTTCTAGACATTTAGCAAAACTGTGCAATGTCCATGAGTTACTTCCAGTGCAACTAAAGCTTGCAGTAGGATACCCTTTGACCAAAACAAACAGTGACACGTACCACAAAGTCAGTCTTATACATTGGTATACATTTAAGTGTGTTAGAATTTGCCATTTTTACTATGTCTGTTTAAAGGTGCCCAGTATCATACTTATGCTGACTGCTGGAACAAAAGAGAAAGGATGAAAGAACTTGTGTAAATTATGCTTTTTGACATCCTTGGATCATCTCACTGTTTCAAAGCTATCGGATCACTATCAATTGCAGTCACTGTGGTGAAGGCAGATACAATGAAGTCCTGCAGATGGCAGTGCAATGAACAACTAGTTGGTTGACAAAGTGTTGCAGTTGACGGGTGAATAACTGAAAACTATCGAATGGTCAATAGAAGAAAGATTAGAGGATAAGTGGCCTTTCCTCCTGACTGGAATTGTGGTGTGCTGATTTTCCAGGGATCCCATGATTACATTTAGCAATTACATAGGGCGGCACGGTAGCGCAGCGGTAGAGTTGCTGCTTTACAGCGAATGCAGCGCCGGAGACTCAGTTCGATCCTGACTACGGGTGCTGCACTGTAAGGAGTTTGTACGTTCTCCCCGTGACCTGCGTGGGTTTTCTCCGAGATCTTCGGTTTCCTCCCACACTCCAAAGACGTACAGGTATGTAGGTTAATTGGCTGGATAAATGTAAAAATTGTCCCTAGTGGGTGTAGGATAGTGTTAATGTACGGGGATCGCTGGGCGGCACGACTTGGTGGGCCGAAAAGGCCTGTTTCCGGCTGTATATATATGATATGATGATATGATACGATGATATGATACATTGCTTTTTCTCTTTCAGTTACGAGAAGCGGCTTTACTGAAGAAGGGAGTGTTGCTCACCAGACCACGGCTCCCAACGTTCCCTCCCCGCTGGCCGTCAAACAGCAAAGGCACCCTTGACCATCTTCCTCTGCCTGTTGAACTGAACTAGCTGTCCTGTTTTGCACCTCCTGGCTTGTGACGCACAATTTTTTTCACTTTTGTGTTTGGACTTTTGTAACTTAAACTGTGAAGAATATAGTCAGAGAGGAAAAGAGCAACACAACAGCTGCCTCACCAACAAGATTAAGTTACTGGCGTGATGGGCTCCTATGTGCTTGTTATTTATCCATGGTCTAGATACAATTCTGGCACCTAGCTTTTGCAGCAAGATTTCACTTCTATCGTTTCACTCAACAATCGGACTATAATTTTGTTTTTGTCACCAGAATTGTTCATTTCTGCTTTAATTTAAAAATAATAATTTTGATGGGGATAAACAAAATTTGTGTTCCGTCGAAATGACCAGTGTTGTCAAGAGGTGGATACAGAGAGAGTGGTTAACATTTTATCCTTGTCAAAAACACCAATGCAGCAAGAACTTAGCCAGTCAAGCAGCACATGATGGCAGAGTTCTGCCAGAACATCTGATTTTGTTTCAAATTCCAGCATCGGCAGTTTTGTGTTTTACATTCTCTTTGTCATTTAATACTCAATGGTTCATGCATTACTGCAATTGCTAGAAATGATTTATGTTTAAGCACCTCCCTGCTGCACAGCAAAACATGACATGGTTGGTGGGATAGGAGGGGATTGTGGGCCTTGGATGGGAGTTGGAAACTGTTGATTATATCTGCTTTCTGAAGGCTTGGTGAGCTTCCAACATAGAATTCCATTAAGTATTTGAAGTCACATCACACAGTGCGGAAAAGGGGAGTTGTGAACGGGCTCTACTCCTCACATAGCATGCCATCGTTTGGCTCGGCTACACTTGTGTGGCTATTTCCTATGATGATCCCGGACGACCTCATGGGGCATGTCCCCGTTTTGTTTACTTGAACTGTAGGAAAATCCATCAGATAAATTGACGCGTTGTTCATTCAACTTCTCTCTTCCCCATCCTTTGTCCACCGACTAACAATCTTCCACTCAGTTACAAATGCTCATGCCAAAAGTCAGGATACATCAGTGTATTATCCACAAGTCCGGGTATGGCAATCTAGGCCGTGGCTAGGAGGAAGAACTCCATTCCTGATGCTTACTGTTGGACAAAGCTTCATGAAAATTATTTTGCAAATCAATGCCTGTATAAAACAAAATCTGAGGTGGAGCAAAATGGAATAAATGCTTTTGGTTTTGAGAAATTTTTATTTGTCATTAGCCTTTCAGTAAATCCAGCCAAATCTTAATGCTGAAAATCCCTTTGGTTGCTGAGCCCTTATTCTGGAAATTTTAGTTCACAGCATTGCATTTCTAATTCTGCACGAGAAATAGAAACAGAGCTCTGGAAATTTAAGAAGTATAAGCAGTTACTGTAGAGAAATGTTAAAGTACTTATGTTTCCAGATTCTGTTGGATCCAGCACCTTTTGCAGCCGAATTCCATTTAAATCAACAGTCTTGTTTGGAGGAGTCACAGGCAGCTTATGTAGGATAAGTATATTGCAATAGGGAAACTATGGGCAAATGTAGAAGGTGCTTAACCTATAACAGGTGTAAGTGGAAGCAAAATGTGGTGTTTTCTTCCACACACTCTAACCTGTCGCCTACAGCTTGTAGCTGGAGGAAAGGCCATTGTTTGGAGCTCAATTCGTCTAAATTCTTAGTACATTAATCCCGTCACCACCTTAACATGGGACAGCTGGTATAGTTTTCCCTATAGCCCTTGAGATAGGAAGCTCTACTCCCTTTTGGGTAAAGCCTTTTAAAAGCCAGCAAAATAAACCAAGGTACTCTAAAAGGAGTGCAACCAGACAAAATTTGACATTAAACAATTTTAAGGGAATGTTGTGACTGACCAAAAGATGAATCTTAAGAGGTGAAGGTTTAGTGTGCAAATTTTGGAGCTGGGGGCCCAAACAACCAAAAAGGCAGGCTGCTAATGCAGATGTTACATTCAAAGATGCACTGCAGGCCAAACGTGTGAGGTGCATGGGTCGGAAGGCTGCAGGATTGAAAAAGAATGCGAAGAAAGTGAGGGATTGCGAGGGATTGCAATAGAAATTTGTTTTTTTTTAAATGTTTGAAATTGTTGCCATTGGAGTTTTAAGGCAATAATATGGGTTCTGATTCCAAGAAATAGTGGACAAGGGGAGTTTAGTCCAATGTTAAAATGTCAGTACGAAACTCCAAATGAATTATGTAATCGTAGGAAATTTTGCAATCAGGAGAACCAAAGAATAAAGTGGCAAGCTCTCACTGTCTTTATACATAAGCACCAGTGGTGCCACTGGTGTCAGTCTTTATGTGCTATTTATTAAGGATATTTTTATAAGTGATGGATAATTATCGCCAGGCGTTGGAGTCTGGAGATGCGGTAAAATGTGCCCATCAGGTGATGTTTCAGATGAGAGTACCCACCTGTTGTGCCAGCAAGACGTAGGGTTGAGCAACATTTGAAAGAAAGAAGGGTTTCTGGTATCCTGGCCAGTATTTATCATTCAGGTAACATCACTAAACAAATAGATGAGCTGGTTGCTTGCTAAGCGCACATGTACTTTCAATACAGAGTTGTACCTAGGATGTTCTGGGTCTGAGATTCATTTTGTAAATTCATATTCTCATTTTTTTCACCCTTTTATTACTGAAATATGATGAATTGTCCTGACAAAGATGCTTAAGGTGTGTTAACACCTCTTCCCCAGTGACTCCTTATTCAGATATCTTCATTCAGGTAATAGGATAATCAAGAATATTAGTAGTAGAGTCTGTACTACTAATCTAGAGTGTGGAGTGACACACTTAATCCTTGGGTTAATGGGAAAGAACTTGCATGGGGAAGGTCAATCCAAAGTGTGAGTTCAATTTTCTTATGGGATTTGAAGTCATATTTTGTAACCCACGGGCATAGCTGGCCCTATTAAATCAAGTTGGCATCTATATAGAACAGGGAGGTAGAGGAAATTATAGATTAATCCAGAATGAAGCCCTTCACCCAACAGTTCTCAGAAGGAACCATTTGGAGTCAATCCCTATGTTTTCCCATAGCCCACCAAAGTCTACCCTATCAAGAATTTGCTGCACCCTTCTACTACCCTTTAGGTCAGTACATCCCAGGTTGTAACAATTGATAGTTTTTTTTTTTGCCAAATATGTAACTTGAAGGTGTGCTTCGTGCCACTGAAAATATTTCCCCATTATCATGAACCCTTACTTTAAATCTTCCTCCAACATTTTGTAGTGTATATGAATGTGAGTATACCTTTCTATATTGTGCATGTGATATGTATGTTGATATATTGTTATCAGTCACTGCCAGTAGTTGACAACCTTCAATAAAGGATACTTTGTTGGTAGCTCTGTCCTTGCTACTTGCCTCTTTGAAGAGCAACACAAAAGCTTATTTTGTCATTGAAATTTGAAGTTTGAGTTTAGTTTATTCTCATGCGTATAAAGGTACAGTGAAAAGCTTTTGTTGCGTGCTAACCAGTCAACGGAAAGACAATACATGATTAATTGCTACTTGAGAGAGTTTCAGGGTGTTAATCAAGTGTGAGGCAATAGCACAGGGAATTCACTAGATAATTGGTAATGAATGCAGGCAGCAGAGGTGGATAGATTTGTGTCCTTGAGAGGTCTCAGCCATTTGTTCTGTAAATGGAAGATGTTCCTGAACATGAACAATATCATTGAGATCCAGAGAGAGAGAGGACAGAACCAAGAAACGCAGTCGTGCACAAAAGGAATACTGTTTTTTTTAATAAAAAAGACATGAAGTGCTGTAAGAACTGGTTCAGGCAGCATCTCGAAAGAACATGGAAATGCAATGTTTTGGATCAGGACCCTTTTTTTTTTTTTACCAGCATCTGCATTTCCTTGTGTCTACAAGGTTGTACTGTTGCTCAGAGTAGGGGGGCAAGTAGAGTCAGCAACATACAAGACTAAATGTATTAGCAGAGTGAAGCATAGAAGAGGCCTCCCATTCTGAGAATGTCAAGGAGACACCATAACTTAATACTTTAAAAGATTTTCAGGTTCATAAACCGAAGATAGACACAAGCTATATATGTGGCCAAGTTGATACCTTGTCCTGCTAAGGGCACTGGCAAAACTTCAAGACCCTTTTCAGAGCAGGTGTTATGCGATGATTTGCAGAGCAGTTTGGAGATACAACATGGAAACAAGCATTCAGCCCACTGAGTCCAAGTTGACCATCGATCACCCATTCACATTAATTCTATGTAATCCCAATATCTCACCCACTCCTTACACACTGAGGGCAAGTTACAGAGGCCAATTAACCTACAAGCCCGCACATCTTTGGGATGTGAGAGCACCTGGGGGAAACCCATGCGGTCACAGGAAGAAAGTGCAAACTCCACACAGACAGCACCAGAGGTCAGGATGGAACACTGGTCTGGCGTTGCAAGGCAGCAGCTCTACCAGCTGTACCACTGTGCTGCCTGTTTTTGACGGAACACTGATAAAAGTTTGATATGGGGGCCCTGTCCTTTGAAGTGTATGCCGAATTGTTTTTCTGTGGAGATAACATTTAAAAATTGATGACAGCTTCGCTTGTGATGTATTTATTGAAAAAGACACTTTGACCATCACTTCTGAAGATACCACCCTTAATAACTTTCATGCTGGCACACATTTTACCCTCGGCATGGACTAAAAATCACCAGGAATCTTTGGACCAAAATTAGCCATTTTGATCATGACAGCTGCATCACTGCGATAGGGGGTTGTTGTGTTTTTGCAGCTGCATTATTCAATGTTAAAATGGAATAATACTCTGGGTGAACTAACTCAGCTACCTTATTAGCTACACCTCAACTTCCTTAGAAGGCTTAAGAAGTTCGGCATGTCCCCCACAACTTTCACCAACTTCTACAGATGCGCTGTAGAATGCATTTTATCGGGATGCATCACAGCATGGTTTGGGAACAGCTCCATCCAAGACCACAAGAAATGGCAGAGAATTGTGGATACAGCACAGCATCACACAAACCAACCTCCCTTGCACTGACTCCATTTACACCTTACGCTACCTCAGCAAGGTCACCACCATACTCAAGGACGAGTCTCAACCCGGCCACTCCTCCCCTCTCCCATCAGGCAAGAAGTATAGAAGTGTGAAAACACAAACATCCTCCAAATTCAGGGGCAGTTTCTTTGCAGCTGTTATCAGGCAACTGAACCATCCTGCCAACAACTAGAGAGCAGTCCTAAACTGCTATCTACCTCATTGGAGACGCTTGGACTATCTCTAATTGGACTTTACTGGACTTCATCTTGCACTATACATTTTCCCATTTATCATATATCTAAAGACTGGTGATGCCTTGATTGTGATCATGTATTGCCTTTCCACTGACTTGTTAGTAGAGAACAAAAGCTTATCATTGTATCTCGGTACACCTGACAATAAACCAAACTAAATTAAACTTATCAGGAGATAACTAGGTGCTGCTTAATGTGTCAGAACTACAGGTCATTTCCCCAATGTAAATATTGGGCTCATATTGATCCCAATGCATAGTCATGACAAAGCATGGATCATCCATTTACCTCTCCAGATGCTGCCTGACCCTTTCAGTTTCTCCAGCATTGTTTCTTTTTTAATTGCATTGAAGATGGGACTGCAGAGATTAGACCTCTATAGAGAAGGCAACAGAAGCCTAGTGCACTGAGTGGACAATAGCATAGTAATCCTGCAGATATTTCAAGGTGCATTCTGAAGGACAACTATCTTCAGCATGTGGGAATTCATATGAAATCAAATGCATTAGACTGGAGATGATCAGGAAATTGAAGATCTCTGAAGACCCCCGTGTGTCAGGAATGCAGATCGAAGTTACTCCCTTACCTAATGCAGAATAAAAGTGGTCAACTTCTTTCCAATGGCCACACATTGACATTTTTCAGGTGGAGATGGACCATTTCCTTAGGTTGTTTGGAGTGACCCTTATATTGGTTGGAGCATCATTTGAAGTGTTATTATTTGAGTTTAGCACAACAGAAGGACCATAAAGGCTTTCAAGCAAATTTCCTTCTGATGCATTACCTTCAGGTCCACACAATTTGTAATATTCAATTCTGATGTAGAGTTGCAAACTTGAATGGTTGACTGTACCTCTTTCGCAGGTGCTGGCTGAATTGGTGAGTTTTTCCAGCATCTGCAGTTTTTTCAATATAATTTCTTTTTTGTAATATTTTTTTACTTTAAATGAATTAAACATATCTAAACATTCCCACAATATCTAGTGTCTAATGGAGAGGTTGAATGTTCAGGTAGAGAGGAAACAATCAAGTGGCAAGTACTATCACTTAGTTTCTGCTCAGTCATACAGCACGGAAACAGGCCTTTGACATAACTCGTTCATGCCACCCAAAGTACACCATCTCAACTTAGCCAGTTTGCTTGTGCATGGCCCATATCCCTCTAACCCTTTCCTATTCACGTACCTGCCAAAATGTACTTTAATTGTTGTTATTGTACCTGGCTCAACTACTTCATTTGGCAGCTCGTTCCATATATTCACCACTCTCTGAAAAAAATGTCCCCCGGGTTCCCATTAAAACTTTCCCTTCTCAACATAAACATATGCCCTCGAGTTCTTGATTCCCGAGAAAAATGATTCTGTGCATTCAACCTATCTATTCCCCTTATGATTTCATAGACCTCTATAAGATCACCCCTCAACCTCCTGCACTCCAAGGAATATGGAGTGCATATTCCTGCCCAACCTCTCCCTCAGGCGCTTGAATGCATCCTTGTAAATCTACCACTGCACTCTTCCTAGCTTAATTGCATCTTTCCTATAGCAGGGTGACCAAAAGTGAATACACCTCTGCAAGTGCGGCACCACCAACACCTTGTACAACAGTAACATAACATCCCAATGTCTACTCAATTTCCATTGATGAAGGCCAATGTGCCAAAGGTCACCTTCACCACCATATCTACCTACAACACCACTTTCAAGGGACTATGTACTTGTACTCCTAAATCTCTCTGCTCTACAATAGGACCCGACTGTCACTGTGACGATCCTGCCCTGGTGTGACTTTTGAAAATACACCTCACACTTATCTGAATTATACTCCATTTGCCATTCCTTGGCCCACTTGCCTAGCTGATCGAGATTCCACTGTACTACTGTGTCATCTGCAAAGTTACAAAATATGCCTTGTACATTTTCATGCAAATCATTAATATAGGTGACAAACAGCAATGGGCCCAACGCTAAGCCCTGAGCCACACCAATAGGCACGGGGTTCCAGTCTGAAAAACAAGCTTCCACCACCACTTTCTGTTGGGGCTGATGGTTGAGGCAAAGAGATTTTTGGATAGGCATATGGATATGCAGGGAATGGAGGGAGAAAGATCATGTGTAGGCAGATAATGGTTGGTCTTAGCAACACGTTCAGCATAGACATTGTGGGCTCAAGGGCCTTTTCTTGTGCTGTACCATTCTATGTTTCTACCATTAAGAGAATGTTGTTAGATGGCGTCAGAAGAAACTGCAGATGCTGGAATCTTGAACAAAAAAAAAACAAAGTGTTGGGGGAAACTCAGCGGGTCAGGCAGGATGTGTGGATGGAATGGACAGACAACGTTTTGGGTTGGGGCCATCTTTTAGACGAATCAGTTTGAAGAAAGATCCCAACCTGAAACATCATCTGGCCATTCCCTCCTGACCGCTAAGCTCCTACAGCACTTCATTGTTTTCCCCTCTGTATCCAGTTAGCCAGCTCTCACTGGATCCCCTGCAATCTAACCCAGAACAGCCTACCATGTGTAACATTATCAAAGGACTAGGTGAAGTCCATGTAGACTATGTCTACCACCATCGCTCATCAATCTTCTTCAAAAAACTTAAATTCGTGAGGCAAGAAAAGATCTTCCATGCACAAAATCATGCTGGTTATCCCTAAGCAACCCCTGTCTTTCCAAACACAAATGTATGTTATCCCTCGGAATCCTTTAACTTTCAGTAACTTTCCTACCATGGATGTCAGGCTCATTCATGTATCATAGTTCCCAGGTTTTACTTTTCAGCCTTTAAATAGAGACCCAACATTAGTCACCTCGCAGTCTTCCGGAACCTCACCCATGGTTAAAGATAATGCAGATATCTTGTCCAGGTTTCCTGCAATTTCTTTTCTTGTTTTCCACAATGTCCTTGGATATACCTGATCAGGCTAGAGAGTTTTATTTACCTTCATAGGTTTTAGGACATCCAGCATTTCTTCGACTGTAATATGGACTGTTATCAAGATGTCGGCATTACATTTCCAATGTTTCCTCATCCACATCTTTCTCCAGTGAAAACAGAGGAGCAATGTTCAATGAGGACTATTATATACAGAATTTTATTTTCATCACAGGTTAGTCCATGCTGGCTGTACACATGACTAAGCTTGAGGAAGCCCTGGTGGAAGACAAAGGAAGGATGATCTAGAAGAGGTGATAGTTACTACATAGGCAGGAGATGACTGCAACTTATCGGGGTGTGGGTTCTCTGAGCTTGCTACAGGGGATTGGCAAAATGAAGCCATGATTTTGGAAGTGTTACGAGTTACGACCTAGATCAGTGATAGGTTTTTAGATTAGTTTGGACTTACGTGCAGATAGTTATCAAGAAAATGAGCCAAGAAAAGGAGCTGATCATCAACTTCCGTAGGTCACATAACGGGGAATATGCCCCGATCTCTATCAACGGGGACAGTGTGGAGAGAGTGTCCAGCTTCAAGTTTCTGGGCACTCACATTTCGGAGGACCTAACATGGTCCAATAACACTGCTATGCTGGTCAAGAAGGCACAACAAAGACTGTTCTACTTAAGAACACTGAAAAAGTCTGGTCTACCCCAACAGCTGCTGACGACCTTCTACCGCTGCACCATAGAGAGCATCCTAACGCATGGCATCCCTGTGTGGTACCTCAGCTGCACGGAGGCAGAAAGGAAAGCTCTACAGCGGGTAGTCCATAGAGCTCAGAGGGCCATCAGAACACAGCTACCAGACTTGGAGGGCATCTACAACACACGATGCCTCAGAAAAGCCACCAGCATCCACAAAGACTCTTCACACCCCTGCAACAGTCTGTTCGAACTCCTTCCATCGGGCAGACGATACAAGGCCTTCTACGCCTGCACCTCCAGACTCAGGAACAGCTTCATCCCCAGGGCCATAGCTGCTATGAACCGGTCCTGCTGAGCCGGATGGCCACATCGCATAGATCAACTTGCACTTTACCCTGTCCAAAACTGTTACAACTGTTTCGTTTCGTTGGGTTACTGCTGTCTAAATTACTTACATTATTGCATCGTATGGGAGGCGCATTCCCAATCTCGTTGTACCACTGGGTACAATGACAATAAAGATATATTGTATTGTATTGTATTGTATTGTATTGTATTGAATCACAGGATTCGTTCCATGATACAAACTTACGAAGCAGGAAAGAAAGAAGGCCACTCAGCCACTCAAGCCTGCCCCATCATTTAATAAGATCATGACTAATTTGACTGTAACCTCAGCTCTGCATTTCCCAATAACCTTTTACCCTTTTGCTTGTCACTATCTGTCCCTTCTGTCTTAATAGGCAACCCCCTTGTTTTTAAACAGTGAACCCCCTAGTGCTAGATTCTCCACATGAAGAAATACCCTCTCCACCTTCACTTTCAAAAACCTCAGAGAATCTGATATGTTTCAATCAAGTCACCTCTTACTCTTCCAAGTTCCGTCACATATAAACTCGGCCTGTCCACCCTCCCCATCTCATGTATTAATGTATCCCATGTCTTGTAAATCTTCTTTGAAATGCTTTCAACATTTCAACATTCTTCCTTAAATATGGAGCCCAATACTGCTCACCAGTACTCCAGATGAATTTTCACTAATATCCCATGTAAACAGAAACACACCTCCCTACTTTTATATTCCATTTCAACATCCAATAAATGTTAGCATGCTTCTAGCATCACTAATTACTTGCTCTACCTGTATACTAGCTGTTTGAATCATGCATTTGGGCACCAATATCCCTCTGTTTCTGAGCTGATGATGCTCCCATACAAAGGATAAGGATTGGGTCAGGAAGCGTAGGGGACATGAAACCAAGTAGATGAGTCTGAAGAATTGTCTCGACTCGAAACGTCACCCATTCCCTATATCCAGAGATGCTTGTCCACTGAGTTACTCCAGCATTTTGTGTCTACCAAGTAGATGAAACTAAGCCTACCAGAGGAGGGACCATGGCAGATTTCATGTTACCTTGCAAACGTTAAAGAGGTCTCAGAGGTTAAGAAAATCTGTATATCTACCAAATTCATAGTTGATGATCATGTAAATGTTTATGTAACCTATGTACAAATGGTTATTGAGTGTAACATTGTAAAACATGTAGATAGTGTTGATTTGCAATGGCTTCTTACTCATCACAAAGGGTCATTAATGCTGTATATACCTTTAAGAACTTTGTTTGCTATGTGGTGTGAGTTTTGATGCAAATATTTAAGTATTTTCTCTCTTTAACAAAAGATGTGGTAGTTCTGTCATTTGTTATTTTTTCACGATGAACAGAAATACTAAACAGCCCATGGACACTGTACTTTTATGCTCTAAGGGGAACAATCCCAGCTCTTTGGATCTCGCTGTCGGCAGCCTAAAATCTTTCTCTATTTGTGGTACCTCAATTTGCACTGTAGCGGGCTGTAACAAATAAAGTAATGAGATCTTTAATTAAAGATTTTTATGGAACTTGAATTTGTTCTCTCTCTCTCTCTAAATTCGGGTGGCACGGTGACACAGTGGTAGAGTTGCTGCTTTACAGCGCCAGAGACCCGGGTTCAATCCTGACCATGGGTGTTGTCTGTACGGAGCTTGTAAGTTCTCCCCGTGACAATAGACAATAGACAATAGACAATAGACAACAGGTGCAGGAGTAGGCCATTCAGCCCTTCGAGCCAGCACCGCCATTCAATGCGATCATGGCTGATCACTCTCAATCAGTACCCCGTTCCTGCCTTCTCCCCATACCCCCTCACTCCGCTATCCTTAAGAGCTCTATCCAGCTCTCTCTTGAAAGCATCCAACGAACTGGCCTCCACTGCCTTCTGAGGCAGAGAATTCCACACCTTCACCACTCTCTGACTGAAAAAGTCCCTCTTCATCTCCGTTCTAAGTGACCGCATAGATTTTCCCTGGGTGCTCCGGTTTACCCTCACATTCCAAAAACGTACAGGTTTGTAGGTTAACTGGCTTTGGTAAAGATTGAAAATTGTCCCTAATGTGTAGGATAGTGCTAGTGTACGGGGTTCGCTGGTTGACACAGACTCAGTAGGCCGAAGGGCCTATTTCCACTCTATATCTCTAATCTAAACTACTGATTTTTTCCCTGAGATTTCACAAAGGCCGCTTACAAACCCAATTATATCTTGTTAATGTGGAGAGGTGCAGACAATGGAGTACATTAAACACCATCATAAAGAGGAAAGTAAGCAATGATTAGTAACAAATTGCATTTATGTAGTTCATTTAATGTAATAAATTGTCCCACGGTGCTACACAGGAACAATTATCAAATAAAATGTTGATATTGGCAGAATGACCAAAACTTCTTGTAAATGACTCCAGTGTGTATGTCTGTGTGTATCCGTGTTTAAAGAGCCTTTGTGTTTGAATCTGTATGTTTAGGGCAGGATGTTGTGTATCCATGTTTAAACCATGATGATGCTGTCGCTTGTTCAATTGCTCCATCACTTTCAAATGCACAATCTATTGGATCAGTGCCTCTGCTGATTCAGTGTGTTTTGGCTGAAGCTAATCCCTTGTCACACTATTTAAAAATTAGGTCAGGTCATTGTTTCTTAAAGGAGGACTGTTCTAGTTAACCCTGCAGGGGGGGGCACCACTTCATTTTCTTCCTAAGGATTTATTTCCCTAACAGCTGATGAGTGATGACATTTGAAACCTAAAGTGTGTACAATACGTTTGATTATTACTTGAGTTGTAACTTGAGCCATTGATATTTGGATTCCCAATATGATAAAACTACTCTTTGACCTATCTTCACCCCTCTCTGTCTTCCAAGTGCGTCCACCCAAACATGAACTGGTCTTATTCTTCTCCTTGCAAAGCAGTCAACAATGCCACAGAGCATTGACATACAGCCCCCCTTCAAGCCAAATCTTGCACCCCCTTTGTGCAAGGAGATGGGAACAAAGGACAGGAGGAAAGGCAATTCTGAGGAGAATTACCTCTTTGTTGCACAGAGTTGCTCCCAACATCCATCGAAGAGACACTGGCCTGACCTTCTGCACATAATCCACCATCTTCTCTGATTTGTGCACAGAGACAAAAAGAAAAGAGTGAACACTGAGAATGAACTGTTTCCAGACTGCGACAACACAGTGGTGCAGCTGGTAGAACTGCTGCGTCACATCGCCAGGTTCAATCCTGACCTTGGGTGCTGCCTTTGAGGAGTTTGCACAGTCTCCCTGTGACCGTGCGAGTTTCCCCTGGGTACGCCGATGTCCCCACAATCCAAAAGATGCATAGCTGGTAGTAGGTTCATAAAGTTGGAGGGAGTTGATGGTAATAAAAGAAATGGGATTAATGTAGGATTAATGTAAAAGGGTGGCTGATTGCCAGTGCAGATTCAAAGGGTCTGTTTCTGGGTGCACCTCTCAATGAGTTACTTCATCAGGTCATGCTGCTCCTAATATTTCAGAGCGCTTAATCTGTACCATCATTAAGACCACCTATTTCTATTTCTGCAACAACCATTTTCTCCACTCCTACCTTAGCATATCAGCTGCTGAAATTGTCATCAGCACTTTTGCTAGCTCTGTTCTTTACCATTGCAATTTATTCATCTATGGTCCATTTTCTGCTGCCTCCGTAAACTTGAGACCACCAATGATTTCTCTGCCAATGTCCTAATTCAAAGTCAATTCATGCTCACCCACTTGTTACCTATATCGGCTCCTGGTCATTCAATATCTTAACCTGCCAAGGCCATAGAATCAGTGCTCTCTTTCCTGAACCTCTCCACCTCTCTGTTTCTCCTTCTTACTCTTTACATACTCCTTAGAACCTATTAATTTGTTCATAACTTTGTTCACTTGCCCTAATATTATTTTCATGTGGTCAGTGTGCCAGAACATCAGCTGCTCACCAATAACTTATGCATTCTGGTGCCACACCTAGTTACAGTGAGCCAGACTTTGAGTTGCAAACATTCTAGTCAAAGTGACATTAGAACTCTGCCTCAATTATAAAACATCCAACTACCAGTTGCAACAGATTTTATACTGAATTGATGTTGAGATGTTACAGTTCCAGCCTGTTATAGTAGATCCTCATCAAAGTTGCAGAACTCTACTGAATTATTGTTGTCATGATTTTTTTCCTTTTGAGAGAGTCTTATGCAATTATAATCTGATTTTCTCTATCGGATTGTCTGATTGACTGATGTGTAACTGCTTCTATACCAGCGCAGTCTGATTCCATTCTTCCATTTTAAAACAAATTATTCTTCACTCGACACACTTTTACAATGTCTTCTTTCCGTTCAAATGGTGGAAACCTGCCAAATTTAAACTGTAGAAAAATGAAACAAATCCTGCCAATTTAACACCCAAAGACTGCCATAAACTAGCTTGTGTTGGAAACTCCATGTACCCTGTCTAGTAACCCCAACTCTACATACTAGTAATTCCCAAATGTATTACTCTAAAAGTAGAGGCATTAGGAAAGGTATTGATGGAGCAAATAAGGTAAAATTATTTCCAATACAAGCCTGTCAGTAACCAGGGGTCACAGGTTTAAGATAACTAGTGAGGAGGGAACGTGCTTCGCTGTGGCCGTACATTAGTCGTACATTGCCTGGGCAGCTGATGGAAAGAGATTCAGCAGTAACTTTCATTGGTGTACTGTATATATCCTTATAAAATAAAAAAAACAGGTTCACGGGAAAAGAAAGCCAGAAGCGGAACTATTTGTGAAATAATCTGCACAGAATTGATGTGCTGTGCTGTGAGCCTTTGAAAATAGAATTTGATTTTTCTCACCTAATTTCCTTTTATGTCTTTCCTCTTATCCCACACCCTGAATGATGATTTCCCATGTTCTTATTTCCCCACCTCCCACTTTGTCTTCACTCTCATTGTCTCCATTCCCTTTATTCTATCTTTCCAGGCATCCTGCTCTTATTCTCATTGCTGAGATCCTCACTCTGTTCACCATTTTTTTAAATTTGCATCTCATAGCCGAAACTCTCAACAATATGAACTCTCAAAAATCTCATGCAGGATTTGGGAAGGGTAGAGAGAGAAGCGGGTTCGAGATAGTCCCCACTAAAGTGAATAGTTGAAGCTCTCCTGCAAAAAAAAACAGGCAGTCGGTAGTGAGGCTTAAATGCGGGGTGCAAGCATAAACAGAAAACCTCTTGAAATGGAACCCAATAGAATATTGTGTAGGAAGCAACTGCAGATGCTGGTTTATACCGAAGATAGACACAAAATGCTGGAGTAACTCAGCGGTACAGGCAGCATCTCTAGAATCTTGGTCAGGCTGTGCACTAGGACCCTGCAGACACCGTAACCTTACTACTGAATCGGTTGCAAGTGCCTGGTAAAGCAAAGACACCATAGTTACCTGATGCTACTGCGTTGGCAGCGTAGAGTTCCCTGTGTGAGTTGTGGAGGGTGCTGTAGGCACAGACTCATTGTTGGACCCTCACCTCAAAGACGGCATCGATGCACCCGATCAGAAATTCAATACTACGGATGGGAATGTTTTGAATCGTCAGGAAGCTGGGAGCTCTGTGCTACAGGAGATTGTTTTTGCAACAGGTGAGTCTGACTTTCTCTATCAACTATCAGGCACTACCGAAGCAAGTACTTGATGTCGGTTTTTATTCAGCCTTTGATTTAATGCAGTCTGATCTTACTATTTGGATCTTAAACACATTTTCACCAATCCACGTGATTTTATTAAAAAATATATTGTTTCATTCCAACTATTGGAAAACTGCAATTGATTGAACCTGATATTAAAAAATTAAAAAATTAAATTTAAAAATCCTTCCCAACCCTGCCAAATCATCTCACCAGGACAACCTCCTCTATGTACTCTAACTAGTAACTGCAGCTCCATGCAACAGTAATTCCTAACTTTACGCCTAATTCATATCCCCCAACCCATGATCTCTAACTAGTAACCTACAGTCCTATAGACCTTAAGAATTAATTCCTCACTTCACCCTTGTTTTTATAAGAAATTCCAACGCCATAGATGCTCATCCTGCCAAATCTTAACGAGTGGCCTCAAAACCAAGAGCTTTAGCTAGTAACTCTCAACACAACAGATTGTAACTAGTATCTCCCAGTACCACCAACTCATGTAAGTCACTGTCATTATCATCAACTCAAGCTGACGACTCTCCATCCTCTGAAGAAACCTGGATCAGTCCTCATGTACTCTAATTAGTGACTTCAACCTAATTTCCTTTAGTAACGTTAACCATGCTAAATCTAACATTGTGTTGTTGAATAGAAATCACTGACTAAACATGGTAAACATGGTAATAACTGCCAGTCACACACATGAATACAACACTCAATATCTTGAGCACAGTAAAATAATGTACATTTCATGGAGTCGTAGACCATAGACAGTGTATCTATATACCTCTGAATCTATATACCTCTGCCTTAAAACTATTCACAGACTTTGTTTCCATTATACTTTGAGGAAGCGAGTTGCCCAGACTTTCAACCTTCTAAAAGAATTCACCTCATCTCTTACTTTTAAAATGACTCATATTGTTTCCTATCTACTTTTCTGTCGTCAGCAAACTTGGCAGTCACACCTGTTGCTGAGTCTATTATGTGATATTTTGTCAAGTTGTTTTTGAAAGATCATATGTGTAATACAACTTTATTACCCCTATCTTTCTTCATTTCATCAAAGGACTCATTTAATTTTAGTCAGGCCGGTTATGCCCTTGCCAAATCTCTGTAGGCTTTTATTTATGAGCCTGTGTTCTTTAAAATGAGTATTAATTTTGTCCCCAATTATTGTCTGTACCACCAGTATTAGGTTAAATGTCACAAAAGGCAGGTTTAGCTCTCTCTCCCATTTAAGAACATTTCCATGATATTCATAACTAACCTATTCTCTGGCTTCCCCCCCTTCCTCAGGGGAGAGTAAAATAGTTTCACCAGCACCACCAAAATTTCCATGCTTATTTACTTGAGCAACTAACAGCCATAGAGTCACACAGCACAGACATAGGAGTTTCAGACAATTATGTCCATACTGAATAATTAGCACCTATTCATACTAATCCTATTTACTAGTACTTGGTCCATAATGTTCCATGCCTTAGGGATTTGTGTACTTTTCCAGATATTTATAAAATGTTGTCAGAGTACCTGTCTTCACCACTCTCTCAGGCAGTGTGTCCTAGATTCTAGCCATCCTCCATCCAAAATTTGAGATGTGTCTGATTCATGCTAATTGTCTTTAATCAAAAACATTTGGAGTTTACGATCATTAGCATCTGAAAGGTAGGAGATAAGTAATCTATTGCAGCTTTGGAAGTAATGATCTTTGACATCTGGTGACTTTACTTGTTGGATTATATAAGAAAATAACTGCAGATGCTGGTACAAATCGAAGGTATTTATTCACAAAATGCTGGAGTAACTCAGCAGGTCAGGCAGCATCTCGGGAGAGAAGGAATGGGTGACGTTTTGGGGCGAGACCCTTCTTTAGTCTGAAGAAGGGTCTCGACCCGAAACGTCACCCATTCCTTCTCTCCTGAGATGCTGCCTGACCTGCTGAGTTACTCCAGCATTTTGTGAGTAAATACCTTACTTGTTGGATTCACTTGTTCAATTCATTTTCACTTATTAGTTGTCTTTAAAAATGGCCAATCTTCTAGGCAGCTTATTTTCTCTTTATTCTATCCATAATTGTATTATCTTTTTTTGTGGCTATTTTGGCAATATCCTCTTCTATAACAGAGGCAGAAGTAAGGCACTCAGCTTAGCCATGGCCTTTGACTCTCCCAGTCGGTCCCTCGGCAGCACATCCTTCCTTTGTAGACCATTTTATCATTTATATTTTATTTTGTTTTCTTATCTAATCACTCTCCCATTGCCTCTTATTTCAGACTCACTTCCCTTCTGTGCTTTATCCTGCATGATTCACCACTGTGTTATAAACTGTTCATGTAATATGTATTTTGCTTTTGTTTTATTTACAATTCTTTTGTCCAACCGTGACTCTACCTCCTTTTGTTTCCTGTGAATGTGTTTACTCTGTAATCTAACTTTTCCATGCTCAA
Source organism: Rhinoraja longicauda (assembly GCF_053455715.1). NCBI lineage: Eukaryota > Metazoa > Chordata > Chondrichthyes > Rajiformes > Arhynchobatidae > Rhinoraja > Rhinoraja longicauda. The sequence continues at coordinate 10,865,343 of NC_135975.1, forward strand.
TGACCACATTAGCTGCTAACCTTTTCTTCCAGTCCATCTGTAAACTCACTGAATAAACATCAATCAAAATTCAGCAACCGAGGAAATAAAACCCACGTGATAAAAAAACATTTTTTTGATCTAATCATTTTGCCTACAAACACTTTAAAAGATTATAGATTGCATACTTCTGTGTGCGAGTAAGAGTATTGAGATCGCAGGACTTGCAGCCTATTCCTTACCTTTTTAAATCGCTAATCCGAAATGCAACTTGTCCAAGGTGGCTAATAATTAGCACTTTGAACAATGTTAGGTGACCAATGATTTCCAACCACATACGCACTAAAATGGTCATCCATCTTATGACTATCCAGACATTTCAATGTACCTATTCTAGCTCGTGATGGCACCAGGGCCTTTTTTACATTATGGGCCCCCGGGCAAAGCAGTGTACTGGGGCCCCTACCGTTACTCTCCCCCACCCCCACTCTCTCCTCCTCCCACCCCCACTCTCTCCTCCTCCCACCCCCTTCCGTCGCCCCCACCGTTACTCTCCCCCACCCCCCTTTCCCTACCAGCCCCCCCCCCCCCCCGTCGTGCCGGCGAAAAGCACTTACCGAAAAGCACTTAGCGATGGACTTAGGGTGCTACATTGTTGCGAAAAGCACTTACAGATCGCTGTGAGAAGCACTTAGGGATGGAAAATGTTGCGAAAAAAGCACTTATTGAACCTACATTTTTAAAGTAGTATTTATTTATTGCAAGTCATTTAACATACACAGATCAGCATGGGGCCCCTATGCTCGTGGGGCCCCAGGCAAGTGCCCATCAGGCCCATGCGTTAAGACGGCCCTGGATGGCAGTCCAACTCATTGTACCTTGGTGCGTATAACAATAAACAGAACAAAACTAAATTATACTGAACTAAGCTCAGCCCCATTAAGTCATGAACCCTAACTCACCTACTCCAGCATGTACCCTATCCTGAACTCACTGCCCACTCACTCCACATAATGCTAAGCCAATGCATTCCTTTATCAGAACTGTGTATGTCCACAGTTTGTGCCAGGATTAAGAGTGATTAGATGATTAAATATTTCAAGTTCTGGATTCGCAGGGGCCTGGGAATTACTTCTCAAGAGACTACCGAGGACAGGGAGACGTGAAATACTATAGAGGGGCAACAAGTGGTTCAGAATCTTACCTGATTCCTGCACAATTAAAAATGGGTACTGACACCAGAATCTTAATGGCAATATCTAATGTTCACTTTTATTTACAGATCAGTATCCATTTTGTCTCATGCAAATTAGATTTTCCATTTGATTTGGGCATTTGGAACATCTGGACCCCTTACTTCTTACAACAGGATTTCCATATTATTGCATCTTGATTAACATTACCACCTTCACCAAAATCATTCTGCTGAGGAAGGGTCTTCTACCTTTTGTGTTCCTTCTGCCATTTGCTGTTAAACAAAAAAATGTGCAATTTTTACATGGTCAGCAGGTGCAGGGTGGATTATTCTGCTGTCTGGAACTGAAATGTTCTTCGTGAACTCTTCCAGCTGCCCAGCTTCCAGTCCGCAGATTGACATTTCATTAACAGGCATAAATTTGGACCCTTGTTCCTATCTGCATATCGTCTGAGAGGTGATGATTCTTGATGGATACAGCTCCACGATGTTGGATCTCAGACATAGAACAGTGCAGCACCTCTCCAGACCAATAGATCAGTGTTTACAGTGTCCTTTACTCAAGGAGGCAAAATAGAAATTGATGTATTTAAGTCACAGCTTTCACAGCCTTGCTTTTGATGTGCTCTTCCTGATGCAGTATGGGAAATACTGCAGCCCATTTCAGCTCACGAAGGTCCCACAAACAGCAACAACATAAATGACCAATAAGTTGTTTTATCGCGTTCATTGAAGGCCAAATATTGGCCAAATTACTAAGCGAATCCCCTAGCCTTGTTCGAATAATGCTGTTGTGTATCTTGCAACCACACAAAAAGTCAAAGAGAAGACTAGAGAGGAGTGGGCAGGAAATACATGAGTTTAAAGTATCATCTGAAGGTTCAATATCTCAGTGTTCGTCTGCATCCTGACTGCATTTAAAACCATACTTAGCATGTCCTAGAAATCCTACTGGATTCTTTTCCCACCACAGACCAAATACAAGAAGACACTCATGCAATCAGTTGAATACCAATAAATAACCAAGCCATGGCCATCTCTGCTCCACCTGGCTCATCATCGGATAGCCTGGTATCCAATCACTCTGCACTGTTGTGTGTTACCTGCAAGGGCCAATGCTGATTGTATTCCTTGTAGCTGGCAGAGAATGCAGACGATGTATTCTATTCTATTATTCTATCAGGCACCCCAACAATCTCTAGGACATTTACAAAAGTGGTGTTTGCCCTCTTTCAGTTAAACAATGTATTTCAGTGAAAGAGTACTCAATACTGTGACTAGATACACTAGTGTCTGAGAAAGTCTACTCTGTCACAGCGTTGCACCAAAGAGACACGGTTCTATTTTGGCACCTGTCACACCTTCAGGATGCTCTCGTTCTAGAACCTCCTCTAAACTCGTCTATTGCATTTGGTGCTCCCATTGAGGAAGGATATTCTTGCTATTGAGGGCGTGCAGCGTAGGTTTACTAGGTTAATTCCCGGAATGGCGGGACTGTCGTATGTTGAAAGACTGGATCGACTAGGCTTGTAGACACTGGAATTTAGAAGGATGAGAGGAGATCTTATCGAAACGTATAAGATTATTAAGGGGTTGAACACGTTAGAGGCAGGAAACATGTTCCCAATGTTGGGGGAGTCCAGAACAAGGAGCCACAGTTTAAGAATAAGGGGTAGGCCATTTAGAACTGAGATGAGGAAAAACCTTTTCAGTCAGAGAGTTGTAAATCTGTGGAATTCTCTGCCTCAGAAGGCAGTGGAGGCCAATTCTCTGAATGCATTCAAGAGAGAGCTAGATAGAGCTCTTAAGGACAGCGGAGTCAGGGGGTATGGGGAGAAGGCAGGAACGGGGTACTGATTGAGAATGATCAGCCATGATCACATTGAATGGCGGTGCTGGCTCGAAGGGCCGAATGGCCTCCTCCTGCACCTATTGTCTATTGTGGCCTCGTCTACATTGGTGATAATTAACATGGACTGGGCAACTGTTTTGCTGATTAGCTTCTCTGTTACGTTAAATTAATCCAGCAGATATTATGTAGAAATTCAAATATAATAATGTAACATGTGAATTTAAACTTTTCTCTTTTGCTTCCCTCTGTCTTTGTTCCCCAATTCCATCCCTTCTCCTCAACTCTCCTCATGGACCCTCGTGGCTCCTCATCTCTTCTCTTTTCCCTTGGCTAATAGTTGATTGAAAACTTATCTATTTACACTTCTGGTGTCAAGCTGTTGCTACGCATCACCAGTGTCCTATCTTCCACCTGTGCATCTCTAATTCTGAATGTCCTCCTTCGTCTGCTCATTCTAGTTTAGAACTGTTTGGAACTTTCCACTTTCATCCTGGCATGACCCTGCAAATCCCCATCCCACGCCCCACTTACTCCCCAGCTCGAGAGAATCTTATCAAGGCAGTGCCGCCCCATTTGATCTGCTCGCTGGTGTGTGGAGGGAAGGAATGTCGATACGAGGGACCTGGTGACTGGACCTTGCAACAACAAGCAATCCGGGGTGTGTTCTCAGCATGGTAGGTCAATCACAGGAAAGTATATCCCCACAAGCATCGGTCAGATAGCAAGTGAGCTGAAAGTAGGAAGTGACCAGAAGGATCCCAGCTTGGCATTAGCCTTCCAGAGAAAGGTGCTAAGTGTAAGTGTGCATTGAGAGTGATTGTTTTATTATGTGGCAAAAGAAATACAGTTGCATAAATGTGCTTGGTAAGTGCAGGGAATAATCAAAATGTGGGGGTAAAAAAAGGGAACCATTAAAGGGATGGGTTCTTTGTCAATATGCTCATGGAATGAGAGAAAGCAGCCATTTGCCAGATAGGCCCATGCCAACTCTTTGAGAGCAATCCTTTTGCTCGTTCCCTGTAGCTCTATGAATAGGTTCATTCAAACATCCAATTCCATTTTGAAAGTTGCTTTGAATATGCTTTTGTTAAGGTATATATTCCAAATTCCAACAAACTGCTACATTTTGTTTGCTCAGATCAGTTCTGCTTTTTGCGGCAGTTTACTGTCTGTCCTCATGACTGGCTCTGTGGGAACAGGTGTTCCTTCTTTATCAAAACCATTTATTATTTTAAGCAAATCTATTAAATCTCCACTTTACCTCCAAATTTCCACTGCCCAAACAAACAAATAAGATAGATCTGGCTCTGCATTCCTCAACTCCACAACCACTGCACAAAGGACAATAACCCCAGCGTGGTTTATAAATGTGGGAGCACCTTTATCATGTGGACTGCAGTGGTTCAAGAAGGTGGCTCCTCATCCAGGGAAATTAGTGCTGAACTTGACAGTCACATGCTAAGATAGACACAAAATGCTGGAGTAATTCAGCGGGCAGGCAGATCTCTGGATAGAAGGAATGGGTGACATTTTGGGTCAAGAGCCTTCAGACTGAGTCAGAGGAGAGTCACATTCTAAGAATGGATGATAATAAAATAAAAATTGTTAATCTCTCTCTCTCTCTCCCTCTCTCTCTCTCCCTCTCTCTCTCTCCCTCTCTCTCTCCCTCTCTCTCTCTCCCTCTCTCTCCCTCCCTCCCTCCCCCTCTCCCTCTCCCCCTCTCCCTCTCCCCCTCTCCCTCTCCCCCTCTCCCTCTCCCCCTCTCCCTCTCCCCCTCTCCCTCTCCCCCTCTCCCTCTCCCCCTCTCCCTCTCCCCCTCTCCCTCTCCCCTCTCCCCCTCTCCCTCTCCCCCTCTCCCTCTCCCCCTCTCCCTCTCCCTCTCTCTCTCCCCCTCTCACTCTCCCCCTCTCTCTCTCCCCCTCTCTCTCTCCCCCTCTCTCTCTCCCCCTCTCTCTCTCCCCCTCTCTCTCTCCCCCTCTCTCTCTCCCCCTCTCTCTCTCCCCTTCTCTCTCTCTCCCTCTCTCTCTCTCCCCCTCTCTCTCTCTCCCCCTCTCTCTCTCCCCCTCTCTCTCTCTCCCTCTCTCCCTCTCCCTCTCTCCCTCTCCCTCTCTCTCTCTCCCTCTCTCTCTCTCCCTCTCTCTCTCTCCCTCTCTCTCTCTCCCTCTCTCTCTCTCCCTCTCTCTCTCTCCCTCTCTCTCTCTCCCTCTCTCTCTCTCCCTCTCTCTCTCTCCCTCTCTCTCTCTCCCTCCCCCCACAGGATTACTGATAAGATCCTAGCTATGGCAAGACCATCCACACACCTCATTGAGAAGTTCAGCATCATCAACCAGTTCAAAGGGTAGGTGTTAACAAATGGAGGGCTGTGCATGTTCCATCTCCATCTCCTTACCCTCTGCCATTTACTTCACACCCAGTTCCTGGCCCCTCGGGAACCTAGCCCACCCTCTAGTTACCCTTCCCAAAATCCCATTGCTTTCCCTTTAATTGCTCCTTGTGACCCAAGTCTTTGGACTGTGAATGACAATTCTAGTCTCATTGTTCCCGGTGACAATATCCTTGGGTCATTTTCCTGTTTTAAGGGCCTAAAGTAAATTGTGGCCTCCCTGTCACAAAGATGTGATTCCAATTAGCTACAGACTATAGGAACCAAAATTGTTTCCTTTCTTCCCACAGGTTACATATCAAGTCTGTGATAAATCTGCAGGTACCTGGAGAGCATAATCATTGTGGAGACCCCTTGGAGTTAAAGAGTGGGTTTTCATATTTACCTGAAATCTTCATGGCGAATGATAGTAAGTTTTACTACACACGCTTTCAGGCCTCTGAATCTGGAAATTGTTGTTACTAACTTTCAGGTGGGGACAGATATAATGATGATTAGCACATTGATTAGCATATATTAGCCCTGAAACTGCTTACATGGATCATGAAGCCAGTCCTGGTTTGATTAGTACCCACGGACCCTGGACCCAGACTCTCCAACCCACCCTCATTTCTGGTGAGACTCCCTTTTGGTAACCAAGCCAGTAACCTTGAGATCTGGGATATTGCATACTGCAGCTCCACACAGCAACAAGGGCTTTATCCTGCATGATTATACAAAACAAAAAATATTCTGGTAGAAAACTTTCACTTCTTTTAATTTTAGTTTGGATTTAATGCAGGGAATGTCAGATTCACTTTAATTCCCCTTTGAGAACTGGAGGGGAAATGCATTTAGCCACAGCCCATTTCTTGAACTTGGGCTTCAACTCAGGTTCAGAAGCATCTTTAATGTAAGCTTGATTCAGTTGAAAGCATTCTCACCTTTGAGTGAAGCCTTCATTTCAGCCTCTTACCAGAGATCTGATTATACAACCTGGGCCTAAACCATTAGTGTGGTACCGAGATGTTGGAAATAGTGCCTTTTCGATGAGATTAAAGTGAGCCCTACCTGCACATTTAGGTGAGGGCAGCAGATCCCAGGCGTTATTTGGGAGAAAAGCAAACCACTCCTGAGAGCCGGCCAATGTTCCCCACCCTCAGCAGATATCTTTGGCCATCCATCTTACGCTTCCACACCAATTGGTGTATTTTTTGCCTACATTACAACTGTGACTGTGGTTCACCAGTAATTCATTCATTGCTTGTGAAGCAAAGCCCTGAGGATGTAGAACACAACACATCTATTTATCACCAGTGCTAAATCAACAATCTCCTGAAGTTTAGTTGTTGAGACCTTGCAGGGATGCATCATATTGGAATAAAATCTATGATGCTGCCTAACCTGTTGAGCTTTTTCAGCGTTGTATGTTTTTTTTAGTTTAGTTTAGTTCAATATTATTGTCACGAATACCGAGGTACAATGAAAAGCTTTTGTTTGCATGCTATCAAGTCAAAGAAAAGACTATACATGAATACAATCAAGCCATCCATAGAGCGCAGATAAATGGTCAATGGTACAAAATGTAGTGCAAGATACAACATTGAGATCCGAAGGTTCAAAGGTATCGAATCTGGTAGATGGGAGGTCAGGACCGCCCTCTGGCTGATGAGGGGACCATTCAGTTGCAGATGGCAGAATTCCAGTATGTGCAATTTTTACTTTAATGGATTATATTGTCCAAGTTTTTGATGAAGAGAGTGTAAATAGTTTGTGGCATGGAAATGATCACTGCAGCGCAATTCCTGGGCTGGAATAAGTAAGCCTGAGATTTCCAATGCCTTCAACTCCAGTCTCGTGATGGATTAGGCCCATTCCACACAAATGACAGGCACCTACTACCTGTTTCAGATATGGGCCATGGACACCCCAGTTGGATGACTGTACCAAATGGGCAACATTGCATTGCCTGATTAAAATCATACTGGAGTCACAGAGGGAGTGTTGAATAATTTCTGGCCCATTGCATCTAACCTGCGCTGTAATCACTGTTGGTGCTGGATAGTTGGATTGGGAAGTGTTCAATTTGCTGATCTTAAAAAGAAGTTCCAATTCTCAACGTTACTTGTGTCACACAGCAAACAGGTTGTGCTGTCTGCAGTGAATGGATGACGTGTGACGTCCCTGCCTGTAATTAAGAATCTCCGTTTCTATTTACACCTGGCTCAGCAGAATGGTACCATGTCTGAGGGATTGAATGCACAAAGCTAGCTATCACTTTGCCACATGTATGGGAGTTGGGGACTGAGGTCAGGCTGGTGCCTGGAGATTCTGGTTGACACTAATTACAAGGACTGTAAAACTCATGTTTTATAAATGATTATTTTAATTTTGCGCTGTGTATAGAATATCAAGACAATTCAGTGGTTTATTGGAAGAGGCCTCCCAGATTAAATTACTCTGAATTTGCTGCTATATTGCCGCTGCATCTGAATCTTATCGGGTTTCCGGGCTGTTCAGTTCAGTTCTGGAAAAAAAAAAGAAAAGGGGAGAAAGTAATAGAGAAGCAAAAAGATAAAGAGAAAAAAAGTGAGAAAGATAAAGAGAGAGAGAAAAAATGATACAGGCCCCTGACAGAATCTCATCAAATCTGCAAGAGATATCTCAAAGTATTTAATGTACTGAAATTATACATGTAATATGCATCAAAATATCACAAGCAATAATGAGATAAGTAGTCATAGAATGTTGCAGCATGGAAACAGGCCTTTCAGCCCCTTGAATCTGCACCAACCATCAATTCTACATCAATTGTACGTACATCAATTCCACATGATCGGTTCATTTCTTTTTGGTGATATTGGTTGTGGTTTAGTTTAGTTTAGAGACACAGCCCAGAAACAGGCCCTTCGGCCCACTGAGTCCACGTCGATCAGCGATCACTATCCGACACACACGAGGGACAATTTACCATTTTACCAAACCAATTAACCTACAAACTTGTACATCTTTAGAGTGTGGGAGGAGCCGAAGAAAGCCCAGGCGGGTCACGGGGAGAACGGACAAACTCATTACACACAGCACCTGTAGTCAGGATTGAACCTGGGTCTCTGACGCTGTAAGGGAACAACTCTACCGCTGTGCCACCATACAGCCCCTTGTGACTGGGAGTTTGTGAATGTGCTATCACTGAACTGTGACTAAGTGTATGATGTCATATAAAAATTGTTTGCTTGTCTTGACTTTGGACATGTTTGAAGGTGCGGCATGGAAACAGGCCCTTCAGCCCATCAAGTTCATGCTGACGTGTCCTACATCTTTGGAGTGTGGGAGGAAACCAGAGTATCCAGCGAAAACCTATGAAATCAGGGGGAGAACGTACAAACTCCGTATAGATAGCACCAGTAGTCAGGATCAAACTCGGGTCTCTGGCGATATAGGACTGCAACTCTACCACTGCGCCACCGTGCCAGCCACTGTGTTTGTTAATGTGTTCATGGTTAGGCTGGCCTATATTAGACAGGTGCATGAGTGATTTTGGCTGCTGATGGGATGAGTTACCATGGGGATCTGAGCAGCAGTGTGTGAGGCCCCATATGATGGAGGCTAAGAGCTGGGCTGCTGCTGTTCAAGTGGGTATTGTGGCACTATGGCAGAGCCAAACCCCACTTCATTAACTGAGTGCTGCAAGGATAATCACTGTGTTAGGAGCCTGACATCCAGCCGCTGGATCGTGGAAGGAATTAGCAATTCCCAATTAGTAGGCCGTTAATTTATACTCTCTTTTCCCCTTTGCAGTTTACTTTTTTAACTTTGGAATGACAGATTTTGGAGTCTCTACGCTGGTGCGTTTGCTGGATGTGGTGAAAGTGATATCGTTCGCAGTGCAGGAGGGCAGGGTGGCTATACACTGCCACGCAGGACTCGGGAGAACAGGTCGGTCAGCAGAACTATTCCTCTAATAAGGTCATGGGAGACATGCAGCTAGTTCTTTCAAAACAAAAGACTGTGGGTACCGGAGGAGGGAAATTGAGCATAGTGTCTGTGGACTCCTATTGAGCAAGGCCATGGGGAGATGTGCAGCAATAGTGGTTGGAATGAGCTGAGATATAGATGAGCTGTGATGCAGATGAGGAATTGATTCAAGGGCTGAATGGTTTGCTTTTGTTTATCTGCACACAGATATGGAAACCCTATTCTATTTTCCTTGCATCAATTCTAACTCAGTTGGTATCATTCTCATCTGTGAATTCAACTTCCAGCAACCTGAGCACAAAAATCTGGGCTGAGACTCTACTGTGCAGTGTGCAGGGAGTGCTAAACTGCTGGAAGTGCCAGCATTTGAAGTGATATTAATATTTGGCCCTCTTCTGCTGATGTAAAATACTGAATGGTCTGTCCAAGCATTATCCCAATGTCATAGTCACTGCTTATTCTTTAACGTTATCAGTGGCTTGTATGGCATCATCTGTCTGCACAACCTTGTTGTACTCAAACTGGAAATGTTATTGCAGAAGGAACCTTTGCTAAGGGGTACCTTGGGGATGCAACAGCCAAATAAAAATGTTAGCATCTAATCGCATTGACGAGTCCATGCCCTTTGATATATTACCAACAAGGTGTTATAGGTTCACTTGCTCTGCATAACAGAATCAACAGATTTGGTGATTTTATTTCTATGGTCACTGAAAATGCAAGTCGATCAAATTTCACAGTGCAGGTCCTGTCAGCCCCGTGTGATGCAAACGCTGAATAACCCTGCTTCTACCTGCTGCTTTAATGTGTTCTGAAACACCGAGCAAAGATGGCAAATCAGTCACTGGGCTCTGGTGACTCAGTTAATGAAAGAACATAGAACGTAGAGAAGTACAGCATGATAACAGGCCCTTCGGCCCACAATGTCTGTGCTGAACTTGATGCTAAAATAAATGAATCTCAATTGACTGCACATATCCTTCCATTGTCTGTTTATCCTTGTACCTGTCTAAAAACCTCTTAAATGCCACCAGCTTATCTGCCGTCACCACTACCCCTGGCAACATATTCCTAGCACCCACCACCCTTTGTGTAAAAATAACTTACTTGAACATTACCTTTAAACTTTGTCTCTCTATCTTAAAGCTATGCCCTCTCGTCTTTGACATTTCCACCCTGGGGAAATAGTTCTGACTGTCTATCCTATTGATGCCTCCATAACTTTATATATACTTCTATCAGGCCTCCCCTCAACCTCAGGTTGTTAGACAGAGAGGCACTGAGGCATAAGGATGAATTGGATGATCATAGATTTGTTAGTCTAATGTTCGATGAAGGTAAAGAATCTGTGGTTCATACATTACATTGAAATTATAATATGTGGTGTAAGAAAATAACTACAGATGCTGGTACAAATCGAAGGTATTTATTCACAAAATGCTGGAGTAACTCAGCAGGTCAGGCAGCATCTCAGGAGAGAAGGAATGGGCGATGTTTCGGGTCGAGACCCTTCTTCAGACTGAAGAAGGGTCTCGACCCGAAAGGTCACAGATTCCTTCTCTCCTGAGATGCTGCCTGACCTGCTGAGTTACTCCAGCATTTTGTGAATAAATACCTTGAAATTATAATACGTAATCAAGCCATTCAGTGCAATGTTTGTTAAATAGAGAAAATCTATTCTCTGTAGCTAATACATTTGTAACCAGATGCCAGAGATTAAAATCATTGGTAGCAAATCTGTAGAGACGAGGAGAAATGTTAATGGCTAATGATGAGTCTGCGTAATATTTTCAATTTGGTCAGACTGAATACACACATCGTATGGGTACACACAGGCACGCTGGCTTGCCCTGAGCCTCCCTATATGTTATTGAGACATCTTGCACCCCCACTTGCACCAGACTCTCCATTCCCCCTCACACACCACACATACACCTGGTCAATGGTTGTCAACATGGATTACTCTGCCTGGGGCCTGCTGCCACTGACTTCACTGGCGAATTCACAATCTCACTAACCTCTGTCCGGAATGAAATTATAATTCTCCTTATTTTCATACTGAACCTTATGCATTCTGCATTTAATCCCATGCGTTAGTTTCCTCTTCCACAGCATTCAACCACAGGAAATGACCATAACCCTGATGCATGCTTTATAATTTTATACAGGTCTATCATTTTGCTTCAAATTCCTCTCAGTCTTAACAGAAATATCTCTCATTCTTTGAGCAATTAGAAACATAGAAATATAGAAACATAGAAAAATAGGTGCAGGAATAGGCCCTTCGGCCCTTTGAGCCAGCGCCGTCATTCAATATGATCATGGCTGTTCATCTAAAATCAGTACCCCGTTCCTGCTTTTTCCCCATAATCCCTTGATTCCTTCAGCCCTAAGAGCTAAATCTAACTCTCTCTTGAAAACATCCAGTGAATGTTTTCAAGAAACATCCAGCCTCCACTGCCTTCTGTAGCAGAGAATTCCACAGATTCACAACTCTCTGGGTGAAGAGGTTTTTCCTCATCTTAGTCCTAAATGGCCCACTCCTTATTCTTAAACTGTGACCCCTGGTTCTGGACTCCCCCAACATCGGGAACATTTTTCCTGCATCTAGCCTATCCAATCCTTTCAGAAACTTTAATTTCTTCTTACTCCTCCCATGTGCACACAAGCCTCTGTTGCCTCAACATCCCTCCTACAGTCTGGACTCCAAGCCTGCACGCGATCCTCCCTCTCACCGAGGTGTTACTGAAGTTTTATATGATTCACTATGACATTTCAATTCAAAGTAACATTACTCAGAAGGACTCAGCACAGTACAATGCAAGTTAATATTGAACAAATCTCTGCCTTTTGAAGATGTGAGCAATTAGATAAATTTATATGATTAAATTCAGGACAATTTCCACCCAGATAAGAACTGACACTCATTTTGTTCACCCAGGCAGCATTTAACTCAGCACTGGATAAACGCAAATAGAAGAAATATACAGAAATGTTTTGTGGCCTTTCACCAGTTGTGAAGAAAATCAATTTCTCATGTTCCACTCCTCATTCCTGGTTCCTTTTACACCATTACAGGTTGCCAAGATCTAGGTTGCCAAGATTTGAGAGACTTTTCTATTTCTATCACGACAGATCCATTCATAAAATGCTGGAAATACTCAGTGGGTCAGACAGGATTTGTTGTGAGAGAAATAGAAAAGTCTCTCAAAAGATCATTTAAGGTTCCCAGCATCTTTTGTATTCTGCTTTTTGATAAGAGCTGTTGTCTTGATGCTAGTAATTAAAGGCATGGCTTTTAGATGGATCCTTCCCTATAACTATCAGACACACCATTTCATTGCTTTATGTGGCTTGGTGTTAATATTTCTTTGATAAGCCATGATCACATTGAATGGTGGTGCTGGCTCGAAGGGCCGAATGGCCTACTCCTGCACCTATTGTCTATTGTCTATTGTAAAGCTCCCGTGCAATGGTGAACTCATCTTGTAAGATTAAAGGCACTAGATAAATGTTTTTTTTCTTGTTTAAATCCTAGCAGCACTGAGCATTCTAAATAATAAAAAGTATTCATTAGTATTTTCCCATCTGAATCAAGGAAAATGTTAACTGTCTGTTCTGTTGCTCTTCGGCAGGGGTTCTGATTGCATGTTACCTGATCTATGCCACAAGGGTCAGCCCCAGTGAAGCCGTCCAGTTTATCCGGATCAAGCGTCCCTTCTCCATCCAGACCCGCACTCAAATTGACCTGGTTTTTGATTTTGCCCAGTTTGTAGATGCTCAAAGAACAATCATCACAAATGCGAGCTTGCATGCTCAGCCCATCACCCTGCAGCAGCATCTTTACCGCCAGCAGCACCTCCTTCATGGTTACGAGGCACGGCATCTCAAGTATGTGCCCAAAATAGTGGACTACGTCTGCAAGAGGCTTCTGCAGATAGCATTCGATAAGCAGGATGGTGCAGCAGTGCAGGTGGAGAAGCAAAAGGAGACAAACAACCGTATCATGACTCTAGTCATCAGAGAGACCATCACTGCCTTCATTTCCTTGCCAGAGTCTCACCTGGCAAACCACGGACATGTGGATCCCGACAATGTGCTGAGACCTCCCTTGGGCACAACTGGTTCATTTAAACCGGGCGCTTCCTCAGATGGATTCCATCCCCAGATTCAATCCAGCAAATTTGCCAGGTTATCACGATCCCTCAGTGACTCCAATCTCTCCACACCCTCTTGGAGGCGTCGAGCACAGGTAAACTGGGATATGGCACAGCTTGGTCAGCATCAGCAAGCAGGGTCTGTACTGAGCTGCAAGGAATGGGTCTGGGACACAGTTAGAGAGTGAGTTACAAGCTGGGACCTGATCCATGGGTTCAGATGGCACTTGTAGGACAGTAAAATGTGCAAACATTCGATGGGGAGTTAAAAGTGGGCCATACCTCAGAGTAAGTGCAGACTAGGATTAGACTGAGGGGAACACTGAATATAGTCGAGTACATGTTCAGTATAGGAAGGAACTGCAGGTGCTAGTTTAAACTGAACATAGACACAAAATGCTGGAGCAACTCAGCGGGACAGGCAGCATGTCTGGAGAGAAGGAATGGGTGACTTTTCAGGTCGAAACTCTTTCTCAGACATGTTAAGGTACATAGGCTAAGGCAGGAGACTAATTGAATGAGTGTTGGAGAGAAAATGTGGATGTATATGGGCTGTGGAAGACAATTTAATTGTGATAGCCAGTCACAATAGATTGGTTGGGGCTGAGGAAGAAAATTAAATGTTTAGGTTGAGTCTGTGATCGAGTTAAGTACACATGGCCTGTGCAATGGGATAAATGGGAGGGCAGAGTCCATCTCTGGATAGAGTACACAGGAGTTGCAGTAATAATGACGAAAAGCAACAACAGGAAATGGTTAAAATCCTCAACAGACAAGGTAATGTGGAGAGAGAAGCAGAGTTAACATTTCAGGTCAATTATCTTTTGAGAGACTTTTCTATTTCTCTCACAACAGATTCTGCCTAACCCACTCAACATTTCCAGCATTTTCATAAAATTCTGGAGATACTCAGTAGGTCAGACAGGGTCTGTTGTAAGAGAAAGGATAGCGGAGTCAGTGGGTATGGGGAGAAGGCAGGAACGGGGTACTGACTGAGAATGATCAGCCATGATCACATTGAATGGAGGTGCTGGCTCGAAGGGCCGAATGGCCTACTCCTGCACCTATTGTCTATTGTCTATTGTCTATAGAAATTGAAACGTCTCTCAAAAGATCATTTAAGGTTCCCAGCATCTTTTGCATTCTGCTTTTTGATAATTTTCATTTTCATTCCATTTTCCTCTAGTGCAGTGACATGCATTGTAGATTTTCGGAGTCATTTTTGTTGAGGTTAGCAGTGACCAGTTCCAATAGCTGGAAGTGTGCAGATTCTGTGGTGCAGCTTCTGTGGTGATTTAGTTTGACGTTAGCAGAGATATGAATGGTGCAGATGGTTGAATTTTCCCAGCATCACAGTGCTACCGCAGTGAGTGACTAAAGTGGCGTAAATTCTACTTTAAGGATCTCCTTGGTCAATGGACTATATCGGTGGGTCAAAATCAAACGGACACTTCGGAACAGTTCTTCAGTGGGCCAAACAATCCGTTGAGATACGCCATCAGCTGTGAAGGGAGGAGCTACTTTGCTGGGGACAGGAGCCAGACACAGACTGACCAGGCAGCACAACTCATCCTCCCTCGACGAGCAAACTCTCTCTTGAACCCCGGTAGCCTGGCACTCACAACTGACAAGAAGGTAAGGACTGAATCCAGGTGTAGTGGTCAGACTGATTCCCACGCTGTGTAACATGGCAGCCTGCATCTCCCCTCCCCACTTCAAATGCCTTTCCGAAAGATGCCACATTTGCCAGTTATTTCAATACCTCCTCATTGAGGCCATCTATCTCCAGCTGAGGTTACTCAGTACGAGCGGCAAAACTCATAAGTTGCTAACCCATCTAAGGTGGATGCAAAAGGCCCACAGAATTGTTTCAAATACGTTTTTCGTGGTACCCTCTTCAAAAAATTTTTGCCCAAAATAATATAATTTAAAAAAAATTATCCGTTCTGTTATTGCATTGCCGTTTGTGTTGGATTGCCATTCTAAAGTATGTCATTGGCTGAAATGGATATTGGGATAACCTGAGGTTATAAAGAACATAACAAAATGTGTGATGGTACCACAAGTTGCATCCTTTGCAGCTGTGGACATTGGACAATATCTCTCCACCTCACGAGGAATTCCAATCCTCTTTGTAGTCCCTTTTGTTGGTCATTTATATTCAACAAACACAGCATAGACCTGAGATCAATCCTGGACTCTTGCAGTCAATGGATAAATATGTTTAATCGACACTGGTAAATTTTGTATATTTCCGATTCATCTTTGATCAAAATATAATATAAGTATTTGCCTTTAAATAGAAATGTGGAATGCCCCTCAACCAGCCAATTTCTTACATTTCAAAATACTGCAAATTACATCACCTATTTGTTCACTGACAACAGTAAAACAAATGACCCGATAATTGTTTTAGGAATGATAGATAGGAGATAAATTTTGTCTAGGGGAGTGGGGAAAATGCACCTTTAGGATGTTTCCGTTGATTAAGGATCAAGCCCATGTCTGTTTCAATGTATGCTCCAGATAACGTTCAAAGAAGTGGCAGAGTGATAGATTGGGAGGTCACAAGGGAAGGGGCAAGGGGGACACGATCCCATATTATCAGGTCCATTTTAGTTCCAATGTTGGATTCCAAATACTGCTTACAATTCTGTTGAATATACTGTAACATGTAACATTTAGTGCCTGCTTTTTACTTTTAGTTTTATTCTTTAGGGTAAAGTCTATGGAAATGTCTCAGTTAAAGAACGTGTCAAAAAAACAGATGGTTATGGGTCTCTTCTGGAAATGGTTGCCAAGGCAATGTCAGAGGGACCAGAGATAGACAATGACTTATTGTCCAAAGTCCACCTTTGGCAGGTAATGAACTGTTGGATGATCTCAGCTCTGGAATTGTTCATTCGTTTAAAGGAAAACCAGTTTTTTTTAGAAAATAATATTTTAGAATCTAGTGAATGAGTAATTTGAGACATTAGGTTTCTTATTTTAGCAGCTCTGGAGTATTAAGTGACTTTGGCTCCAGGACTTGGTCGGTAGAGCTTTCGCTTATATTTCACATATTTCGCTTGGGCAGCTTGCAGCCCAGCGGTACGAACATTGACTTCTCCAACTTTAGATAGTTCCTCTGTCCCTCTCTTCCCCTCCCCCTTCCCAGTTCTCCCTCTATCTTCCTGTCTCCACCTATATCCTTCCTTTGTCCCGCTCCCCCTGACATCAGTCTGAAGAAGGGTCTCGACCCGAAACATCGCCCATTCCTTCTCTCCTGAGATGCTGCCTGACCTGCTGAGTTACTCCAGCATTTTGTTGAAATAAATTCCTCCCCACCTGCTCTGTATTGGGCTGATAAAGATTGCTTGATTGGTGTGATTAGCACACAACTCCAGTATTGTTCATTGTAACAGATATGTAAAGCATACATTGGAAGGGAAACGTGGTTGTATTTGTACTCATAGAGATTAGGGCTACGGATGAAGGGGCCCCAAGAATTTCAGTACCAATATTAACCGATGCAGACCATCAACGAATGCAGCTGACCCATTGCTCAGTACATTTGATGAATAACTGGTGAAGACAGAATGGAGGTCATTTCAGCAATGACCATGCTTCAAAAGCACCTCATTGGACGTAAAATCCCTTTGGATGCCCTGAAAGATCTGTGAAAGGTACCACATAAGTAAATCTTTCTTTTTCAAACAAGGATCACTTTTTTTAAGGGTGTAGACCAGGCCAGGATGATGGACATTTTATACTTCTTCCCCTCAAAACTAAAGCCTTTCCCTGGGGAGAGTGCCCTCTACTGGCCACTCCAATGTTCACTATAAGCCAATGAGGACATTTTAAATTGCCTGAAAATCGCGGTGGGAGTAGTTGAGATAGAGAGGCTGCACACTTGGCCGCACACCTCCCAAACATCAAACCTTGTCCTTGTAAACATACCCAGTAAAGCACTTCCTAGCCTTTGTTTGAGCTGCAGAAGCAAAGCTTTGCAGCTACACTCTGCATTTTACATCTTTGGACCATGCATTTCCCTTTACAAGCATGATCACTGAAGGATTCTAGCCCCTGGGACAGATAGAAGACTCTGGAATTCATTAAAGTCATGTCTCAAGAGATTTGAAAAGATAGTCCTGAGGGAGTGCCGAACCTTTTAAATGCATTTACATATCAGGATGTGAGGATCACTGGTAAAGTGGTTCTTGCCCATCCCCAAGTTTCCCTGTGAAGGTGACAGTGAGCTGCTTTCTGGAACAACAGCAGTCCTTATGATGAAAGTTCTCCAACATTGCTGCCCATGATTTGGCACCAGCGATGATGAAATGCTGATGGTATATATTTCTTGATCAGGATGGTGCGTGACTTGGTAGAGAACCTGCAGGTGGTGGTGTTCCAATGGTGATCCTGAGGATACTGGTGGGGGACATGGCGATAGGAATGTTGTTGAATATCCCGGCAGTTTTGAAGTGCAAATGTTACATACCACGCCTGAATGTTGTTTCTGTCTGCAGGCATGGAATGCTTCAATTGCTGGTAAGTTATGAATGAAATAATACCAGTGAACATCCCCAATTCTGACCGTCCAAAGAATGATTTCTGTATTGGCAGTGATCTCAGGAGGAAACCAAGATGAATCATCAACCAAATGCTTTTTACTGCCAATGTGGAGACTGCTTTAGCTTAATCAATAAGATTAAGCTGGTCATCGTTAACGATGACCTTGGAGTTATCCCTCCTGTTGGTTGTTTAATTGTCCATCACCATCTGTGTTTTGATACGCATGTCTGCAGGACATTCATCTCATCCAATGGTTGTGGGAGGTGTCATATTTTACATGTAATATTAAACTGAGTCATATTTGCTATCTCATGGGTATAAAAGATTCAATGTCAGTTGTTGAAAAGAGTAGAACAGTTTCGCTTACCCCCACCCCCACCCCGATCTCCGACCCCCGACCCCCGACTCCCGACTCCCGACTCCCGACTCTAATATCACCCAATATCCAACCCTCAACCTGCTCCTTAAAAAGCAATGTTTGCTCATTTACTTCATTGTTTTGACCACAGATTTGCCGCTCCAATTTTCACTTTACAGTGTTAATTACACCAAAACTACTTATTTTTTCTCTTTCTGTCTTTCGTATTTTTCTCTCCCCACAGTCCCCCCCCTCTCACATGCACCTTCTCCCTCCCTCCCTCCCTCCCTCCCTCCCTCCCTCCCTCCCTCCCTCCCTCCCTCCCTCCCTCCCTCCCTCCCTCCCTCCCTCCCTCCCTTCCTCCCTTCCTCCCTTCCTCCCTCCTTCCCTCCCGATGGGCATTTCTCAGTCATTCTCTCTTTCTGGGTTGAATTCTGTCCCCCACATTCTGCTAATGAAAATAGAGTGTTGGAAACACTCAGCAGGTCAAGCAGCATCTTTGCAAAGAAACACAGAATTAATGTTTCAGGTCAAAAACTATTCATCAGAACTGGAAAACTCATTCTGCCAATCCTTCTGTCTCACTTTCCATTTGTTCTCTACTGGTCTGAATGCCTCTCTTTGTATCATTATTTCTGTTTCAGACTTTCCTTCTGCCTCTCTCTGAATTCCTTCCAGCCATCTTGTCAGGTAGAGATTTAGTGTGTCTGTTCTTTCTCTTTCTCTTCAAGGTGGATCTAAATGAGAATGAAGGGGCTTGGGGCCGACTAGGTGCAGAGGAAGACCCCCGGATTCTCAGTGCGCTGATGTGGTGCTGGCTTGAACATCTCAAGGTCATTCATCTATTTAAGTAAAAGACAACTCAGAACTCCAATATGACTGCAACATGTCAACGTTGCTCTGGATTTTACATATCGCTTCTACAATGTGTACATTTTCCCTAAATTTTACACTCGATGGTCGAGAAGAAAATCCCATATTTCATTTTAATGTTTCCCTTGATGAAAAGTGCTGGCATTTATTGACCATTTTTACCTGGTTTAAGAAGTGGTGCTGGTCTTGGCCTGCCTCCAAATATGGTTCAGGGGCAGCTGTGGGGGTGGAGTCTGGAGTCACATGAAGGTCCAGACCCAGTAATGGCAGCAGTTTCCTTTCTTGAGCAAACATGGGTGTGTCTATTGATTTTACAGCAGTCAGCAAATGTTTACTGATTTTTCTATTTCCTGAAATTTTATTTGAAATTGAACTCGAGTTCTCAAAGAACAAATGGTGGAATTTGAGTTCTTGTTTTCTGGGTCATTAGTGCAGGCCGCAATGTTTCTTGTCTAGTGTTACAAAACATTATAACCGGGCGGCCTATGCTAGGAGGAAGCTACATAGTTTTGTGGGCATCATCACTTCTTGAAATTTCCGTTTGGTTCTGTGAAGATTTAATCTGGTGAACCTGCACATAGCTTTGAACTATGTGCATAGGAGGGAAAAAATTTGTGTCAAAGGGAGGGAGAATTATAGAGAAGTACTAGACCAAGTGGACCTGTTGGGCCCAAACCTCTCCTGCATTGGTGCAGCACCCTGTCCTCCCCCATCCCCTCTCTCCTCAACCCCCCTCCCCTCTCCCTTCTCCCCCACTCCCCCATTCCCCCTCCCTCCCTCCTTCTCCCCTCCCCTCCTTTTAAACTTTAAAATGTGAATAACTTAAAAAATATAACTCCGATTTCAATAAAACTACTTGCATTATCACTAAAGTCACAATGGCGAGTAAGGTGGTCCTAAAATTGTCGTGCTATCTTGTACCGTTTTGGCTGAAGTTCAGTCACAAACAAGGTAACAAACGAGAGTTTTAGTAAATAGATATGTTTGGTTCAGGCTATGCATTTGCTGGCAATTAAATCATCTTTATTCCCTCTGCAGGAGCCGGTGTTGAAATCAGAGGATGTAGTGATACTGTTGGCAAAACCAACAGAAAAGCATAACCTTGTGGGCTTGGAGAAGGTGGGTGCTTCTTAAAATTGGGTTAACGCACCTCGTGGTGCTGACTTTGTGCACATGACATTTATTGACCATGAAGTTAACTTGCCTAAGATTATTTGAACCCCAGACACTGCATAGGATGGGATCACACAGCTCCCATCCTAGTCCCATGGATTGCAGTGTGAGGCTACAGTGTGACATGGGACAATAGACAATAGACAATAGACAATAGGTGCAGGAGTAGGCCATTCAGCCCTTCGAGCCAGCACCGCCATTCAATGCGATCATGGCTGATCACTCTCAATCAGTACCCCGTTCCTGCCTTCTCCCCATACCCCCTCACTCCGCTATCCTTAAGAGCTCTATCCAGCTCTCTCTTGAATGTTTGGGGATGTTTGTTGGTTTCTCCCCAACCCCCTTCCGATAACTGTGACAGCATAAGCAACAGGCAGGTTAGGTAGGAAGGATAGTCGATTGATTTCTCCACTGAGATTCAATGAAGACAATTCTGGTTGCAGAACAGTTATGATTCCAATATAGTCGGCCAGAAGCCTGGACTAACAATTTGGAGACACAGGTTTAATTCTCACCACAGTACCAAGGAATTTGAATTTGGTACATTGACTGAATCTGGAATAAAAAGCTTGCATGAGTAACGGTGACCATGGAACTATGGGATTCTCATAAAAACCCTGGGTTCTTTTACCCAGTGTTTGGTATCTCTGGCAATGCCTTTTCGAACCACTGGGACAGACCCATCCGTGGTGATGAGACATTGGAATTTTGTTAGGTTGGCTGGCCCTGGATGTCCTCAACATTTACTCTGGACCACACAAAATTTCATATTCTCATGTCCAGTGTGAGAAATATCAGGAAATCACAATGACTGTCACTCTCCCTGGGTTGATTCATTAATATTTCTTTACATTGACCATAACTTGGAAGTAGCACTGAGCGTGCAGAGGCAGAGAGTGTTATTTGAAGGGAAGGCTACGATGACCATCACCACAGCTGGCAAGGTCTCTAAGTCCCACTACTGGACCTGGTCTCTGGCGGGTGCTTATAGAATCAATTTTAGGGGAAAATGTACTTATTCTCCCTAATTTATTGATTATGTTTGCAATGTTCCTGAGAGCACCAGGCCAAATTCCATTTACCTTTAGAGGACACTCTTGATCATATAATATGGTACTACCCCTGTGCTAAGTGGAATGGATCTCGGACAGACTGAACAAGTCAAGTCAAGTTTATTTGTCACACACACATAAATGTGCAGTGAAATGAAAGATTACCCACAGTCCAACAACAAGAGCACTAAAAGCAATAAAAGAGCAATAAAAATAAGCAATAACACACACAATCAAACAAAAAGAAACAGAAAGAAACAAACATCCATTCAAGCTGGGCATTTTCAAGGTTGTGTGAGCATCAAAGCAGAGGCATTGTATCCACCACAATTTATAACCTCAACATTTGATTGATAAAGTCAGTACGTTAGTTGTTATCTACATGGAATTAGCAAAAGTAACATACTATTACAAGGTACCATATGTTAGGCTGATCTATAAAGTTAGATCACATGGTTTCCAGGACAAGCCAGCCAATTGGATACAAAATTGGCTTGAAGGTCGGAAACAGAGGGTGGAGGTAGAGGGTGGTTGTTTTTCAGACTGCAGGCCTGCAGCAAGTGGTAATCAGTGGTGATCCACTGTTATTCATGATTAATATTAACAAATTGGATGTGAATGTAGGTGGCATGGTTAGTAAGTCTGTGGATGTCGCTAAATTTGATGGCATGATGGTGAATGAAGAAGGTCATCTACGATTACAATGGGATATTTTTTTCAATTGAGCCAATTGGCTGAGTAATGTCAGATGGAATTTAATTCAGACTAATACATGGTATTGCATATTGGTAAGGCAAACCAGGGCAGGACTTTACACAATGAATAGTGTGGCTCTGGGGGAGCCTTGTAGAATAGAGAGACCAAGGGATGCTGGTACATTATTAAATGAAGTTGGAGACAAAAGTGAACAGGGTGATGAACAAGATATTTGGCACGCTTGGCTTCATCAATCTGAATGTTGAGTACAGGAGTTGGGACATCATGTTAAAGCTTTATAAGATGTTGACAAAGCCACGTTTGAAATACTTGCTACATTTCTGCTCACCCTGCTATAGGACCGATGTTATTAAATTGGAAAGAGTGCAAAAAAGACTTATGAATGATGTCACCGTCTGAGTTAAAAAGAGAGTCTGGATAGAGTGCATCCCTGGAGTGTAGGAGGCTGAGGGAGAACATAGGAATTTATAAAATCATGAGGGGCATAGATAATGTGAATAACCGCAGTCTTCTTTCCAGTTTAGGGGAGTCTACAGCTTGAGGTGAGAGGGGAAAGATTGAAAAGAGATCTGAGGGTAACTTTTTTCACACAGAGAGTGGTGCTGTTATGGAATGAGCTTCCAGAGAAAGTGGTGGAGATGGGTACAATGGTGGCATTGAAAAGACACTTCAACAGGTTCATGGATAGGAAGAGTTTGGAGGGATGTGGGCCAAGTGAAAGCAAGTGGGATTAGCTTGTTTAGGCAACTAGGGTGACATAGAAAATGGAAGAATTGGGCTCAAGGGCCTGTTTCCATGCAGCATCACCCTATATATTTCCCCCACAATGTCTTTTCTAAGTAGCTGGAGATCCACAGTGAAGAAACAACACATGACTCAATACATACCAAATTACAGATGCAGTTCGCCACGTGTGGAACAAATAAATCTTACAACCTTCGGATCAGATGAAGACTCGTCAACTAGGCCATATCCTGGTGGTGTAATAATGAGCAGGACCGTCCATGAAGACCCTCAGGCCTGTGATGACGGAAGCACACGTGTGTGCAGAAGCTGAGATGGAAGCATTTGCAACCAGCTTCAGCAGAGCGAATGATCCACCACAGGCTCCTTCCGGTGTCTCCACCATCATAGGGAACAGTCTTCAGCAAATTTTACTCAATAGGATATTAAGAGGCTGCATACACTAAATACAACAAAGGTAGTGGGCCAAGGCAATGTTCCAACTGTAGTGCTGAAGACTTATTCTTTAGTTTAAGCTATGCCTTTAGCCTGGTTAAGGCTTGTATGCTTTGACTTGTTGTCTTCTAGGCTGACCCTGGCTGGTTTCTGGTCCAGAGTGTGGCATCTAATTGTATGACTTCACCCTCAATCTCACTACCTCACCATGTGGAGGCTGGGGAGAGTTGAGGTTGCACCCTATGTAGGCTATGTGCAAATACTTGGGAACAATAGTTACAGATCGGAATTGTGAGGAATTTATCATGCATTTTTGGGCCCATTGTTTTTATACCTAGTTCTGGAAATATGGGTTTAAATTATTTCTGCATCAATGTTTTTCCAACACATTCTCTTTTGTCTCTCAGTGCCAGGATGGGACAATAAACGGCATCTTGGATTACATCTGCAAACTCACTGGTTTGCCCTCTTTATTGGAAGATGCCATAATTCACCGGTTGATCCACGCACTAACTCAGGTAGGAACCTTTGATCACCATCACAGGTCTGATGGGGCCTGGAGCCCAGTGGGGTAAGCCTTGACATTTCAACTCTGTGATCTTTCCTCACGTTCATTCACATCCATGTACTGGGGAGTTACATGTGTCCATGTGCATATACAGAATGCACTTGTCTGCTCCTCTAATGCCCATGACTGTCAAGGCTTGAACTTTTGATTCCACTTATGGCTTGATGATTGCTCTCTCAGTCATGGTTTCAAATGCAGCTTCAGAGATGTAAGCCTATAAACACAGTTGACCCATTTTTGTCTATAATTGGGTTTATTCACAAATATTTTGGTGAAGAGCCATAGAATCCTGTCTGTTGTCCGAAATGAACATGTTGCCCTCAACCAACCTGCCTAAAACAGACTAGCTAGTGATTTATCCTGGTGCTGTCCGCAAACTGATTGTTATGTTTTCCTGTAAGCAGAAGTGGCAGTGATCAAGCTATTTCTTAAAACAAAGAATTAGAATAGTCAACCTGTCTAATATACCCTCGCATTTGTTTGATCTTTCTCTCTATTAATGCTGAATATTCTGGCAACACAGCATCCTCATTTGACTTCTAGAGTCAAAATAGACATTGCATTTTGTCCTCTAATTCATTGTCCCACAGATCTTGGAGGTATTGATATTTTCCAGGTTTGCCTTACCCCTTCAATCTGTGGTGTTTTAAAATCAAAATCTAGCAAAATCAAACTATCACCTGATTTACCATTCTTTCTGGAGAAGGGTCTCGACCCGAAACGTCACCCATTCCTTCTCTCCCGAGATGCTGCCTGACCTGCTGAGTTACTCCAGCGTTTTGTGAATAAATACCATTCTTTCTCTGTAACTCACCTGGAATTCTTCAATCTGACCCATTGACTCTTCATTTCCTGTCCTTCACAATGGTCTTTGACCTTTTACCTGAGGTATTTTATATGACTGTTTGACCTTTTGCTTGCTGTGTCATAAGTCGTGCCCCATTACCAAAACCCTTCAATGTGAGCCACAGGTCTTCTTCTTTACGAAATACATGTATTAACTGGCTTTTTTTGTTGCAGAGTGGGGAAGAGAACGTGATGCATTTTGCTGCGTTGTCGCGGAAACTGAAAACAGTTATCAGGGAAAAACGCTCACATTTCCTTTTCACTCGGGGCATGGTAAAGACAACAACTGTTGTGAAGCTATCCTCCCATGGGAAGAACAAGTGAAAACAACATTTCCTGGTTTCCCTGGTTCTTACAATCTTTAATTGCTGCCAAATAAAGTGGGGATGTTGCAGGTATTTAAGAGCACAAGGTGGAGGCAGAGGAAACGTTGGCAGTTACAAATAAAGGTTTACTGAAATGTGGCAGATAATTTCTCGAAGTAGAAGCCATACCCAGGTTGGATACAGATAAGGAAAGACATTGGCAGAGTTGTTTTAATTTCCCTAAACTAGTCATCTTGTCATGTTTCCAATGTGTAACCCTTTGGCATAGTGGGAGGGTTTGAATCTCTGGATCAGAACGTATAGGGTGCAAACCCCTTCCCAGTGGTTCACATGGCCTGGGACTATATCTCCCATTCTGAGTGCTGGGATTTCAGGCTACAAGCAACTATATATCATGTGCTTGATGTCCATCTTTCACCCAACATCTTGTAAGTTGCAGAAGCCTATAAAACACTACTCCTGCTCCTCACCATTGCAGTGCAAGGACTGCTTGGATAAAGATAGTAGAAGAAGCATGATTGCAGAGTCGATGGTTAGTTCGAAAAGAGATGAATATTCCATAGGAATTTATTACTTGTCTCACTTGAGCGCTTTACTCTGTATTTATACTTGCCCTTGGGGTATTTGAGGGCACTTTATTCTACATTTAACCCTTGCTTCACCTGGAATTGAGTTGTAGAGCCAGAGATATGGCACAAAAATAGGCCCTTTGGCTCATCAGATGTCCACCAACCATCAATCACCCATTGACACCAATCCTACAGTTTTTTAATTCACCTTGCATTGCAAGGAGAGAATCAGTGACAAACGTGGATTTCTGTTCATTTTCCTGCTCCTGTTACTGAGGTAATGCTGAGGGTATAACAAGTAACAAGTTTAATATATATATATACATCCGGTTATTTTGTGTATTGTTGTAAGAAAGAATTCGGCACCATTGATGCATTTTATATTCCTACTTTGTAGTAATTTATTCAATTATGCTAAAGTATACTGTCAATTAAATCTGTCATAACAACATGTCACTGCCTCACCTCTTCAGAGTTAATTATTATCCTGAATAATCGATGAATCTGTAAAGTTACACTGTGAGTAATCTTTGCCTTCCTGAATAAATGAAAACTGGGTTCCTGTATTGCTTTAATCACATCCCATAGGGTGACTGACCTACTTCTGTTTAAGATAAATATCTATTTGTAGAATAAGATAGCCAAAGTTGTAACAAAATTATCTATTCACCATCTGCATCAGATATTCATACTGCGCACAAGTATTGCTTGGATTATGTTTAGATTCATTATGTTCAATCAATAAACCTTGCCTTTAAATAAAATACAAAATTCTCTGCTGGTCTACTACTGAATTGATATTGGTTTACTAATGTCATGTGTACCAATAAACAGTGAAAACATTTGTGTGCGATCCAGTCAAATCATGCTGTACATGAGTACAATCCAGCCATACACAAGTACTGCAGATTGTGCAAAGAGAAAAATATCCAGAGCTGAGAATATAGTGTTCCAGGATTACAGTGTTACAGCAACAGAGAAAGAAAAGTGCAGAGGCCGCAATATATAGACCGGGAGATGTGAACTATACCCTTCATTTAGGAGCAGTCCATTTAGTAGTCTGAAAACAGTGCAGAAGAAGCTGTTCCTGCATATAGTAAGGCATGCTTTCCAGCTATAGCATCTTCTGCCCTGTGGGTAGGGGGGGAAGAGGGAATGACCGGGGTATAAGTGGTCTTTAATTATGTTGCTGCTTTCCCAAGGTTGCATGAAATCGATGGGGGGAGGCTGGTTTATGGGGGACTGTGTTGATCTGGTCTGCATCCACAACTCTGCAATTTCTTGCAGTCTTGGGCACAGCTATAATGCATCTCAGTCGGATGCCTTCTCTGCTGCATCTGTCGGCATTGATAAGTGTCAATCGAGCCATGCAGAGTTTTCTCAGTCTTCTGAGGAAGTAGAGGCATTGGTGTACTTTCTTGGCCACAGTTTCAATGTGGATAGACCAAGCCAAATTGTTGATTGGATTGACACGCAGGGACTTGAAGCCCTGATCATTTTCACTTCAGCACCATCGATGCTGACTGGGGCATGTATACCACTCTGTTTCCTGAAATCAATAACTAGCTCCTTTGTCCAAATGACATTGAGAGAAAGGTCATTGTCTTGACTCTGGAAATAGAGCAAAACCTAGCCGCAGTGTCCTGAGTGTAGAATGAGGATTAAAGGGCTGAGAACGCAAACCTGCAGGGCACAGAATTGGAAATGATCATGGAGGATGTTCTGTATCCTGTCCTTGCTGATTGTGGTCTATGGGTTGGGAAGTCAAGGATCCAGTTGCAGATAGTGTGCTGAGTCCTGGGTCCAGACGTTTGGAGATAAGCTTGGTTGGTACTATGGAGCTGAAATTGAAATTGAATTGAAGTCTTCTTCTTCTTCTGTCGTATGTCTTTTAGACCCGCAGCTCCGTTGAGGCGAGCCAGGCCAACGTGTCATCGTCCAGGTCAATCAGACCTCGTTCACCATTCGGTGGCCGGTATTTGGGGCAACTGGTGACTATGTGCTCCACTGTCTATGTTGGGTCCCCACACTCGCAGAAGTCACTGTCCACGAGACCCCACCTCTTCATCGCTACTCCATAGCGTCCGACGCCTGTCCTCAGGCGATTGAAATTATAGTCAATAAATGGGAATCTGACATAGGTGGCTTGATATCCAAATATTCCAGTGATGAGTGTAGGGCCAGGAAGACAGCATCTGTCGTAGATCTGTTGCAACAGTAGACAAATTGCAGTGACTCCGGGCACTCCATGGGCTCACGCTCACAAAGGCTGCTCTGACATCTGCGGCAGTGACTGTGAGTACAGATGCCCCTGAGGCGGTGGGGCGGATGATATCTTTCCATTGGCCTGTTGTTCAAAATGAGCATAGAATACATTGAACTCATCAGGGAGAAACAGGTTGTTGCAAGAAATCGTGCCTGACTTCACTTTGGTTTTTTTTCTAAACAAAAATAAATGTAATCAATTATTGCAAATAATATATACAATACCAAACAAACCCACCAACATAATACAAAATCACCCAATTATCTAAACAAGTATTCCTACATTTACACTCTTAAACAACTATATTACAATCCTTGTCAAGGATGCATTCCGCCTCCCGCGGTGTCCAGCGGTCCCAGAAATCACCTGGAAATGCCTGTGGACAATGCATAGTCCCTTTCTAATACCACTCGGGCGCGAACATAACCCCGGAAAAGGGGCAGGCAGCCGGCTCGGGCAGAGCTCTCTTCCCCCTGGCGCCGTGATACACGGATGGCCAGCTTGGCCAGGCCTAGGAGCAACCTGACCAGGACATCTTCAGCCCTACACTCTCCCCTGCACACAGGGTGTCCAAAGATGAGGATGAAGCGCAGCCAGAGGGCAAGAAGCAGCCCCTTTAGGTATTGGAACAGAGGCTGCAACCTCACACATTCAATAGACAATAAACAATAGGTGCAGGAGGAGGCCATTCGGCCCTTCGAGCCAGCACCGCCATTCAATGTGATCATGGCTGATCATTCTCAATCAGTACCCCGTTCCTACCTTCTCCCCATAACCCCTGACTTCGCTATCCATATAGATGACTTCACTTTGTAGAAAGTGTAGGCAAAAACTGCAGATGCTGGTTTAAATCGAAGGTAGACACAAAATGCTGGAGTAACTCAGCAGGTCAGGCAGCATCTGACCTGACCTGACCTGAAGGAATGGGTGACGTTTCGGGTCGAGACCCGAGTCTGAAGAAGGGTTTCGACCCGAAACGTCACCCATTCCTTCTCTCCCGAGATGCTGCCTGTCCCGCTGAGTTACTCCAGCATTTTGTGTCTACCTTCACTTTGTAAAAAGGAGTACAGAGATCAAGGCCTCATGCAGGCGAGTGGGATCAGTGTAGATATGCTCCATGGTCAGCATGAATAAGTTGGGCTGAAGGGCTCATTTCGATGCTGTATAATGCTATGACTCTATTAATAACGTCCCTCTATTCTGACCACTGCTCAACCTTCTCAGTGGCTCACATCAAATACTAGAGGGTATTTGTACCATTAGATATCAAATTTTTAGTTTAGTCGAGTTTAGAGACAGAGCGCAGAAACAGGCCCTTCGGACCCCGGGTCCGCGCCGACCGGCAATCCCCGCACATTAACACTATCCTACACCCACTAGGGACAATTTACATTTATACCAAACCAATTTCCCTACATACCTGTACGTCTTTGGAGTGTGGGAAGAAACCGAAAATTTCGGAGAAAACCCACGCAGGTCACGGGGAGAACGTACAAACTCCGTACAGACAGCAGTCTATAATTGGGTTTATTCACAAAATGCTGGAGTAACTCAGCAGGTCAGGCAGCATATCGGGAGAGAAGGAATGGGTGACGTTTCGGGTCGAGACACGATACGTCACCCATTCCTTCTCTCCCGAGATGCTGCCTGACCTGCTGAGTTACTCCAGCATTTTGTGAATAAATCGATTTGTACCAGCATCTGCAGTTATTTTCTTATACTACTTGTTGCTACACTGCGATTTCTCTTCAAGGTATGTCCACTTTGAAGAAGTTCTCCTCCTCTCTTCGACGAGAGTTTAGCAACATGCTCTCTCGCTGCTCCCCCTCTGTGATTTCTCCTGCCCTCCTACTCTACGAAGAAGGGTCTCGACCCGAAACGTCACCCATTCCTTCTCTCCCGAGATGCTGCCTGACCTGCTGAGTTACTTCAGCATTTTGTGAATAAATCGATTTGTACCAGCATCTGCAGTTATTTTCTTAGTCTATAGTTGGGATCGAACTCGGGTCTCCAGCGCTGCATTCGCTGTAAGGCAGCAACTCTACCGATGCGCCACCGTGCCAAATAGGCTGTTGTGCGATTTTTAAGGAAACAACTAATTTACATATTCAGCATTTCAGGAGTAGGATGAAAGTTCACTCATGCTTAAAAACACAAATTAAGCCTTTTCTGAGGCAAGGAGAGATGGAGGATGGTGAGTGTGATGTATTGCATTGGATGGACACATGCAACAATATGGTAAAGCTGCGTGTGATGGATACATGCAACAATATGGTAAAGCTGCTTGTGATGGATACATGCAACAATATGGTAAAGCTGCGCCGGCGCATTGCGAAAATACACAGAGAGTTAAAATGGCGATCTTGTGTCCAGACGTGTCCTGTTTTGATCTCCAACTTAATGCGTGCTTTTGAGAATGATATTGAGTAGAACGTATCAGTGAGGTTAAGAGAGGGAATGGGTTGAACATTCTGAAATTTACAATCTTTAATTTAACAGGCATGACGCTCATTTTTAATATGTGCAATTAGTAAGAGAGACAAAATGTTGAAGACAACATTCCTAAATTGTCAAAGTTGCTGTTAGTCTTAGTGCAAACATTGCATGTATCACAAAAGACCTCTCGTACGCACATGAATCTGGTCCTGCTGTGATATGGGTCAAATTTAAGTATTGCATGAGACATTGATTGCTGAATCCATTCAGTTCATGGGGTTTTGTGAATTACATTCAGTCGAGCGCTCAGCAATTGTTGGAGTAAGAAGACAGGTGGCAATGAGATCATCTCTATTTTTACCTTTTGTTAAAATGACAATACCTTTGAGTGATGGGTCTGATTTTACAAAATAGTGGCTTCCCATTTCCTTGCGTAGTATCATTGTAGGTCACAATTTTTATTTTAATAGGAGGTGTTTGTTTTAAAGAAATAAATGGAACAAAAAACAGGATTCTTCTGTGGTTCTGTAACTCTTACTAAACTTGAGAAAATCACTTAATGAGAAATGATTTCAGGAGAAACTCCCTTCTTGAAAAGTTTATTTTTAATTCCAGTAGAGACTAAGAATTTATCATGAGTACAAATAATTATTCAAAGGACCTTCTAATTGTGTTTTTTTAAACTGGCTAATACCTTTGTTTATACAAAATATTTCAGTAGAAATAAATTGTATGGGTTTTATCCTGTTTTATCCGTTTTTGTGTGATATGTTCCAGCGGGCAAAGGATTATTGTAAACTAGACCAAGTTGGGCGCGTTGGGCCCAAACCTCTCCTGCATTGGAGCAGCACCCCCTCCCCTCCCCTCCCCCCCTACCCCTCACCCTCCCCTCCCCCTCCCACCCTCCCCTTCCACTCCTCCCTTCTCCCTCCCCTGTCCCCCCTTTCCCCCCTCCCCCCACCCCCCTCCCCTTCCCCCTCCCTTCCTCCCCTCCTACCCCTCCCTTCCTCTCCCTCCACCCCTCCCCCTCCCTCCACCCTCCCCTCCCCTCCCCCTCCCCCTTCCCCTCCCTCCTTCCCCTCCCCCTCTACTCCATCCCCCTCAACCCCCTTTTCCTCCCCCCTCCCTCCACCCCCCTCCCTCCCTTGGAGATAGATTTAAACTTAAAATTTTGAAAAACTTAAAAAATATAACCGATTTTAATTAAACATCTTCCATTAGCACCAAAGGGATGATGGTGAGTAAGATGGGCCTAAAATTGTCACGCTATCGTGTACCGTTTTGGCTGTAGTTCAGGAACAAACAAACAAACAAATGAGACTTTTAGTATATAGATGGTGGAGAGTGATTGTTTATTCTGAGTAGGTACTAAATGAACTGATCTTAGCCATTGTGGACGAGGTAGTAATACATTTGACTTTAATCCTTTTTAATTTATTTTAACTTACCTTAATGAGACTCTTTCATAAATACTGTGACGAATTTGTTAGAAAGAATGAACAGGCGACGCTGTTTAGCAAATGGAAGACTTTTTGATTACAGAGGTTATTAAGGTTATTAAGGTTATGTTAGGTTTATATACAGAAAATGTTGAGATATTTAGCCTTGTGCGAATACCAAAACAAACAGTTATAAATTGATAGGCGACTAATAGAATTTCATAGGGAATTCAGGAGAAACATATTTACCCAGAGAGTAATGGAAAGCACATCACCACCTGGAGCGGTGAAGGGGAGGAGAGTTAGATTAGGGAGAATGCAATGGAAGGATATGGAAGATAGGGTTAGATGGAGAAGAGTTGGTATTGACTCAGATGAGCATAAACCCCGCTTACACCTGCCAGATTAAATAGTTTTTCTGCGTTGTAAATGTTTTGTAATTCCAAGTAACAGTTAGAGTAGGAACAAGGAATCCCTGCAGGGTCAGAAATTGCAAATAAATGTTTGTAGATTACAAAGAAAAATTAAGAGATCAATAGGCAGATTGTTTGATCAAGGAAAAGTTTAAGAAGCCCAGATTGAAAGATGTATGTGAAAATGAGAGATAATACTTCAACACACTCAGCAGCACTGATAAAGTATTATTACCTCGGCTTCTAACACTTATTTCTCAGTATCTGATCTTCAAGCCACTTTGAATCATCATTCAAACCACCTTCTCCAGAGCAGTTAGTAATCAAGTAGATGCTGCTTGGCAAATACTGCCCACAAATCCACAAAATTAACACTGTTGTTAATTAGTCTACCAATCAGCAGCAGAAAAAATATGGAATGCATTGGTGAGTCTGTATTTATTTACCAATTATTAATGCTAATCACTGATACTAATTTTAGGCTTCTTTAGGACCTTTAGTCACATCACAGCTTGCTCCAAATGTGGATGAATAGCTGAATTCCAGAGTATATATTCACAAAATGCTGGAGGAACTCAGCAGGTCAGGCAGCATCTCAGAAGAGAAGGAATGGGTGACGTTTCGGGTCGAGACCCTTCTTCAGACTGACCTGAATTCCAGAGGTGAGGTCAGAGTGCCCTTGATGCCATGGCAACATTTGACCAAGTGTGGCATCAAGGGGCAGGTATAACGAAGCTGATGGGAAGTGAGGACTGTAATCCCGAGTATAATTTACGCAGTAAGATATATGTAATCATTGAATGTTTGATGTTGTGCAGCTCCAAGCCAGCAGGGGTCTTTGTGCATTCAAGGGTGTATCTGTCACAGACACACCATCAAGCTCTTTAGCAAATTACATTTTTGCGGATTCAGTAAGAATTGTGTTTGTGCTTTTCACAGGCTAAAATAAAATAAATAAGCTTCCTAAATCATGAATCTCCATCATTTTTGTATAAGAAAAAGCATAGATAGCACAAAGTTTCAAGGGATGGATGATATTGCCCCTGACTTGTGTACAACTTGTGACTTTACTAGGTGTGTAAAAGTTGTGACATCATTAAGTGTGTCTGATTTTCCGATGGGCCAGTTTCACCTGGAAATACAAATGCCATCATGTGATACACAGACACAAATAGCTGGAGTAACTCCTGCTTCTGTTCCTATCATGGGTCTATCATGTGATACACCTTGTACACATAAAATGTGTTCCTTAATGGCTTCAAATTCTAGACTAAATATTTTATCTTCTGTTCATTTCTTGGAGTGAAATATGGAGGTGCATAGCACTGAATTGCCTCTCCCATGTCTTGTGGCTTTGCAAAGTGCACCTTAAGTTGTATCCCCTTTCAAGTTTCAGGCCTAATTGGAAGTAGTGCAGGGTGATTTTGGCTGCTGCATACAAATCCTGAAATAACTCGTATTCAATGGGAAACAGGAGGCTAATTGGCGACCTGGGGTGACCCACAAAACGTGGGTCTCTGGCACTGTGAGGCAGCAGCTCTACCAGATGCATCTTGGTTCAGTACATCTCCTTACAACTTGACCAAAATCATGCTCTGTCAAGACAGTGGTAGAAGGAATGAAGAAGGTGAGTCATTGTCCCTACTTTCTTCGAAGTATAAAGAAATCCAGCAGGTTACTGAATATGCCAACATACCTCTGCTGATGCACTATAGAAAGTAGCTTGACTGAATGCATCATGGCCTGGTATAGCAATTCCAAGACATAGGAACTCAAGAGGCTGCAGAGAGTACAATCTGATCCATTATGGGCACAGCTCTCTCCACCATTGAAAGCATCTACATGAAGTACTGCCTCAAGAAGGCAGCATCTATCATCAAGGATCCCCACCATCCGGGCCATACAATGAAAATCTGGGCTGTACCCTCGTCTCGCTGCTACTGATAAGCCTGAAGTTCCACACCACCTGGTCCAGGAATAACTACTTTCCCACAACCATCTGGCTCTTTAACAACCTGCAACCCTACCTCAGCAACGGAACTTGAGGCACCACCCTTTGCACTACCATGAAAATGTTTTCTACTAGTGTTTTGCATTAGAGTCTTGTTTTATTGCATGGTCCTTTCTCTTTTCACTGTCTTATAGAATTTTAAAGTAATTTAAGTATAATTTATGTTTTTATGTGTGATCTGAATCGATGTGCCTGTGATATTGTTGCAAGCAAGATGTTCATTGTACCTATACCTCACTCGTGCATATGAAAGTAACTCGATTTGAGGGGGGATCTTATTGAAACATATAAGATAATTAGGGGATTGGACACATTAGAGGCAGGAAACATGTTCCCAATGTTGGGGGAGTCCAGAACAAGGGGCCACAGTTTAAGAATAAGGGGTAGGCCATTTAGAACGGAGATGAGGAAGAACTTTTTCAGTCAGAGAGTGGTGAAGGTGTGAAATTCTCTGCCTCAGAAGGCAGTGGAGGCCAGTTCGTTGGATGCTTTCAAGAGAGAGCTGGATAGAGCTCTTAAGGATAGCGGAGTGAGGGGGTATGGGGAGAAGGCAGGAACGGGGTACTGATTGAGAGTGATCAGCCATGATCGCATTGAATGGCGGTGCTGGCTCGAAGGGCTGAATGGCCTACTCCTGCACCTATTGTCTATTGTCTATTGACTTGACTTGAGGTGCTATGCAATGATTATACCATGTTAATGAAATCACACAGAGGCATCTTTTGCTTTCCAAAATGTAGTAGAAACAGATCTTCCTCAACTCCAGAGGAACATCGTGATTGATGCTTGTTGAACAAGCACCACATGTAATCATTGAGCAGGCTGTGGGAATGAAGAGCATTCATTAATGGCACAGTGGGGAATTGGTGTGGGAATCTGTAGGACACTGGTATGTGTTTTTATGCTGTAGGAATTTTTAATTGTCGAGGCCTGGGACAGAATAAGTCTTTCAACTTCTATGATGGCAAGACCCTTAACAGAATAGACAGTTAAATGGCAAGATGCTTAGTTAACAGCATTGATGTGCAGAGGGATCTTGCTCGCATAGCATACTAAAGGTAGCAGCACAATTAGACAGAGTGGTAAAAAAGGCATATGGTATGCTTGCCTTCATTGCTCGGCGCATTGAATATAAGAGTCAGTAAGAGATGATGCAGCTCTATAGGACTTTGGTTAGGCTGCATTTGGAATATTGCGTGGAGTTCTGGTCACTCCATGTATTATAAGAAGATAACTGCAGATGCTGCTACAAATCGAATATTTTTATTCACAAAATGCTGGAGTAACTCAGCAGGTCAGGCAGCATCTCGGGAGAGAAGGAATGGGTGACGTTTCGGGTCGAGACCCTTCTTCAGACTCAGTCTGAAGAAGGGTCTCGACCCGAAACGTCACCCATTCCTTCTCTCCCGAGATGCTGCCTGACCTGCTGAGTTACTCCAGCATTTTGTGAATAAAAACCTCTGGTCACCCCATTACAGGAAAGATGTGGAACCTTTGGAGAGGGTGCAGAGGAGGTTTATCCGAATGCTGCCTGGATTAGAGGGTTTTGGCAACAGGGGGAGTTTGGTTAGACTTGGATTGTTTTCTCTGAATAGGTGGACAGTCAGAACCTTTGTCTCAGGGTGGAAATGTCCAACATTATAGGGCTTAGCTATAAGGTGAGAGGGAGGAAGTTTAATGGCGATGTGTGGGACAATTATTTTACACGGAGGGTGGTGGGCTTTGGAAGGCATTGCCAGGGGTGCCGGGAGAGGCAGATGCAATAGCGGCGTTTAAGAAGCATTTAGACAGATCATGGAAGTGCAGGGAATAGAGGGATATGGATATGGATCATGTAGAGGCAGATGAGATTGATTAGTATGGGTGTCTTGAGGTTATGGGGAGAAGGCAGGAGAATGGGGTTAAGAGTGAGAGATAGATCAGCCATGATTGAATGGTGGAGTAGACGATGGGCCGAATGGCCTAATTCACTTATGATCTTATGATTGGTTCAGCTACACATCATGTTTGGCACTAACATTGTGTGCCAAGGGGCCCATTCTGTGCTGTACTGACTCTATCACTCTGAGTATTACACTGTGTAACACAATGCGTGCTATAATGAAATATTTGCTGGATGTAATAACAAAATATATGCCAGAGAGTAACATTCTGTAAAAAAGTGATATTTATGCACGAGTATTGTAATCAAGCAGCAGATAATGACCTATGCAGTCTCATTATGATGGTTGCTGGTCAGATGATATCACAAAGGTTACTAGTCTCACTTGTTCTGCTTCTATATTCCAACCAGAGATTGGATGAGGAGCCAAGAATGAGCCACTGCTAAGTGCTAGGATTCGTGTTATTCTCAGTTCTCATAAATGACAGTCACAGGTAAGAATTGATTGCATGAACCTAATGTTTAACACAACTATTGTGAGCTGTACGTCATCCTTAAATCTTTCACCCTAAGCTCAGATAAGGGATGACAGATCTCCCTTCTCAGCGTTTTTGAGCAAAAATTAGATCTTTCCTCCATACTGCTTCAAGGAAAGCTCCCCGCTAGGGTGTTGAAGGAAAGGGAGGCTGGGCAGGGGGGGGCTTAGCACAGCATGGATTGGATGTCAAGTAAATCTGCCTCAACAATGTCCCATCAAGCACACCCAGGCCAGGTACAGTTTAGCAACATGATTAGATGCAGTGTGAAGCTCACGCTACACTCCACCAACTAACACTCCTAGAGTGGCACAGCATGGTTAGGATGCAGAGTATTACTCCAACTCCAACTCCAGGTCTGGCCTAATATTGCATCCCTGGGCAGGGACGTCACAATTAGATGCAGAGCAAACCTCCATTCACACCGCTCATCAAACATTTCCTGTGAACTAACAGGAGGGATTATCGATGAAGCTTGTCTTATTTGTTCCATCAATCTCCTTCAGGTACCAGTTATGGAAGATGCTGAACAAAAGCTCCCTCTCCATTATCCCATTGATAGTTTATCATTGATCCATCACAGAACACCTCCTGTTAGAATATCATGTCATGTCAGTGATCTTTCTGCATAAGATTGGCAATTCAGTGCTGGTTCCTGCCCATTCTTTGCACTGTAACAGTGCCAAAACATCAACTGGATTGAGACTGCCTAAGACTTGACTGAGGTTGAGTTTTGTGTGGAGGTAGATGGTATTACAACTGTAAGTTCAAAACTGAAAACTCTTTGTTTCAGGTGGAGCCCACTGAAGTTTTGCAGCAACAGCTTGAAGACAGTTATTGTATTGTTGGTACCTGAAGATAGATCCAGAGTTGGGCCTCAATGCCCACTACGGCCATTACTGATTAGGAAGTGAAATGAAGAAGACTGCATGAATTAACCGAAAAAAAATGAAGATTGATGTAGAACTGGAAGTGAGTGTTCGGAACAGCATGGAGGAGAACAACACTCGGAATATAAAAGCAAGTGATGAGTATCAAGAAGACTTCAGTGAAAAGATGGGAGGGACTAAGCAGAAGGATACACTCAACATTGGGAACAAAATGCTAAAAGAAAACTACCTGGATAACGGCACAGGATGTACAAGACTGAGCAAAGAACTTGATGCTGAGGACTCGGTCAATGAAACAGAGAATGTGCTGATTGAGAATTCCATTGGGAAAATAATCAAGGCACTCTTCCCTCTGGTGGAGAACATGTGGGCTATAAATCTGATCAGCACATTACTGTGTACTGGCCTATCCTGCTTCTGGCCAGTCAGTGGGTTTTTGAATAACAGACCAATGATCCATGAAGAACTTCATTATGAATAAACGCAATTCATAAAATAAATAGTACAATACAGCCACAATAATTTCTGGCTGTTTCTTGAGAATAAATAAAACTGAGTTTTCAATCTTAAATGAAGCAATGTTAATCAATGGGTTTAGGTATTTTCTATATACAATTAGAGCAGGGAGTGAACTGTGGACTGGAGAGTCTCTGGGAAAGGTTGATGTGGCTCTGGGGGGTGGGGGGAGGGGGGGGGGTGGATAGACAGTTTAGATTAAATATGAAATAACAAGAACCTGTAAATCAAATTTAATCTAGAAGATAGTGGAGTGGATTTGCATTGTGATGGGGGAGTTGGGGTGGAGGGTGGAGTTGGAGAGGAGGTTGTGATGGTATAGAAGGGGTGAGATGATGTGTGGAAAAAAATGAATCAGGGAATGAAAGTTAGGTTTGGAAGAATTTAACCTCAGGATAAACCCAAGCGAATAAAATCAATAGTAAATGAATAACTCAAAATAAACCCAACCACCTGAGAATAAATTTCTATTAGCAATGTCATTTTGAAGTTTTAAACATAGAATAACAAATGGCATTCTGGTAAATCTCTTCTGCACGTTCCATACCCCCCACATCCCTCCTGTAATGGGGTGACCAGAACAAAGTAGATTTAGGAAATGGTTATGATTTCAATGGAAAATTTTCACAACTGCCACTGATGCTGGGCTATCAACAGTTCCTCTGTTGCTCTATCACTGTTCCTCTATTACTCTCCAGCAAAACATTTCCACGTGAACTGTGAAGTGTGAATGAGAAATGTCGATAAATTGGGAGATATAATAAGAGAGCAAGAGGAATAGAATGGAGGGTTCCGGACGCTACCAATGCCACGTGGCTGAGTTCTCAAAGTTATATGACGGAGGGATCATTAAAACTTAAGAAAATAAAGAATCAAATACTAGAGGCCCGTTGAGGAAGAGGAGAAATGTTTAAAGGAGACTTGTGATGTGTTGAATTGCAACACTTTCCTGCATCAGTTTCCATGCAACTGATGTGCTTAAATCCTTGTGATGTGAAAGGAAAGCTGTCCCCAGATGCATGTGCGAAATGAATTGATTTATTACTGAAGAGGTTCGACAACCTGTGCACTGGAGGTTGATATTATGACATATTTGCAGGTGTGAGATTTTCCTGATGGCTCAGTATGATCTCCAGATATTTGGGCTATAAACCTCTGGGTTGAATACAATCTGATCCAAGCTTACTGATTCCAGCTGTGGGACTAGTGTAAATATGAGTAATTATACTCAGTTAGCCCTAGGTTTGAACTAGCTATTCGTCACTGATGAAGATTAACGTACGATCACTGGGAAATAAAACTTTAAATAAAAAGGATAACTTGCATTAAATAGGCTCATCCTTATGAATTGAGGAGTAAATGAAGGGATAATTTTAACATTCTAGATCTCAGTGGAATAGATACTATGGTGCAAGAAAGATTTACGAGGATATTACTCAGGTTGGAGGGTTTCATTTATGAGGAGAGACTGGATAGACTGTGTCTTTTTTCCTTGGAACAAAGAAAGCTGAGGGGTGATCTTAAAGGTTTATATAAAATCATAAGGAGCTGAGATAAAATGAGTTAATTGTTGGCCATAATATTGAGGGACATGGAATTAAAGTGATTAAATGAATCAATGTTACAAATAACAATCTATCTGAATATGGGAACTAGCTCAAAGAACTGAACATCCAACTATGAATCCCCCAGTTTTTACGAATGGAACTTGGACTATTTCTGACCTGTAAATTGTTCAGTCTTACTATTCCCAACCCATATTCCTCCCCCATGTTATTGGATCAGTTCACACCAGGAGTTCCCAAGTTTGTATCATGGCAGGCACTTTGGATTCTGGCTTTGAATTGGATTGCCATTTACCTGGTTTAACCAGAAGAGTCATAATTTGAAGTTGGGTAAGAGATAACGGTCTACATGAATGTACGTTCAACTGAACCATAGCAAGCTTTTAAAACAGCAAGTAGATTACCATTTGGTTGACCCAGTTTGACGGATGAATATAGGTCTCCATCTCAGGGGAAGCTTACCTGCTCTTCTTGAAGCAGTGTAGCGGGATCCATTGTGGGAGGATAGGGCTTTAGTTTAACATCTCTGAATGATTGCACTTTGATTACATAGCAATCCCTCAGTTTCCTAGTGCAATTTTATGCTCTGATTCCTGATGTGGTTTGACTCAGGGGAGTCTCAAGTTATACCAATTGAACCATGGTTGACACCAAGGACCAGATGGCCCACACAGCAAGGTATTGGTAACCAGTGGGAAGCTTATTTCCAAGTAAATTGAATCCTGGAAGAGACAATAATTTTACAAAATGGTCTCAAGCTGTTTTTCCAATTCAATTCCCAGCAAAACACTCTTCTTTGAAATGTTCTGCTTACTAAGGAGAGAGATATTCATACGGTAAAATCCTTGGCACTTTCATTGCAGCTTTGCATATTCCATCTGGTTTTCCAAACAAAAATAATTTTGTGAATGCAGGCACAGAATGTATTGCTTCATTACTACTTGGTATGAGAAGATGATGATTTATGTTCATGAATTGTTGTAGTCTTTTTGGTGAAAGTCTTCTGACCCTTTAGGTAGGCAGTTCCAGACTTTGATCCAGTGATAGGAAAATAGAGAGAAATCTTTAGGTCATTATGGCATGTCACTTTCGAGGTGATGATCCTCCCATTCCTCTATCTTTAACGATATTGATGGAGTTGAGAGAGGTGCTGCTGTGATAATCTGGTACTGGAATCACTGTGAGGAGACCTTCAGGTCATTAGTTCAGGCTTGTGTTGAAGCCATGCTGCCAATAACCCTTAGACTTTATAGCAATGGAATAATCCCTGAATTGGATATTATTGTGCTATGACATCAGTCAAGGAGTACAGACAGCCTTGATGTCACTCAGTGTAACAATGGCGGCTCTTACATCACTTAGTGTAACAATTAGCATGGGCAGAAAGCCATCTCCCTCAGGTGAACAATACATGCCTATGTGTCACACGATAAGCCCAGTCGGGTGGGCTTTGCAGTTTCTACAAGAGATCGAAAGCATGCAATTATTGAGATCTGCCATCTTTCATCTTTTCCTTCTGACCTTGAGCTGTGTTGCTAAAGCAGCTGAGCATAAAAACATTGGTAAGTGGGAAACGAGGGAAGTGGAATATTGGGATCCAGGGAAGAGAGAACTGGAATGACCAATGGCTTTGCAGCATAACTTTCTTTCCTTATCGAAATCTGATTTGATTAACCTTGAGCGGGTGTCTTAGCTTGTGATAGAAACATGGCAGGGTAGATGATATGTTGCAGCTGTAGCATGTACATTCTGATGGAATTAATTGAGGTTTATGATGACTATATCTGCAGCAAATGTCTGTAGCTCAAGGAAGTTTGGCTCAGAATTGATGAGCTGGTGTCCAAGATTCAGGTACTACAATGTATCAAGAAAGGGAAAGCTTATCTCAACAATTTGTTCGATTCATTGGTCAAGAATGGTGGATGGTGTGACGATGGGTGAAACAGATATAGGGATCTTGAAGCTTATGTTGCAGTTGTCCTACAGGCACAAGGTCTGCGCAAACCTGTGAGGATGAGAACAAAGACTGCAGAATGTCCCATGGCAGAGGAATCCATTCAAGTTGACGAAGTGAAGAGTATTGCAATGATAATGATGGGGGAGGGGGGCAAGATATTCAGAGGGTGGATACTGTTCTCTGCAGTCAAGAGCATGAATTGCCAAGGCTGTGTTGCCTACACAGAGCCAGTTTAAGATCTTTTGGGGAAAGAGGTATGATGTGGCAGGGAAAATATTCTGTTGACCTAGTTCACGTGGGAACCAGTGACATAAACAAGACTAGGAAAAAGGTTTTGTTGAAGGATTATGATCAGCTAGGGTCTAAATTAAAAATTAGAACTACAAAGGTTATAATCTCTGGATGAGTATCCATGATACATGTAAATTGGTGGAAGGTGAATAAGGTCAGGGAATGGAATGTGTGGCTCAAATACTGGTGTGGGCAAAATCAGTTTCAATACATCAGGCACTGGTAACAACACTGGAGAAAGAGGGAGCAGTTCTTTTAGAATAGATGCAATTGAATTGATTATGGATCATTAATTTATATAACTAGCAATGTATATAAGGCTTTAAACTAAGTAACATGTAGGCTATGTGGGATGAGGAGGAGGAACTGGGATAGGAAAGTTTTGAAAAGGAATAATGTAGAAAATTAAGGGGAAAGGATAAAATGATAATGTCAGGCAGTAAGGGTATCCAGAATTTGCCAGGAAGAGATAGTGTCCACAAGCTTAAGAGCATACTTCCAATTAGCACAAGTAGCATTCATAACAAAGTTCGTGAATTAACGATACAAAGAGTAACAAATGAGCATAATCCAACAACCATGGCAAAGATAAAGTTGCAACAGTCGTAAATTAAGTATTCTGGGATATTTAACCGTAAAGCAAAATGAAAATGGAGACAGATAAGACTAAAGACAATAGACAATAGACAATAGGTGCAGGAGTAGGTCATTCGGCCCTTAGAGCCAGCACCCCATTCACTGTGATCATGGCTGATCATCCGCAATCAGTACTCCATTCCTGCCTTCTCTCCATATCAAAGAATGGCATAAAGATAGTAGAGAGAAAGGATCTTGGTTCAGAACATTACAACACAGATTTGGTTTGAATGGAGATAAGAAACGTTAAGGAGCAGAAAATATTGGAAGGAGTTCGATATCGACCCCCTGGGCCTAATAGTAGGCATTAGGGGGTCTATTAGAGTAAGGTATACATTTAGAAGTTAGATGCGCATGTGACATATGAATACAATAATCAAGTGTGACTTTAACTTACACATATATTGGGCAAACCAAGTTAGCTACAACAGTGAATGCATGGAATGTATAAAATATGTCTTCTAGATCAGTATGTTGAGGATCCAATAAGAGATCAGACAATTTTGATTGAGCGTTGTGTACTGAAAAAGATTTAATTGATAACCTTGTAGTTAAACAAGCTTTTTTTGGAACAGTGATCATAGTATAACAAAATTTTATATAAAGACACGGTGAGTTACTTCAATATGAAACCAATGTCCTAATTCTGAATATAGCAAACTATGAATGCATTAGGTATGTGTTGGTTAAAGTAGGTTGGGAAACTTAGTTAAGACATATGAGCTCCTCGTTCACTTAAAACCTGAAGGTCTCACTATTTTTAGGTTTTCTACATCTTAAATACAAAATATATTATTTATTTTCCC
The DNA here is from genome assembly GCF_053455715.1 of Rhinoraja longicauda. Taxonomy (NCBI): domain Eukaryota; kingdom Metazoa; phylum Chordata; class Chondrichthyes; order Rajiformes; family Arhynchobatidae; genus Rhinoraja; species Rhinoraja longicauda. The sequence goes on from NC_135975.1 coordinate 10,908,722, forward strand.
TGTCATTTTGTTATTTTCTAATATCACTTGAAACCCACAGTTATTAATAATTTATCAGAGGCTAACTCAGGAAAATTAATACATAAATTACAACATATATCCTTATCAAATCAAATAAAACTGGAATGGTAGCCCAGCCATTGCTCTCCATAGAAATTAAAGATCGGGACTTTTAATACTGCTAAAGAATGCAGAAAGCTAAAGGTTTGGGGACACTTCAGGATTCTGCAAACAAAGGACCAAGACGTTGATAAGATTAGGGAAAGTAGAGTGCAAGAGAGCAGGTTGTAAGGATACATAAAATCCAGTTTCCATGGATATTTAAAAGGAAAATATTAGCAAATATAATTATGGGTTTAATATGATATTAGAGATTAAAAAATGTCAGGGAAATTAAACAAATATTTTGTGTTTGTCTTCATGGACGAAGACAGAAAAACTCTTGAAAATAGTGAGACCTACAGGTTTAGAATGAACAAGGAGCTCAAATAAATTAGCATTATGAAAAAGGTTAGTATTGGAGAAATTAATGGGATGACACAATGGCATGAGGCCCTCGGCCGTTCACAATCCATGTCATTTGATGAGTGGGTCAAATGTAATATATCCAAGTTTTCAAAGTACAAAGCTGGCTGTGAGGAGAAAGCTTTAAATGCCTAGGGGCGCAGTTCGCAAGACAGATATTCAGGACACAGATGAAAAGAAATGTCAGCACTGAGAGGGTGCTGAATCTTTGGAATTCACTGGCCAAATAAACAGTGGATGTTCAGTCGCTGAATATATTCAAGATGGAGATCAATAGTTTTTCAGATATTAAGGGAGTTTAATGTTGAGGTAAATCAAAGACTTGAATGCCAACTCCAGCTTTGATTTCCTATGTTCCTTTCCTCTTCAGGCTATTACTTGTCAAAATCAAATAACAAGAACGGTATCTGTTTAGACTAATAGGGGCAGAATTATTTATTCACTGACGATCAAGTTTGAGGTTCAGGGACATACAATCAATTTTCCCCAGGGTTTTATTCAGAAAGCACTTATTAGAGTCTCAGTGGTACTAAAGAATATATAATATCAGCAGGATCACATTTTATTTCCCCAAAGCTACAGCCCTGACAGAGAGTATATTTTATATTTAAAAATTCATTTTAATGGAAGGATTTTGAAAATTTTAATAACTGTATTTGGAAATGGTAACTGTAATGGGACATGTTATATCTGAGAAGAAACATAACTCACTCTGAACTTCACTGTGAGATTTCCTTGCACTAAATTGGATCTTGATTTTCATCCGTCCATCATTGGTTCACTTTTAACTCAATGTTCTCTCGAAACAGGAGTGAACCAACATCAACACTTCTGTGTCATGAAACTAATTTTCTTTGAACTTCATGGTCCAGAGATACTGAAGAGCTGGGTTTCACTGTGTGATAGACACCAGAGAGGTGGGCTTCACTGGGTACTGGACTCCAGAGAGCTGGGCTTCACTGGGTGACAGTCACCAGAGAGCTGGACTTCACTGAGTGTTAGGGTCCAGAGAGCTGGGCTTCAAGGGGTATTAGTGGGATCACTTCAAAAGGCCAGAGAGGATAGACATGCATTGGGTTTAAAATGGGCTGTTATTGTACATGAATGATATGATATTTAGAACAGTATAATAATAATGCACTGAGCAATTTCACTTGTGGGTTGGTTTCATTAAGTCCAATTAAAAATAGTCTGAGGGTCTACAATGAGGTAGATGGTAGCTCAGGACCGATCTCTGTGTGGTGGAAATACCTTTGATATTGTACCAGCATCTGCAGTTATTTTCTTATACTTCTTGTTGGTGATAGATGATTCAGTTGCCCAATAACAGCTGGGAAAAAACTGTCCCTGAATCTGGAGATATCCATTTTCACACTTCTTTTCCTCTTGCCAGAGGGGGGAGAAGAGGGAGTGTTTGGGTAGAGACTCGTCCTTGTTTATGCAGGTGGCCTTGCCGAGGCAACATGAAGTGCAGATGGAGACAATGGAAGGGAGGTTTGTTTGCGTGATGGCCTGGGCTGCGACCACAATTCTCTGCAATTTCTTGTGGTCTTGGATGGAGCTGCTCACAAAGCATGCTCTGATTCATCCTGATAAAATATTTTCAATGGCACATCTGTAGAAGTTGGTGAGAGTTGTTGGGGTAATGCTGAACTTTCTAAGCCTTCTAAGGAAGCAGAGGCGTTGGTGTGCTTACTTGGCCATTGCTTTGATATGGTTAGTCCAGGATAAGTCACTGATGATATTAACTCTAGGAACTTGAATCTTTCAACCATCCCTACTTAAGTGCCTTCAATATATACCAGGGTATGTGTACTGCTTTGTTTCTTGAAGTTGATCACTACCTACTTTGGCTTGCTGATGCAGGGAGGTTGTTGTCTTGACACCAGGCAAAGAGATTCTCAATCTCCTTCTTGTAATTGTTTTTGATATCTGGCCCACTATGGTGGTGTTTGTAAATTGAATTGGATTTGACTTGGCTGCATAGTCGTGGGTGTATAAGAAATAAAGAATGGGGTCGAGAACACATTCTTGCAGAGCAACAGTGTTGAGGATTATTGCAGAGGGTGTTTTGCCATCATTGATTATGTTCTGTTGGTCAGGAAGTCAAGGTTCTAGTTGCAGAGAGGATTGCTGACTCCAAGTTCCATGAGTTTGGAGATGACCTTGGATGGGATAATGGTATTGAAAGTAGAGCTGTTGACGGTTAAATGTAGTATGATGTCTGAAGGTTCTAGAATGGGCTTGAAACCCTTTGCCTTTTGCCTCAGGGCAGGCCCCCCCCCCCCCCGAACCACTACACCATGGCTGACTCTATGAACAAGTCTCTGTTGGAGGGTCTCTTCTAGCGGTGGGGGAGTACAGTAAATCTACAATGGCCACAGTAATCCCCTCAAAAGTAATGTTTCATTTCCATTTGTAGAATGTAGCCACCGTCCAGCGGTGAACGAGGAAGAGGAAGACCTGAGCTCGGAGATTCTGGGGAATCACGACGCTGATGAAGGCGCATGGCCTTGGTTGGTCAGTGTGCAGATAGCCTCGAAGGATGGGACTTATGGCCACACCTGTAGTGGATCCATCATCGATAACTCCTGGGTGCTGACTGCAGCTCACTGCTTCAAAGCCAAGGTGGCCAAGTAAGGACATGACCAGATTCATCTGTTTACTAAGTCAGTAATTTGTGCACCAGACTGAAAATTCAGAATTAAAAAAGCAACATTAGTACTTAGTTAGAACCTCCATGAGCCAAGGGATTTCTAGCTGTACCAGTATTATCCCAGAGGTCATATATTTAAAGAGGTGGCAACTGTATCCTTGTCTGGGAGCTGCAAGTGTACTGTCCCTCACTTGAGATGTGAACCTGATTGGGAGCTACACCAAGACTGATCCCTGTAACAAGAGTTTTCATCCCTTGTTTCTCTTCCAGTTTTCAACTTTCCCCGACATTCTGCCTTTTGTTGCAGAATGAAGCTTCCACAAGCCAACCTATGCTCTAGGTGCCTTGCCCATGAGACAGATCGTATGAGCTCAGGCAACAAGTGCCAGTAGCTGGTTCATTTAGGGTTCTGGGGTTTGTCAGCATGATTAATTTTGTTCTCAATCAGAAGTGAACGCACACAATGATTTGAGCAGATTGACACACCACAGTCCATCTTCTTCCATTTATTTGGATTCATTTGCATTAAGAGAGCATCTTACACATTTCCAGGACACCCTAGCGGATGTTACAACTTTCTGCACTCTTGCAACCTGGAGAACACAGAACATCACAGCTCTGTGCCAACCACGATGCCAATTTATACTGTGCATCTGCCTATCAATATTCCTCCATTCCCTGCATGCAAATGTGTCTGTCGTAATGCCTCTTAAACATTGCCAACAGATCTGCTATCACTATTTACCTTGGCAGCATATTCCAGGCACCGAGCACTCTCGCAAAGTAAAAACTTGCCTTGAAAATCTTTAAACTTTCCCTCAATCACCTTGAACAATGCCCTTTAATATTAGACATTCATCACGAGACAGCAAACTCAAATACACAACACCAGATGGCAATAGATGAAGGAAAAGATCTCCTTTTATGTGATTTTTTTTTACCAAGGTATTCATATTGCCAATACATTGGGAAGAGCACTAGGGATATTGTGCTGATGAGATGGCCATAGTGTGAAGGAACCTTGTGTTCCATTCAAATGAGTCTGAGTCAATTAATTAACTGACTAAAAACAGCAGCCGCATTAAGTGATGTGGAAAGGATATGTATGGTTTGTGTCATTGTATGGAAATGTCATGATTAAAAATATGTATATTTTGGACTTTGTGTTGGGAAGGACTGCTGTCCAACTACTGGTCCTACACCAGAACAACCCCATTAGTTAGTTTCATCAAGTTGAGACATGTGCAAATAATGGGGTGTTCATATTTAATCCTCACGTGTGATTGATTTGGGTGTTAATTTGCAATTTGAAAAACTTGACAGTCCTATTGTGATTGTGCTTCCGTAACTACTAGTCAGAAACATGACAGTCATCAATCATCTAAGCACTATGCTACCTATATTAATCTCTTAATCTGCTTCCCAACTTCCCCACAGGTCACTGAAAGGCTTCATGAGTAGGAAGCCAAGTTAATTCTTTCTGCTCCTGCAGGCTCAAGAATTTTCCAACCAAAACATGAAAAAAAAATGACAGATGCTGGCAATCTGAAAAGAGCGTGCTAGAAACACACGGGTCACGCAGCATCAGCAGAAGTGCTTGGACCTGAAACACTGACTCTGTTTCTCTCTCCAGTGATGCTGCCTGCCCTGCTGAGTGTTCCCAGCATGTTCTGGCTTTAATTCTCGAGTCAAATTGGGATTAGTTCAATTAGAGACTGAGAGTGAAATGATGGAATTTCTAAATCTCAGATACTGTTGTGTTACAAGGTATTTACAAATAATCTGTGGTTTGGCCAAACAACTGCTAAGCATGTCCTTCTAATTTATCTTAATCTCCTTATGTCCACCCTCCTTAAGCAACGTGGAGAAAATTATGCTGGTGTTTGGATTAGAACAGATCTCGAGGTTCAGTAAAAATACCTACGCCAGACCAGTGGCAGAAGTCATCAAGCACGAAAATTACAATCCAGATACAGAATCTAACGACATTGCTCTCATCAAGGTTACAGACCCTATTTTGTTCACCGACTTTGTGCAACCAGTGTGTCTTCAGAACCAGAGACTTGATATTGCTGAACTCAAGCCATGTGTCACTGCTGGATGGGGCATGGCAGAAAGAAAAGGTAAATTTCTCCCACATATGTTTTCTTGCTAAACTGCTCAACATAAGGTTCAGGTTTCTAAAAGGTTCACATTGACATGTTGCATTATTAGTGATGGTAACTAAAGGTCAAGGGCACCCAATCCTGCCAGAATCCTGCTAAAGTCAGTTGGTTCCCCATATCCCTCAGGATGGGAGCTTCTCCATTCTTCCTGATAAGCCACTCCAGTCTCCTGTTTAATCTGGAATGTCCTAGTCAGCCCCTCAAAACATCAAGTGCCAAAAAAAAGAAGAAATTATTGCCATTCACAGCGCATTGGAAGCTGGAGGCTGAGCCTTGGAGGCAGCATTCTTAGCCACAGGTAATGGCTGTTCAACCAAATGAAGCATGAGGCCTTGGAAGTATTAAATCATTTTCCATAAAATCAAACAACTCGTAAAAACCAAGGCAGTGTCATTAACTTATTAAGAACTCAATTTGAAATTATAATTCAATTTTAGATAATCTTGACATCAGTATGGAGTAGCAGAACGTTGAATATTCCCTTATGAATTAGGTCCAATGCCTGCTATGAATTATAGAATGACACTCTTGATTGCAGTGGTCAACATTATCATTGAGCTGTCTTTATCCTGGTGCGGGTGGTGGATGATAGTACTGTCTTTTCAAGCTATTTTAACTGAATTATAACACTGAAATAAAGCTCTCTCTGCCTTGTCCCATCAAGCATTCCCAGGCCGAGACTAGATTCAAATCCCCGTATACCTTTGCGACATGTCTGAACCCTTAATACTGAAAATTTTACTGAAAATGTTTACCTGACATTTTTACTGAAAATGTTTTCATTTCCTCAAGATTCGCAAATAATTAATTAAAGGAGACAGATAATTTTTAAGGAGACAGGCAATCTCCAATTCCCTTCTCAACAGTTAGAAAATTGTCATGTCATTGAACAATCAATACAATCAATGGATTTTAAATGGAAACACCCCCTTGTAATGCGCTGGATGCCAGGAAAATAACAATTGACTTGATTTCAATCTGTAAAGAGGATTTTTTAAATAGAGTAAATCCTCAAATACTGGAGCGTCTAGCTTTATAGTGAGAGGGGCAAAATTTAAAGGAGATATGCCGGGCAAGTTTATTATATGGAAGGTGGTGAGTAACTGGAATGCCCTGCCAGGGGTGGTAGCTAAAGCAGATACGTTAGTGGCATATAAACAACCTTTGGATATACATATGCAGGGAAAGGAGGAATATGGGTTATGGGCAGGTGGATAAGTGATGGTTTTGGCATCATGTTTATTAGCACAACCATTGAAGGTCGACGAGCTTGTTCTTATGCCAGACTGTTCTGTTTTATTATTGGACTCAAGGTGCACCTGATCAAAGCCACGATCACCAGTGGATGAATAACGACACAGGATAAAACCCCAGTCCAGACATTATGAAATGGGCAAACTCTTAATTATAGGATTGCGCATTTAAAATAGAGATGAGGCATTTATTTTTCTTTTAAAGGGTCATGAATCTTTGTAAATCTTTTAGTTGTTGAAAAAATCCAAGGCAACTAGATGCTCCTTAAGCAAAGTGGGATTGCAGAATTGCAGATGTAACAATTGGAAACAGTTGTGATCTTAATGGTGCGAGGTTGAGGGGTCCAGTGACTCTTATTCAGTGCCATTATATAGCGATCTAATTTACAACTTGTTTTTTGTTTAATTTAGGTAAACGGACAGATATTTTACAGGAACAAGAGATTAGTATCATCCCAACTGCAATTTGTAACCAAGGCGACTGGTACAATGGCTCACTCTCGGATCAAGTCTTGTGTGCTGGATTTAAATGGGCAGGACCAGACAGATGCCAGGTAAACACTTACTGTAATTAGAATTAAAACTCGTCAATGTTGAGGTGAATTGAATGAGGAAGTACAATTATGCCAACCTTGTGCCAATGGGACGGGATCAAAACCAATCCAAATAAAGATGATCCTGCTCTCCATCATACCACTGGGGCTTGAGTTCAAACCAGGCCAGGCAGAAAGGATATCCTCTTTACTACTGTCAAGCGGGGATATTGGGCATTACTATCAATATTTCTTTCTATTGCAGACAGATAGCGGAGGCCCTTTGGTTTGCAAGGTGCTCGGTGCAGGAAAATTCTACCAGTTGGGTATCACAAACTGGGGCTTGGGCTGTGGCCAGAAAGTTCACCCTGGCATCTACACTTCTGTCCGGAAATATATCGAGTGGATTCAGTGGAAGACATCAAAGATAGGTGATTTGCAAGGAGGTGCACGCACGGCATCATCATCGCACAACATAAACATTGGAATCCATTCACAAACCTTTGGCTTTCTCACAGTGGTTGGACTGGTGTTTCTCTTTATCTAATGACACACATCTGATCTGCACCCACAGATTTACACAGATATTTTTGCTGTTTGATTTCCTTGATGATAGTCTCTATGTCAATAAAATTTTAAAGCAATTAAACTGTTCATTGTATTTGTTTAATAGTTGGTCTAATCGTTTTTGCTTAGACTGAGAAATCATAATCCAAGGACAAAAGGATGTTGACTTATTCGAGGAACTCTCCATTAGCTCTAATCACTGTATTAATCCTTCAAAAACAGAGTTGGCACAAGAGACCATTTTACCCATCATGCTTGTATCAGCAGTGCAGATGGCCACAAAATTATATATGGCCATTGATAAAGTAAGTAGGTACATCAAAGTTGAAAAATAAAATAAGTAGTAAGGGTATTATTGTGGGCCAAAAAAATTACACTGGAGTATGTTCAAAATGGCAAAAAAAAATTAGGAAGTGTGTGAAAGAGATTCAATAATTGTTCTGATAGTTGGTCTAGGCACAAGTCTCTGGAATATCCAAAATTTAATTTACCTCAAGGGGTTTGAAATATAAAGTAATTTCATAGCCATGGAGAATCTAGTTAGATTGTAGAGAACTGTGTTCAGTTCAGAGAACAGTTCAGGATGGATTGTGGTCTTCGTGGGCAGCACAGATTCACCAAAGTGAGTTATGATTAAACCACAAGTACAGATTACTTATCATTGCCTGAATTAAGTGTAAAAGATGAAGGGATGATTTAATTGAATTACTTAGATAAATAAAGGCCAGAAATTATTTATTCTAGAGGGTACTTGCCCATGAATAGTTTACTCTAATTAGTCTTGAAAATAATTCTGAAAGTAAAAAGATCTGCTTTTTGTAATTTCTTACCCAAAACCATTGCTGGTGTACCAGTTCTAAAAAGACTGCAGTGGTCCAAACTTGCCAATCAGTTTCACATTGCACCTGGAGATTGTTGTAAGTGCTAGTCTACATCCCAAAACATTGTCAGCTTCAGTGGCTGAATATGAACTAAAGTCACTAGATGGAGCTGTTATCCGGAGGGCATCAGTTATTTTCCCAACATTCTTATTTGGAGAAAAATCAAAAATGCAACGGACTACTGAGGCATGAAGACAGAAATATTTCATTTTATTTCACGTAAAGGCTTTCTTTCTCTCGTCCTAACGGAGGTGTCTCATATCAAGTTTCCTCTTTTACTGTAATTGACTCATAGGGTCTCGTTCCACAGATCCTGGGATATGCTGATGCCTCACATGGAAGACCATTTCTTTGGTGATTGGCAGCACCAGGATATTTGAAGGTTGATGGGATGGTAAATCAAACATAAGCTTTCTAGCAATGTCATGTGGATTGCAATTAAAAATCAGGGATCGTCCATAACCCAGATACGAATAACATCGGCAGGTGTGAATGACAAATCCAACATACCTCAATCATACTGCTTCACAAGCCTCAGTGACAATTGGTAATCATGCCAATTAGTGTATTCCGATTCCTTTAATCAGTGTTCACAAAAAGCGCTTCTCCTGACGAGTTTGGTTTTTGCTTTGTAAGTTAGTGGAAATTTACAGCGTTGAGTGGGAAAATATTAGGTTCTGTTGCAGCTGTGATGACGAAGTTAGTCACTCATTTTGAGGAATCTGATTGTTTGCGATAATGAGATAATGCGCTTGCGGGTCAATTGTCTTGAGGAACCTGACCTTTGCCTTTACACGTATACTGTGTTTACGTATATGATTTGCGGACCAAGAAAGCGTGCCAGATTTGTTTCTTGCTTGCTACTGCTTACACACTGATGAGCCAAAACATTATGACCACCTGCCTAATACGCTGTTGGTCCTCTGTGTGCCGCCAAAACAGCGCCGACCAGCCGAGGCATGAACTCTACAAGATCCCTGAAGGTGTCCTGTGGTACCTGGCATCAAAACATTAGCAGCAGATCCTTCAAGTCCTGTAAGTTGCAAGGTGGAGCCGCCGTGGATCGGACTTGTCGATCCAGCCCATCCCGGATGCTCAATCGGATTGAGATATGGAGAATTTGGAGGCCAGGGCAACACTGTGAACAATTCATCATGTTCCTCAAACCATTCCCGAACAATGTGTGCAGTGTGGCAGGGAGCATTATCCTGCTGAAAGAGGCGACTGCCATCAGGAAATACCATTGCCATGAAGGGGTGTACCTGGTCTGCAACGATGTTTAGGTAGGTGACACGTGTCAAATTGACGTCCACATGAATGGCCGAACCCAGGGTTTCCCAACAGAACATTGCCCAGAGCATCACACTCCCTCCACCGGCTTGTCGTCTTGCCACAGTGCATCCTGGTGCCATCACTTCCCCAGGTAAACGGCACACACGTACACGGCCATCCACGTGATCTAAAAGAAAACAGGACACATCGGACCAGGCGACCTTCTTCCACTGCTCCAAGGTCCAGTTCCAATGCTCGCGTGCCCAATGTAGGCGCTTTCGACGGTGGACAGGGGTCATCATGGACACTCTGCGGCTATGCAGCCCCATACGCAGCAGAGTGCGATGCACTTACTGTGTAAGTCGCTCAGGTCTTTACTCCTGCTCATTTCTCTGCATCCAACACATCAACTTCAAAAACTGACTTCACTTGCTGCCTATTATATCCCACCCCTTGACATGTGCCATTGCAACAAGATAATCAATGTTATTCACTTCACCTGTCAGTGGTCATAATGGTTTGGCTCATCAGTGTATACTTGTACTATTGTAAATCACTTACTTCTGGGGAACACTTCACATTCCTTGGGAGTCAGAGGCTGTGGACCAGAGTAAGTCCCCTGGGGTGACGAATAAACTTGTTGAAGCAAGAACGGTGTGGTGGTTCAGTATATTTACCGAGGAAAGATCGAGGGGACAATAATCCAGTTTAATATGGGGAAAATAAACACCCTGAACATACAAAAAAATCATACAGTAAGTGATTAGTGACGTTAATTTTCCACTCACAAAGCTTTGCTGAATTCAGCAATGTACTCACTCAATTATAGTTTTCCAAGTTGCTTCCTTTGAGAGGAAGCAAAAATAACGATCAGATGCATAACGTTCAACATTTGTCCATGTTAAAAACCTGCCTGCTAAAAATAACATTTCCTCTCATTTGGATTCCTTTGCATTTGAATGGTTGAGCTCAGATCAGTTTAGAGATACAGTGTGGAGACAGGTCCTTCAGCCCACTGAATCCACGCCGACCATTGATCACCTGTACACTAGTTCTTTGTAATGCCACTTCTGCATCCTACACACCAAGGGTGATTTACAGATGCTAATTAACTTACAAGCCCGCACATCTTTGGAACATAGGATGGAACCACAGCACCCAGAGACAATCCACACGGTTACACAGAGAACATACAGTGGTTACTATTTACAGTGGTTATTTGATTCAATAGTTTAGATAACAGTCGAACCATACCCTTGGGTGAAGAAAACAAGAATGAGAAAGCATGAGATGGCAGCATATTCCAGAATGGAACTCAAAATTTCACATTCATACAAACAAGTAGAAATCTGTACTCTCTTCTGTACTCTCTTCATTAATGGTTCGAAGACACTGGCAATGGGAATGGAGCATTCAAAACAAATTCAGGGATATGAAACAAAGTTGGAAACAAAGTTGGGGAAATAGCCGTCAAGGTTAAAGGAGATGGCAGAATGGCCACATTACTATTCAACTCTCCTTCCAACTAAGAAATATCAGGAATAGACAAGAAACAATAGGCGCAAGAGTAGGCCATTCGACCCTTTGAGTCAGCACCGCCATTCAATGTGATCATGGCTGATCATTCACAATCAGTACCCCGTTCTTGCCTTCTCCCCATACCCCCTGAATGGCCTTATCTAAAACAAAAACCATTAAGGCAAGTAGACGTCTAGAGGAAGTGAGGAAGAGGAGGTATAAAGTATTGCTCAGATGACACAAAGGTCTGGAGATGAGAAAAATAATAAGTTATGGATTTGCAGTTCAACTGGAGAGTGTGTAACAGGCCATTTGCCACTTGGGATCATAATAAAATATACACTGCTATAGCCAAGAGTACAACAAAAATGTATTTAACCCAGGGCAAGTCAACATAATGGATATTGAGTGATTGTACTGTAAAGATACTTGTCGGCCTTCACATGCAAAATTCACAAAATCTTCTACCCCAGGAATTTCAAGGACTTCGAAGTCAACCTTTAAAAGTAGGTTGTTAGACCAATGCTGTGATTGTTTGTAGAGTGGTAAAGCAGAACTAACTAAAGCTTTTGGAAAGCAGAACTAACCTAGCGTCGTATGGTCTCCTGTAGAATCTGTGCATCTCCTTTTAACATAGGTCTTATTCAGCCTTGCTGTTTGTGAGATTGAAAGAATAGAGAAAAATTCTGCAAAGCAATAGCTTTTGCAGATCCTGATAAGCTCAAACCAACTTTCCGGCAATGATTACTTTCAAGACTAATTAGAAGAAACTATTCTTGGGCAAGTATAAACGTATTTGAACACAAATAGGACCATCAAATGAGAAGGGTTTGAGAAAGCTTCAATGATATTGACACACGTGATCTTTGCATAAAATGGGGATTTGAGGACAAATGGCAACTGACCGTGGAACTGCAGATAGGTATACAAGCTTCTTCTAGTGATCACAGGATTACTGTCAGGGCAAGTCAGAGGGAAGTGCAGGATCATTCAAATCACAGCTCAGAGTTGAAGGTGTGCAAGATCAATTAAATACATACGTTATATTAGTTGAGGTGAGAACCATCACAATACTGACTGGTTAAATAAAATGAACATCAAAAATATAGTCAGAATGGGTAAAGGAATGCTGTGATTAATCAGAATTCTATGGGTCCAGTTGATTTTTCAAAACCTCATGACTTCATCATCAAAATTGTTCTGGAATACTTAAGATTGTTCTGGAATACTTAAGATTGCATCTTAGACCACAGAACTATACATAGTTCTACATTGCCATCCCATAATGTTTGTGCCAAACATGATGCCAAGAAAATCTAATCTGCATGCACGTGATAAATATCTGATGAGATTTCTCCTCAAGGTAGGCTTACTTTGAAGAGGTTCTCCTCCTCTCCCTGACGAGAGTTCTGCAACATCAGTTCTTGCTGCGTCCCCTCCTGTGGCTCCACTGCCACGTTTAACCCAGACTCGCTACCACAGCCACGTGTGTTGATTTCTCCTCATAAATATCCCTCCAATCCCTGTAAATCCATGTGGCCACCTAAAAATGTCTCAAATCACACCATCATGTCTGCTCTCCTTTCCTTCTTCCATTCTAATTCGTTCCACAGCAGGCAGGCCAGGGGCTGCAGCCAGGCTTTGGTGCAAGGTTCAAGATTTGGGTCAACTGCCATCTCAATTTGGCCTTCCTCAAACTCCATTCCCAGTTCAAACAACAACTTTTCCTTGTGTATCTGGTCAATAATTAGGCTACCACCATCCCTGGCAACGCATTCTAGGCACCCACCATCATCTGTGTAATAAAGTGCCCCCGCACATCTAGAGCTTTGCCCTACTCACCTCAAAGCTATGCCATATAATCTTTGACATTTCCACCCAGATAAAAAGGTCCTGACCTTGAATTCCAATTACCAAGAGAATACTAGTTACATAATCCAACCCTTCTCTCTTCTCCAAGTCAACAATGTCCCAGAGGCCCTTGTTGAGATTAGTTATTAGTTTTTCGAAAGTAATGTTAGGCTGCGTTTTATCTCCTTTCCTTCATCCATTCTAATTCATTGCACAGCAGGCAGGCCTGGGGCTGCAACCAGGTTTAATGCAAGGTTCAAGATTTGGGTCAAGTCCCTTCGCCATTTGGCTTTCCCCAAACTCCATTCCCTGTTCAAATATCAACCTTTCCTTATGTATCTGATCGATGATCCTGCTATAATTGGGAAAGTCAGAGCTGCGAAGTGGATAGTTCTCAGACGGATCAGCTTCCAAGTCAAAAAGCAGTGGAGGGTCATGAAAGGTGAGTAGTGCGGTCCAATGACAGTCATGGTCAGGAGTGCTGTCACTGTGGGTGGAACCTAGTGGAAGAATGAATAAAAATACGTGTCAGGTTTTTCATTTAATACCTTGAAAAATAAGTAAACTGGTCCAACTGGTCACAACACAAACACCTGTCACTTGGAGCTTCATGAAATAGTGCATTCTCTCATCTAAAGTGCCAGTTTCATCTTTAGTAGTCAATCTCACTCACTTATTCAGTCCTCCTTGCTTGCTCAGGCCTTTAGCACCACTTTTGCTCACGCACCTATCTCTAATATTCCATCCTCCTTCACAGCCATTGTGCCTGTTATGTCACATGCTGACACTTTCAATTACACTGGCATTCTCTTCTCACACACAATGCCTTTTCTCACACAATGCTCCTTTCTTTCTCACAGGTCAGTCACCCACACTCAATGTCAGCCTTCGACTCACAGGGCAATAAAACATTCAGCTGCCTATGTCTGCATCACTGATGCCCATTTTGTGCTTGCCTTACCTTGAGTGAAATAATGGGCCTTGTACTGCCCATAGCGTACAGCAAAAACTCCCAGCTTCTTGCTCGGGGCAAAGGGATAGTAAAACATGGTGTCCCGTTTGCTCTGCAAAACATTAATGGACACAAACAGGAATTTAACTGGAACTTATGTTGAAGGTCATGTCTTTTTCAATGCAATCACCAGTACTGATTCTCTTTTTGTAGTCTGAGTGCAATGAGGCACCGCATTGAAATAAACTTGACTGCAACTTGCAAGGCTGAGCCTGTTAGCACCAGCCCCAGTGGTCAGTGGTAAATGGAAGCTCATCCCCGGGCAACTTTGCATCACCTCAGACATCCAACGATTTTTTCAGCCAATGAAGCAATTGTGATTTGGGGAACTACAGCAGCCGATCTGGACACAGTGAGACCCTACAAACAATAACGAAACAGAAACAAGATAATCTGATTTTGGTTATGGGATTAACTATTGGCTTGGACATCAGAGAGCACTTCCCTGATTCAAAGGCAATATTTCTAAATGCACATCACGTCTTCAATAAGGTGGATGAATTCAGGGTACAAATAATAAAAAATAGACATGAACCAATTGGTGTTACAGAAATTAGGTTGCATAATGATCTAAGTTAGGAACTAAATATTCCAAGCAATTCAGTATTAAGGAAGGAAAGGAAACAAAAGGAAAAGGAGATTGCTAATAAAATATCACATCATTACAGTAATTAAAAGGAATCTTTGCTCAACGGATCATGATAACAAATTTTAAATGGTTTGGGTGGAGCTAAGAAGCATCAGGAGGCAGAAAATATAATTGGGAGTTATTTAGAAGTCTCTGTATATAGGGCACAACACAAATAAGGAAATAAAAAGTACTTGTACACAGGGGGCTTTAATGTTCAAAGAGGTTGGACAAATCAAATTGCAGTAATATAAACAATGCTGGAGATGAATGGCTGGAACCCATACCAGTTGTATGTCATGATGAGAATGTCAAGGAACTGGCTTCAGGCAACATTAGTTCTAGCGCAATGAAATATGCTGGGCGTAAAAAGTATCTTAAGAGTGACCATGACATGTTAGAACTTAAAGATTAAAATGATTCTGAAACCGAGGTTTACAGCTTAAACAAACCTCATTAAAGAGTAGGATAATGGATAGCAAAGGCTACCATTTAAGAAAATAAAAGCATAATTTGCAAAAAATATCAATTTCTTTATGACACAAAAATGCAACATGAAAAGCGATACAACAATGGAAATTAATGATAGTCTAAATCAAAAGAAAGGGCTTACAAAGTTGTCTAAAAAAGGAGAAGAAATTAGCAAAGGGTAACTGAGAAACTGATAAAGGGAAAATAGAATATAACCCACACTCAGTGTCAGCCTTCGACTCACAGGGCAATAAAACATTCAGCTGCCTAAGTTTGCATCACTGATGCCCATTTTGTGCTTGCCCTCTTCGAGTTGCCTTACCTTGAGTGAAATAATGGGCCTTATACTGCCCATAGCGTACAGCAAAAACTCCCAGCTTCTTGCTAAACTAGCAAGAGATGAAAAATAACTGCAAAAGCTTCTTTTGGTATATAAAAAGTATAAGAGTAGCAAAGGCAAATGTGTGCAAATTAGACAGAAATTAAAACATTTATAATGAGGAATAAGGAAAAGAGAGAAATACAAGAAATATTTTATGTCTGTCTTATCATATCATATCATATCATATATATACAGCCGGAAACAGGCCTTTTTCGGCCCTCCAAGTCCGTGCCGCCCAGCGATCCCCGCACATTAACACAATCCTACACCCACTAGGGACAATTTTTTTTACATTTACCCAGCCAATTAACCTACATACCTGTACGTCTTCACAGGCACGGAAAATCTGCCAGAAATATTGGAGGACCAATGGTCCACTAATAACCAGGAAATAAAGGAAAGTAGTAATAGTTAAACAAACTACCAGCAAAGTTAATAAACCTGAAAAATTCCAAATTTCACAGAAATAACAGTCTGCACCTTGCACAATTTGATGGGTTCTGGGATAGTTCCTGAAGATTGTAAATAAAACCCTGTCATTTAAGAAAAAAGGGAGAGATAAGACAATAAACTAACAATTTGCTGATATCTATCATGAAGTACATGATTATGAAGGGTCTTGACCCGAAACTTCACCAATTCCTTTTCTCCAGAGATGCTGTCTGACCTGCTGAGTTACTCCAGATTTTTGTGTCCATCTACCATGATTATCAAGGACACAAGGGCGGCACGGTGGCGCAGCAGTAGAGTTGCTGCCTTACAGCGAATGCAGCGCCGGAGACTCAGGTTCGATCTTGACTACAGGCGCCGTCTGTACGGAGTTTGTACGTTCTCCCCGTGACCTGC
The DNA here is from genome assembly GCF_053455715.1 of Rhinoraja longicauda. Taxonomy (NCBI): domain Eukaryota; kingdom Metazoa; phylum Chordata; class Chondrichthyes; order Rajiformes; family Arhynchobatidae; genus Rhinoraja; species Rhinoraja longicauda. The sequence goes on from NC_135975.1 coordinate 10,925,282, forward strand.
GTGGGTTTTCTCCGAGATCTTCGGTTTCCTCCCACACTCCAAAGACGTACAGGTATGTAGGTTAATTGGCTGAGCAAATGTTAAAAAAAATTGTTCCTAGTGTGCGTAGGATAGTGTTAATGTGCGGGGATCGCTGGGCGGCGCGGACCCGGTGGGCCGAAGGGCCTGTTTCCGCGCTGTATCTCTAAATCTAAAAAATCAAGCCACTCAAAAAAAGAAATGAAAGAGCAGAATCAAGTTAGTTTTATGAAAGCCACATCATGATTTACTAATCTATTGGAGTTCTTTGAGGATGTGTCTACTGAACTAGTTGAAGGGGAACCAGTGAAAGTGGATTTGTAGACAGCTTTTGATAAGGACCCACACTGGAAGTTGATAAACAAGATTAGAGCCCATGGAATTGGGTGTTGTATGCTAGTATGGGTTAAAGATGATTAATAGATAGAAAATAATGAATAGGAGTAAATGGGTTCTTCTCAGGGGACCACAATGTGGCAATTGATGAACTGTGGTGATCAATGCTTGGGCACCAATTGCTCAAACTTGATATCATCAATTTGGCTGAGTAAACCAAAAGCAGTATTTCTGAGTTTGCAGATGGCAGGAAACTGCGTAAACAGTGACGAGGATGCAGAGTCTTCAAGGAGATACACACAAGCTAAGTGAGTGGACAAAGACACAAGAGACAAAGTTGAACATGGAAAAGAGAGAGCCTGAAAATTCAAAATGCTGTATTTTATTGATGGCAAGAGATTGAGATTTGTTGATATTCAAAAAGACCTAGGTGTTGTCTTTACTTTTCATATTTTCTTACAATATAGGAAGAAGGCCGATCGAGGCCATTGTGGCTGTCATTCCTTACCTCATTCCCCTACTTCTTTTTCAGTAACTTTCTCCTGGTGGTTCTCCTAGCTTCCATCTACACTAGGGGCAATTTACAGCAAGCAATAATCCTATCTTCATATCTTCTATAAAAGAGTGTAGTAGGTTCTTTTATCTTGATTTAAGAGGGCAGAATCTCAATTTAAAGTACTTACAAGGGGAACTTAGGAAAGTAAGCACAATTTGCAACAAAGATAAAAAGAGACAAATGAGCTACAGTTTAAATATTGAGACCTGGGATAAGTTTACAGATTGAGATACAACAATAGTACCTTCCCATTATTGAAGAGGATATCACTCATGTCATATCCATCCATTTTGACTTGTGGAAGCTTTGCACCTGTGAGGCTGGCAATTGTTGGCAGGACGTCAAGGGTACTGGCCAGCTCATGGGTCAAACCTGCAGAGCAAAGAAAGTCAACACTTTCTAAAAGGAATATCATTCCTGTGATGCATCAATAAAGGCCAAGAACTATTTCTGCAAAATATTTAATACAATCCCAAACTCCCCAGTTAAATTAATTATGATAACACTTCTGTTCATAATTTGTAGAGGAGCATTTCGTATGTATATTAAGGAACACAAAAAATAAAATGAGTGCTTCCCAAGAAATAAGCTAGAGGAAAATCTATTGAGAAAATGGATGGGTGCTAATTGAATCAATTTATCAAATTGATAAAAGGAGTAAATAGTAAGGTACAGTTCTGAAAAATATATGTTTAGGTGGAGGATCCAAGAAAAACTCATTTTAGAATTAGAGACAAGTCAAGTGAAATCAAGATGCTGACAATTAATTAAAATTTTGAAATCACTTCCATCCAGAAGAAGAATATGCCAGAAGTCAACTGAAGTTGAATCAATGTTTACATTTTCTGGAAGCGGAGTCAAGATGTAGATGAATCCCTGAACTGGTAACGGTGCTCTGGCCAATGACTTGCCCAAGGGATCTGTGTATATTTGAATGGAATCCTGACTGAGCCAATCTCAAACTGCATGTTCAAGCTTGGAACGTAACCAATATTTAAGCAGCTGGATGCCCAAGAATTGCAGACCTGGAGTAATCTTGCCAGGCCAGTAGGCAATTGCAGGTTCCCTCATTCCTCCTTCATATGTGGTGCCTTTGCCACACTTTAGCAGCCCTGCGTTTCCACCACGTGATCTTCGCATCAGCTCAGGGCTGAAAATAGAACAGGTCAGTTATAAATCGTTTTATCCCACAATAACAATTCTCATAAAGCAACTTGTGCTTTTCATAGTTTTCACAGCTGCCAGCGCTTTCAAGGCAGGTTCAAAGTAGAACTCACTGACTTCATACATTTCACCCCTAATTTCTATCTGACTGCATTGGTGCTACCTCTTGTACTCTTGTAGAACTCACTGACTTCATACATTTCACCACTAATTTCCATTCCTTCGCCTCCCTCTTCAAAGTAGATTAGTGTAGGAAAATAACTGCAGATGCTGGTACAAATCGAAGGTATTTATTCACAAAATGCTGGAGTAACTCAGCAGGTCAGGCGGCATCTCAGGAGAGAAGGAATGGGTGACGTTTCGGGTCTTGATACACATTCTCAAAACAGGTAAAACACGAATTACAGGTATAGTAAGGCTCTCTCTACAGCAAAGAACAATGATTTTGTTGCAAGTGACAGCTTGACAAATCGGATCACTTCTGAATATCATTCTTATAAAATTTGTTTTAGTTTAACTGTGCAAGACTGATCTCTCCCTGATAATTTTAGGTTATGTATGTAAAGACAGAAATAGTAGAGTTGACTGATAGCATGGCTTCAGCTCAGATATTAAGTAACAAGACAGAAGGACTTCCTTATCTAAAAACAGTAAATTACGGATGGTGTTATTTATGTGTTTGACATTATTTGCTTGAAATCATTTTTAAGCCCTTACCCAATGCTAAAAATTGGATTACTGATCCAGTCAATATCCTACCATATTCACTGTTTTTCATGAAATTTTATCTATTAAGACAATAAAATATATCTCTCACCAACCTTCATACTCGATGCTGAATAATTGTGGTTTCTTATCCCCCTGGTACACCAAATTACTTTCCACCTACCTCGACTCCATCCTATCCCTCCTGGTCAAATCCCTCCCCACCTATGTCCAAGACACCTCATATGCTCTCCGTCTCCTCAATAACTTCCGGTTTCCAGGCCCCCACTCCCTCATCTTTACCATGGATGTCCAGTCACTCTACACCTCCATCCCCCACAAGGATGGTCTTGAAGCCCTGCGATTCTTCCTCGACCGTAGAACCAGCCAATCTCCATCTACTAACGCTCCCCTCCGCCTAGCAGAGCTGGTTCTTACCCTCAACAACATCCCCTTTGACTCCTCCCACTTCCTCCAAACCCGAGGCGTAGCTATGAGCACTCGCATGGGCTCTAGCTACACCTGCCTCTTTGTCGGGTACGTCGAACAATCCCTGTTCCAGACGTACACTGGCCCCATCCCCGAACTCTACCTCTGCTACATTGATGATTGCATTGGTGCTACCTCTTGTACCCATGCAGAACTCACTGACTTCATACATTTCACCAATAATTTCCATCCTGCTCTTAAATATACTTGGACCATCTCCGACATCTCCCTACCAGTTCTGGATCTCACCATTTCATATCATATCATATATATACAGCCGGAAACAGGCCTTTTCGGCCCTCCAAGTCCGTGCCGCCCAGCGATCCCCGTACATTAACACTATCCTACACCCACTAGGGACAATTTTTACATTTACCCAGCCAATTAACCTACATACCATCAAAGGAGACAGACAAGTGGCTGACATCTGCTACAAACCCACTGACTCCCACAGCTATCTGGACTACACTTCTTCCCACCCTGTCTCCTGCAAAAAGTCTATCCCCTATTCCCAATTCCTCCGTCTACGCCGCATCTGCGCCCAGGATGAGGTGTTTCACACTCGGGCATCAGAGATGTCCTCCTTCTTTAGGAAACGGGGCTTCCCCTCTTCCATTATAGATGAGGCTCCCACAAGGGCCTCCTCTATATCCCACAGCTCCACTCTTACTCCCCCTCCCCCCATTCATAACAAGGACAGAATCTCCCTTGTCCTCACCTTCCACCCCATCAGCCAGCGTATCCAACAAATTATCCTCCAACATTTCCGTCACCTCCAACGGGATCCCACTACTGGCCACATCTTCCCATCTCCTCCCCTTTCTGCTTTCTGCAGAGACCATTCCCTCCGCAACTCCCTGGTCCACTCGTCCCTTCCTACCCAAACCACCCCCTCCCCAGGCACTTTCCCCTGCAACCGCAGGAGATGCAACACCTGTCCCTTTACCTCCCCCCTCGACTCCATCCAAGAACCCAACAGTCTTTCCAAGTGAGGCAGAGGTTCACCTGCACCTCCTCCACCCTCATCTATTGTATCTGCTGTTCCAGATGTCAACTTCTCTACATCGGTGAGACCAATCGCAGGCTCGACGATCGTTTTGCACAACACCTTCGCTCAGTCCGCCTTAACCAACCTGATCTCCCGGTGGCTCAGCACTTCAACTACCCCTCCCACTCCCAGTCTGACCTTTCTGTCATGGGCCTCCTCCAGGGCCATAGTGAGGCCCACTGAAAATTGGAGGAACAGCACCTCATATTTCGCTTGGGCAGCTTGCAGCCCAGCGGTATGAATATTGACTTCTCTAACTTTAGATAGTTCCTCTGTCCCTCTCTTCCCCACCCTCTTCCCAGTTCTCCCACTGTCTTCCTGTCCCCACCTATATCCTTTCTTTGTCCCGCCCCCCCCTGACATCAGTCTGAAGAAGGGTCTTGACCCAAAACGTCACCCATTCCTTCTCTCCAGAGATGCTGCCTGATCTGCTCAGGTACTCCAGCATTTTGTGATACCTGTGGTTTCTTGTTTATTGGATTCTGACCACAAACAAACTGTCAACATTAAGAGATTCCAAATCAAGCTGCTGTGAATTCTGTATGTCAAATATTCTGTGTCTGATCAACTGTACACTTGTCCCAGCTTCAAACTCCCCATCTCCTCCACCTGGTCTCATCAGCTGACAGGTAGGTTTCCATTGAGTTGACAGGAGTTAGGGTCTATCAATTATTCACAGGGCAACATCTGGAGTTTTAATTAAAACTAAACAGCTTATGTAGCCAAACACTAGTAAAGGTACAGGTCCAAAGGGTAGAAGATACCGGGTAAGGGGAGGGAGGTTTCGGGGGGATGTGAGAAAGAACTTTTTCACCCAGAGGGTGGTTGGAGTCTGGAACTCACTGCCTGGGGTGATGGTGGAGGCGGGAACACTCACAACGTTTAAGAGGCATTTGGATGGGCACTTGAAATGCTACAACATTCAGGGCTACGGTCCAAATGCGGGAAAATGGGATTAAAATTAGACTGTGTTTGGTAACGGGCGGCATGGACACGATGGGCCGAAGGGCCTCTTTCTGTGCTGTAGGACTCTATGACTCTAAGAAGAAATTGACATTGAAAACTATTGGAGCTCTGTTCTATTGAACTAGGTCAGGAATTTCCCCAGGATTCCTTTCAGGATATATTGCATAAATAATGTTTCCCTAGAGAAACAAATGGGAGAACTCACCCCAGCTGCCATAACCCTTCCTATTCCTCGTGAGGGTCGGAACCACAGCAAACCACCAAATCCCATCAAACCACATTAGCCAGGGTTCTCGCAACACTAACTAAGGCCAATAGTTTGATGCAAAGTTAAGCTCCCTTTAAACTACCCCATCTAATCCTGCCAAGGCAAGTACCATGTTGGGCCAATACAAAGGAAAGCTCCTCTACGCTTTATTAATTCGTAGGATCTGGACATCCACCAGTTGTTTGCTCAGGTTAAAGGTTTACTTGGTCATTCGGCATTTCCAAGGCTAGTCTGGGTAGAGGTGGCATATTTTTCCCCTGAAGAATATTAAAAACAAAATATGGTTTTGTTGTCACATTTTCAAGGTCATCAATATTGATAGCATTTTTTCATTTCTATTCCTTAATTTGTTGAATTTAAATACTGTCATGATGGAATTTCAACGTCTCCAGCATGATACTCCAGGTCTCTGTGTATTGGCCATTAGCTGTCATAGCAACTGTGCCTTCAAAATATAAAATGCTACTTTGAAGCCCCAAAAGATTAACACAAGAAACCCATGGTTGTACTGGGATATAAAAGTGCTGGGTTCATCATGGAGCCAATAATGCAGAGAACACCTGTTCAGATTCAATCAAGCCATTTGAAGAACATGAAGTCTGTTTAAGAAGCCAGCAAATGAAGAGCTATTATCAGCAAAAGTAACTCGGATATTGTTGGATTTTTGTAACGTCTCAATTGAACTTGAGAGTTATACTTATGCAGCATGAAAACAGGTCCTTCAGCCCAACTCGCATGCTGGCCAAGTTGCCTACTTGAGCTAGTTCCATTTGCCTGTATTTGGCTCACATCCATTTACCTGTCCAAATGTCTTTTATACGTTCTAATTGTACTTGCTTCTAACTGCAGTTCATCTGGCAGCTTGTTCCATGTGCCCTCTAGTTTTAGCCACTGCATCCTGGGAAAAGGCCGTGATCATTCACTATATCTATGCCCCTCATGGTTTTACATACCTCTATTAGGTCACCTCTAAACCTTCTATGTCGAGGGATAAAAACTCCAGCCTATCTAATCTCTCCTTGTAACTCAAGCACTCTAGTCCAGGTATCTTCCGAGTGAATGGTTTGAAACCATTTGATCATCTGTTAGAGAAGGCAACCTGTCTTCCTGTACACTCTTAACTTTGTTGGGCAGTCCCTTGGGATTGAGGGTGATCAGGTCCCTCTCCCATTTTGCAGATTTGGAGGTGATGGATGGGACCAAGGTGGGATTCAAAGACCTGCTGCAGATGGGGAATTAGTTGCTGGTCCATTGAACTTCTATGTGCTCCCAATGCAAAGAAATTCCCAGTGCCACTCCCACTTTGAATGGTCGTAGGCCAGAGATTCCATGTTGTTAGTGGCGATTTTGCATTCTTTCAAGGAGACTTTAACCACATCCTTAAATCTTTCTCTCTGTCCACTTGCTATTTTTTCCCCGTGACAAAGCTTGGGACAGGATGTCTGTTTCCAGCATTTGGTGTCAGGGACATGAGTAATTGGCCTACCCTGTGGAGCTGATTGACTATGAAGAATTCAATGCTGAAGATGTTCGCCTGGAAGAAGGCAATGACATTGGTCAGGCAGTATTAATTCCATTGTCACAACAATGTGCTTAACCACTGACTATCCCAGTAGCAGCCCAGCAGGATTGTCAAGTGTATCAAACTGCTTGACTGCAACAGCTTTTAAAAACTCAATACCAGTTTCATGTGCAACTATCAATGGGAATAAATTCTGGTTTTGCCAGCAATCCCTAGAATAAATACATAGAAGTTGCATATTTCAGACATATCACAACACTGAATCAACATACCCATTATCACTGGTGAAGAAGATTAATGTGTTATTCTCCACTCCGGCATCACGTAAAGTCTTCATTATCTGCCCCACTGAACCATCAAATTCCATCAGTGCATCCCCCAAAGGACCCCTCTTAGATTGCCTTGTAAAGCCTGCGCTTGCGAACTGTGGATAATGAGTGTGCTGAAACAGAGGAGTGGAAAATTAACATTGCCATTACAGATGCTGTTTAGATCACTGTGGGAGGAAACCGAAGATCTCGGAGAAAACCCACGCAGGTCACGGGGAGATCGTACAAACTCCGTACAGACGGCGCCCGTAGTCAGGATCGAACCTGAGTCTCCGGCGCTGCATTCGCTGCAAGGCAGCAACTCTACCGCTGCGCCACCGTGCCGCACGTAATTCATGTGGTGAATACCTCCAGAGCAGCTCAAAGTAGTATCAGAAATGTATAATGATCGATGTAAGACTGAGCAGTCATGATTTTAGAATTTATTTTCTAATTACAAAATGCCAGTCTGTGCAGCATTTAGTAGAACACAGGCTACGTGCAGAGTAAAAATCCTTGTAGGCTGATCGACCTTTACCCCACAGCCTGATATAAAGAACTGAAGGTTTCAACACATGATATTTGTTCCACACTGTCCATGTAAATGAATTTAGGATAGTAGTGAATCACAGGTATACACTTGGATTTAATTCAAAACACTATTCATTCTCTATTGCACATTTCTAATATTGCAAAAGCCGGGAGATATTGGAGAGGAATTAAACATGTGGTCAAAGAAGGTTTAATCAGTGTTTTACAGGAGTATTAAAAAAAAAGGTGAAAAAAAAGGCGATGGCAGGTGAAGTGGGTGGGAAAGAATTCCAAAGTTTTGGGCCTTAGCAATTGAAAGCAGAGAAACCAGTGGTATGGGAATGCACAAGATAACAGAACTAGTGCATTCCAAAGATCTCAGAGGGTTGCAAAGCTGGTTGAGAAGACCATGAATGGTAAGCATTATAAACTGTAAGATGTTGATGGATAGAGAAAACCCACGCATGCCCACGCAGGTTTGGCTGAAATGTTGCCAAAAAGCTACAAACGGCAAACTACTCACATGTGATGCATAATAAAGGAAGAATGGTTTCCCCTGTTTTGTTGCTCTTAGAATGAAGTCTCTTGCAAATCGATTGTACTTTGGAGTGAGCTTGGTAAAGTTGATTGGCTGCTGGACCACCTTGTCATTCTTGATCAAGGGCAAGAGGACCACACCTTGGTCACACTTTCCATAACACTTGGTATCCGGTGGGAAACAGGTCAGGTTCTGGCAGGGACCCTGGTCATGGGAGTATGGAACGCCCAGGAATTCATCAAAACCCTGGTGGATGGGTAGGTAGCTCCCATTTAGTCCGTTGCCCAAGTGCCACTTCCCCACCATTGCAGTGACATATCCTTGCTGCTTCAACAATTCAGCAATCGTAGTTTCATTCAGAGGAAGTCCCCCCCTTGACCCTGGAAAGAACACGCCTGGGAAAATTCCAGACCGCGTCGGGTAACGGCCCGTGAGCAAGGCTGCGCTAAAAGGAGAAAGCAAAACAAGACAATTAGCACTTAGTGTCAAAACTGAGATTTTTCTTTTAAAATATTGAGAAACCTTTATTTGGGCCCATGGTAAAGTCCCCAACAATGGTGGAGAGCATAATTAATATATTTGTGCAGGAACGAACTGCAGATGTTGGTTTACACCGAAGATAGATGCTGGAGAAACCCAGCGGGACAGGCAGGATCTCTGGATAGAAGAAATGGGTGACGTTTCGGATCGAGACCCTTCTTCAGACTGGAGTCTAAAGAAGGGTTTCGACCCGAGACTGGAGTCTGAAGAAGGGTCTCAACCTGAAATGTCATCCATTCCTATCCAGAGATGCTGCCTGTTCCATTGAGTTACTCCAGCATTTTGTGTCATCTTAAGTCATCCATTTGTCTTTTAAAGACTGGGTTAAGCCAAGTTGCATTTTTGAGCATGTGGCAGAGTCTGATTCCTTTTTTTCCATCTCTTGAAGTAAATTTTTAGTCCAGTGGACTTAAAATTTACTTCAAGAGATGGAAAAAAAGGAATCAGACTCTGCCACATGCTCAAAAATGCAACTTGGCTTAACAGTCCTATCGAGTTCCTGTCCTTAATTCTGCGATGAGGCTCAGTGGGCAGTTCCCATTTGCAAAGAATCATCTCCTTGGGTTTCAGAAGTTGAGAGCAGATCAATGGACTTTTATAAGTTCGCAGTTTTACTGATTCATCGTTATAGTCTGTCACATGACAATGCAGCAAAGCTAATACTACACTGTTGCAATAGGTAGTGCGGAAATTATTTAAACTGTGACAATTTCCCCAGATCTCACTTCCAAATCTCGGCCCAACTCGCTTCCAAGACCTGACCCAACTCGCTTCCAAGAACCGACCCATCTCGCTTCTAAGACCCAGCCCAACTCGCTTCCAAGACCCGACCCATCTCGCTTCCAAGACCTGACCCATCTCGCTTCCAAGACCTGACCCATCTCGCTTCCAAGACCCCCCCCAACTCGCTTCCAAGACCTGACCCATCTCGCTTCCAAGACCTGACCCATCTCGCTTCCAAGACCTGACCCATCTCGCTTCCAAGTCCCGGCCCAACTCGCTTCCAAGACCTGACCCATCTCGCTTCCAAGACCTGACCCATCTCGCTTCCAAATCCCAACCCATCTTGCTTCCAAGTCCTGGCCCAACTCGCTTCCAAGACCCGACCCAACTCGCTTCCAAGTCCCGGCCCATCTCGCTTCCAAGACCTGACCCAACTCGCTTCAAGCCCAGCCCAACTCGCTTCCAAGACATGACCCATCTCGCTTCCAAGACCCAGCCCATCTCGCTTCCAAGACCCGACCCAACTCGCTTCAAGACCAGCCCAACTCGCTTCTAAGACCAAGCCCAACTCGCTTCCAAGACCCGACCCATCTCGCTTCCAAGACCTGACCCATCTCGCTTCCAAGACCTGACCCATCTCGCTTCCAAGACCCCCCCAACTCGCTTCCAAGACCTGACCCATCTCGCTTCCAAGACCTGACCCATCTCGCTTCCAAGACCTGACCCAACTCGCTTCAAGACCAGCCCAACTCGCTTCTAAGACCCAACCCAACTCGCTTCAAGACCTGACCCATCTCGCTTCCAAGACCTGACCCATCTCGCTTCCAAGACCTGACCCATCTCACTTCCAAGACCTGACCCATCTCGCTTCCAAGACCTGACCCATCTCGCTTCCAAATCCCGACCCATCTTGCTTCCAGGTCCCGGCCCAACTCGCTTCCAAGACCCGACCCAACTCGCTTCCAAGTCCCAGCCCATCTCGCTTCCAGGACCTGACCCAACTCGCTTCCAAGACCTGATCCACACCGCGTTTCCAAGACCCGACCCATCTCGCTTCCAAGACCCAGCCCATCTCGCTTCCAAGACCAGCCCAACTCGCTTCCAAGACCCAACCCAACTCGCTTCAAGACCTGACCCATCTCGCTTCCAAGACCTGACCCATCTCGCTTCCAAGACCTGACCCATCTCGCTTCCAAATCCCGACCCATCTTGCTTCCAGGTCCCGGCCCAACTCGCTTCCAAGACCCGACCCAACTCGCTTCCAAGTCCCGGCCCATCTCGCTTCCAGGACCCGACCCAACTCGCTTCCAAGACCCAGCCCATCTCGCTTCCAAGACCCAGCCCATCTCGCTTCCAAGACCAGCCCAACTCGCTTCCAAGACCAGCCCAACTCGCTTCCAAGACCAGCCCAACTCGCTTCCAAGACCAGCCCAACTCGCTTCCAAGACCCAACCCAACTCGCTTCCAAGACCAGCCCAACTCACTTCCAAGACCTGACCCAACTCGCTTCAAGACCAGCCCAACTTGCTTCCAAGACCTGACCCATTTCGCTTCCAAGACCCGGCCCAACTCGCTTCCAAGTCCCGGCCTAACCCCGCTGCCAGACCGCGGGCTTCCCTCTCACCGCGATGGGCTGCAGACGCTGCACGCACTGTAGAAGTCGCTGAACCTCCTGCCCGAAGCTGCCAGCCGGTCTAGGTTGGGAGTTCGTGAGCTTGGATGGCCGTAGCAACCCAGGTCTGCGTATCCAAGGTCATCGGCCAGGAGGAGCACCACTCCGGGGCTGCTGGCGACGGCCAGGGTGAGGGTGAGGGTGAGGGTGAGACTCAGAGCCAGTAGCAGCGAACAGAGCGACGCCATCGGACCCGCCGCAAACAACAGACTCAAATGATATTGCACTGTAGTTAGAGAGATTGACGTGCGGGGAGCTGTACAAGGAGCACACAGAGAGAGAGGGAGGGACGGAGAAAGTAATGTGCTGGCGGAGATTCACTGGGATAAAGCTCGTGACTAAGTAGCAACAATAGAGAGTGGAAACAGTAAAGGGATAATATTACTGGCAATTAAGGGACGTGGCAATTATACAGTCAGTCAAGCAGTTTGTATTTCTGTTCAAGATTCCGGCCTCTTGCAGTCTCTCATGTTTCCAACCTACAATTTAGCTGGAAATCTGAGATGAAGCAGAGATTAGAAACATAGAAACATAGAAAATAGGTGCAGGAGTAGGCCATTCGGCCCTTCGAGCCTGTACGCACCGCCATTCAATATGATCATGGCTGATCATTCAGCTCAGTAGCCTGTACCTGTGCCTTCTCTCCATACCCCCTGATCCCTTTAGCAAAAAGGGCCACATCTAACTCCCTCTTAAATATAGCCAATGAACTGGCCTCGACTACCTTCTGTGGCAGAGAATTCCACAGACTCACCACTCTCTGTTCGAAATATTCAGCAGGTCAACCAACAGCAGTCAGCATATTCAGCAGGTCAACCAACAGCAGTCAGCATATTCAGCAGGTCGGGCATTATTTGTGGGAGAAAAACAAAAGTCAATATTTCAGATCAACGATCTATCATCAGATCAAGAAACATCAGAAATCAAACAAGTAAAGTTTTGGGTGGGGGGGGGGGGGGGAAGGCGTTGTCCTGACATGTAGCCTCGAGGTTCTCATGGTGATCTTGGGTAATGGTGCACGACCAATAAAAACTGAAAATACTGGAAATGCACAAACTCCTATGTCACATATTCGAGTCGCACACTCTGTCCTGTGTTGTACTCCTTTAATTCCCGAGGCCTAGCCGTGATGTCGTATCCTCTTACAACACAATATCTTACATCTCCCTTCTTTCATATAAGAAAAATACATCTATAAAACATAACGTATTTTAACAAGGCACAACAACTTCAAATGGATTCCTTTTCCATACTATTAATAAACATTAACCAAACAATTGAAAGAAATGAATCACTTTTCCTGTGCTTCCAATTTTAAATATTTCAACCAACATTTCTTTTGTCTAAACACAACATAGCAAGCTTGTTACATATTTACAAGTCCAAACGGTTAGGTTTCTTGCTAACGCGTCCACTCCTGGAAGTGTATTCAGCTTGTGGAATTACTGGCCGAGCTGGATGCGACTTCCTTCTGATGCGGTCAGCTGTGCAGACCTGGCCTGGCTAGTAGCTGACGACCGACATGGGTTTCAGAAGTTGAGAGCAGATCAATGGACTTTTATAAGTTCGCAGTTTTACTGATTCATCGTTATAGTCTGTCACATGACAATGCAGCAAAGCTAATACTACACTGTTGCAATAGGTAGTGCTGAAATTATTTAAACTGTGACAATTTCCCCAGATCTCACTTCCAAATCTCGGCCCAACTCGCTTCCAAGACCTGACCCAACTCGCTTCCAAGAACCGACCCATCTCGCTTCTAAGACCCAGCCCAACTCGCTTCCAAGACCCGACCCATCTCGCTTCCAAGACCTGACCCATCTCGCTTCCAAGACCTGACCCATCTCGCTTCCAAGACCCCCCCAACTCGCTTCCAAGACCTGACCCATCTCGCTTCCAAGACCTGACCCATCTCGCTTCCAAGACCTGACCCATCTCGCTTCCAAATCCCAACCCATCTTGCTTCCAAGTCCCGGCCCAACTCGCTTCCAAGACCCGACCCAACTCGCTTCCAAGTCCCGGCCCATCTCGCTTCCAAGACCTGACCCAACTCGCTTCAAGCCCAGCCCAACTCGCTTCCAAGACATGACCCATCTCGCTTCCAAGACCCAGCCCATCTCGCTTCCAAGACCCGACCCAACTCGCTTCAAGACCAGCCCAACTCGCTTCTAAGACCAAGCCCAACTCGCTTCCAAGACCCGACCCATCTCGCTTCCAAGACCTGACCCATCTCGCTTCCAAGACCTGACCCATCTCGCTTCCAAGACCCCCCCAACTCGCTTCCAAGACCTGACCCATCTCGCTTCCAAGACCTGACCCATCTCGCTTCCAAGACCTGACCCAACTCGCTTCAAGACCAGCCCAACTCGCTGCTAAGACCCAACCCAACTCGCTTCAAGACCTGACCCATCTCGCTTCCAAGACCTGACCCATCTCGCTTCCAAGACCTGACCCATCTCACTTCCAAGACCTGACCCATCTCGCTTCCAAGACCTGACCCATCTCGCTTCCAAATCCCGACCCATCTTGCTTCCAGGTCCCGGCCCAACTCGCTTCCAAGACCCGACCCAACTCGGTTCCAAGTCCCGGCCCATCTCGCTTCCAGGACCTGACCCAACTCGCTTCCAAGACCTGATCCACACCGCGTTTCCAAGACCCGACCCATCTCGCTTCCAAGACCCAGCCCATCTCGCTTCCAAGACCAGCCCAACTCGCTTCCAAGACCCAACCCAACTCGCTTCAAGACCTGACCCATCTCGCTTCCAAGACCTGACCCATCTCGCTTCCAAGACCTGACCCATCTCGCTTCCAAATCCCGACCCATCTTGCTTCCAGGTCCCGGCCCAACTCGCTTCCAAGACCCGACCCAACTCGCTTCCAAGTCCCGGCCCATCTCGCTTCCAGGACCCGACCCAACTCGCTTCCAAGACCCAGCCCATCTCGCTTCCAAGACCCAGCCCATCTCGCTTCCAAGACCAGCCCAACTCGCTTCCAAGACCAGCCCAACTTGCTTCCAAGACCCAACCCAACTCGCTTCCAAGACCAGCCCAACTCGCTTCCAAGACCAGCCCAACTCACTTCCAAGACCTGACCCAACTCGCTTCAAGACCAGCCCAACTTGCTTCCAAGACATGACCCATCTCGCTTCCAAGACCCAGCCCATCTCGCTTCCAAGACCCGACCCATCTCGCTTCCAAGACCCAGCCCAACTTGCTTCCAAGACATGACCCAACTCGCTTCCAAGACCCAGCCCATCTCGCTTCCAAGACCAGCCCAACTCGCTTCCAAGACCAGCCCAAATCGCTTCCAAGACCCAACCCAACTCGCTTCCAAGACCAGCCCAACTCGCTTCCAAGACCAGCCCAACTCACTTCCAAGACCTGACCCAACTCGTTTCAAGACCAGCCCAACTTGCTTCCAAGACATGACCCATCTCGCTTCCAAGACCCGGCCCAACTCGCTTCCAAGACCAACCCAACTCGCTTCCAAGTCCCGGCCTAACCCCACTGCCAGACCGCGGGCTTCCCTCTCACCGCGATGGGCTGCAGACGCTGCACGCACTGTAGAAGTCGCTGAACCTCCTGCCCGAAGCTGCCAGCCGGTCTAGGTTGGGAGTTCGTGAGCTTGGATGGCCGTAGCAACCCAGGTCTGCGTATCCAAGGTCATCGGCCAGGAGGAGCACCACTCCGGGGCTGCTGGCGACGGCCAGGGTGAGGGTGAGGGTGAGGGTGAGACTCAGAGCCAGTAGCAGCGAACAGAGCGACGCCATCGGACCCGCCGCAAACAACAGACTCAAATGATATTGCACTGTAGTTAGAGAGATTGACGTGCGGGGAGCTGTACAAGGAGCACACAGAGAGAGAGGGAGGGACGGAGAAAGTAATGTGCTGGCGGAGATTCACTGGGATAAAGCTCGTGACTAAGTAGCAACAATAGAGAGTGGAAACAGTAAAGGGATAATATTACTGGCAATTAAGGGACGTGGCAATTATACAGTCAGTCAAGCAGTTTGTATTTCTGTTCAAGATTCCGGCCTCTTGCAGTCTCTCATGTTTCCAACCTACAATTTAGCTGGAAATCTGAGATGAAGCAGAGATTAGAAACATAGAAACATAGAAAATAGGTGCAGGAGTAGGCCATTCGGCCCTTCGAGCCTGTACGCACCGCCATTCAATATGATCATGGCTGATCATTCAGCTCAGTAGCCTGTACCTGTGCCTTCTCTCCATACCCCCTGATCCCTTTAGCAAAAAGGGCCACATCGAACTCCCTCTTAAATATAGCCAATGAACTGGCCTCGACTACCTTCTGTGGCAGAGAATTCCACAGACTCACCACTCTCTGTTCGAAATATTCAGCAGGTCAACCAACAGCAGTCAGCATATTCAGCAGGTCAACCAACAGCAGTCAGCATATTCAGCAGGTCGGGCATTATTTGTGGGAGAAAAACAAAAGTCAATATTTCAGATCAACGATCTATCATCAGATCAAGAAACATCAGAAATCAAACAAGTAAAGTTTTGGGTGGGGGGGGGGGGGGGGGAAGGCGTTGTCCTGACATGTAGCCTCGAGGTTCTCATGGTGATCTTGGGTAATGGTGCACGACCAATAAAAACTGAAAATACTGGAAATGCACAAACTCCTATGTCACATATTCGAGTCGCACACTCTGTCCTGTGTTGTACTCCTTTAATTCCCGAGGCCTAGCCGTGATGTCGTATCCTCTTACAACACAATATCTTACATCTCCCTTCTTTCATATAAGAAAAATACATCTATAAAACATAACGTATTTTAACAAGGCACAACAACTTCAAATGGATTCCTTTTCCATACTATTAATAAACATTAACCAAACAATTGAAAGAAATGAATCACTTTTCCTGTGCTTCCAATTTTAAATATTTCAACCAACATTTCTTTTGTCTAAACACAACATAGCAAGCTTGTTACATATTTACAAGTCCAAACGGTTAGGTTTCTTGCTAACGCGTCCACTCCTGGAAGTGTATTCAGCTTGTGGAATTACTGGCCGAGCTGGATGCGACTTCCTTCTGATGCGGTCAGCTGTGCAGACCTGGCCTGGCTAGTAGCTGACGACCGACATGGGTTTCAGAAGTTGAGAGCAGATCAATGGACTTTTATAAGTTCGCAGTTTTACTGATTCATCGTTATAGTCTGTCACATGACAATGCAGCAAAGCTAATACTACACTGTTGCAATAGGTAGTGCTGAAATTATTTAAACTGTGACAATTTCCCCAGATCTCACTTCCAAATCTCGGCCCAACTCGCTTCCAAGACCTGACCCAACTCGCTTCCAAGAACCGACCCATCTCGCTTCTAAGACCCAGCCCAACTCGCTTCCAAGACCCGACCCATCTCGCTTCCAAGACCTGACCCATCTCGCTTCCAAGACCTGACCCATCTCGCTTCCAAGACCCCCCCAACTCGCTTCCAAGACCTGACCCATCTCGCTTCCAAGACCTGACCCATCTCGCTTCCAAGACCTGACCCATCTCGCTTCCAAATCCCAACCCATCTTGCTTCCAAGTCCCGGCCCAACTCGCTTCCAAGACCCGACCCAACTCGCTTCCAAGTCCCGGCCCATCTCGCTTCCAAGACCTGACCCAACTCGCTTCAAGCCCAGCCCAACTCGCTTCCAAGACATGACCCATCTCGCTTCCAAGACCCAGCCCATCTCGCTTCCAAGACCCGACCCAACTCGCTTCAAGACCAGCCCAACTCGCTTCTAAGACCAAGCCCAACTCGCTTCCAAGACCCGACCCATCTCGCTTCCAAGACCTGACCCATCTCGCTTCCAAGACCTGACCCATCTCGCTTCCAAGACCCCCCCAACTCGCTTCCAAGACCTGACCCATCTCGCTTCCAAGACCTGACCCATCTCGCTTCCAAGACCTGACCCAACTCGCTTCAAGACCAGCCCAACTCGCTGCTAAGACCCAACCCAACTCGCTTCAAGACCTGACCCATCTCGCTTCCAAGACCTGACCCATCTCGCTTCCAAGACCTGACCCATCTCACTTCCAAGACCTGACCCATCTCGCTTCCAAGACCTGACCCATCTCGCTTCCAAATCCCGACCCATCTTGCTTCCAGGTCCCGGCCCAACTCGCTTCCAAGACCCGACCCAACTCGGTTCCAAGTCCCGGCCCATCTCGCTTCCAGGACCTGACCCAACTCGCTTCCAAGACCTGATCCACACCGCGTTTCCAAGACCCGACCCATCTCGCTTCCAAGACCCAGCCCATCTCGCTTCCAAGACCAGCCCAACTCGCTTCCAAGACCCAACCCAACTCGCTTCAAGACCTGACCCATCTCGCTTCCAAGACCTGACCCATCTCGCTTCCAAGACCTGACCCATCTCGCTTCCAAATCCCGACCCATCTTGCTTCCAGGTCCCGGCCCAACTCGCTTCCAAGACCCGACCCAACTCGCTTCCAAGTCCCGGCCCATCTCGCTTCCAGGACCCGACCCAACTCGCTTCCAAGACCCAGCCCATCTCGCTTCCAAGACCCAGCCCATCTCGCTTCCAAGACCAGCCCAACTCGCTTCCAAGACCAGCCCAACTTGCTTCCAAGACCCAACCCAACTCGCTTCCAAGACCAGCCCAACTCGCTTCCAAGACCAGCCCAACTCACTTCCAAGACCTGACCCAACTCGCTTCAAGACCAGCCCAACTTGCTTCCAAGACATGACCCATCTCGCTTCCAAGACCCAGCCCATCTCGCTTCCAAGACCCGACCCATCTCGCTTCCAAGACCCAGCCCAACTTGCTTCCAAGACATGACCCAACTCGCTTCCAAGACCCAGCCCATCTCGCTTCCAAGACCAGCCCAACTCGCTTCCAAGACCAGCCCAAATCGCTTCCAAGACCCAACCCAACTCGCTTCCAAGACCAGCCCAACTCGCTTCCAAGACCAGCCCAACTCACTTCCAAGACCTGACCCAACTCGTTTCAAGACCAGCCCAACTTGCTTCCAAGACATGACCCATCTCGCTTCCAAGACCCGGCCCAACTCGCTTCCAAGACCAACCCAACTCGCTTCCAAGTCCCGGCCTAACCCCACTGCCAGACCGCGGGCTTCCCTCTCACCGCGATGGGCTGCAGACGCTGCACGCACTGTAGAAGTCGCTGAACCTCCTGCCCGAAGCTGCCAGCCGGTCTAGGTTGGGAGTTCGTGAGCTTGGATGGCCGTAGCAACCCAGGTCTGCGTATCCAAGGTCATCGGCCAGGAGGAGCACCACTCCGGGGCTGCTGGCGACGGCCAGGGTGAGGGTGAGGGTGAGGGTGAGACTCAGAGCCAGTAGCAGCGAACAGAGCGACGCCATCGGACCCGCCGCAAACAACAGACTCAAATGATATTGCACTGTAGTTAGAGAGATTGACGTGCGGGGAGCTGTACAAGGAGCACACAGAGAGAGAGGGAGGGACGGAGAAAGTAATGTGCTGGCGGAGATTCACTGGGATAAAGCTCGTGACTAAGTAGCAACAATAGAGAGTGGAAACAGTAAAGGGATAATATTACTGGCAATTAAGGGACGTGGCAATTATACAGTCAGTCAAGCAGTTTGTATTTCTGTTCAAGATTCCGGCCTCTTGCAGTCTCTCATGTTTCCAGCCTACAATTTAGCTGGAAATCTGAGATGAAGCAGAGATTAGAAACATAGAAACATAGAAAATAGGTGCAGGAGTAGGCCATTCGGCCCTTCGAGCCTGTACGCACCGCCATTCAATATGATCATGGCTGATCGTTCAGCTCAGTAGCCTGTACCTGTGCCTTCTCTCCATACCCCCTGATCCCTTTAGCAAAAAGGGCCACATCTAACTCCCTCTTAAATATAGCCAATGAACTGGCCTCGACTACCTTCTGTGGCAGAGAATTCCACAGACTCACCACTCTCTGTTCGAAATATTCAGCAGGTCAACCAACAGCAGTCAGCATATTCAGCAGGTCAACCAACAGCAGTCAGCATATTCAGCAGGTCGGGCATTATTTGTGGGAGAAAAACAAAAGTCAATATTTCAGATCAACGATCTATCATCAGATCAAGAAACATCAGAAATCAAACAAGTAAAGTTTTGGGTGGGGGGGGGGGGGGGGGGGGAAGGCGTTGTCCTGACATGTAGCCTCGAGGTTCTCATGGTGATCTTGGGTAATGGTGCACGACCAATAAAAACTGAAAATACTGGAAACATTATTGGATGAGGCAGGGAAAGCAGTCCCAACCTATCCAATCCTTCCCTTATAACTCAAACACCTCTGCCCAAGCGACATCCTTGTGAATCTGAGGAAGGATATTCTTGCTATTGAGGGCGTGCAGCGTAGGTTTACTAGGTTAATTCCCGGAATGGCGGGACTATCGTATGTTGAAAGACTGGAGCGACTAGGCTTGTATACGCTGGAATTTAGAAGGATGAGAGGAGATCTTATCGAAACGTATAAGATTATTAAGGGGTTGGACACGTTAGAGGCAGGAAACATGTTCCCAATGTTGGGGGAGTCCAGAACAAGATGCCATAGTTTAAGAATAAGGGGTAGGCCATTTAGAACTGAGATGAGGAAAAACTTTTTCACAGAGAGTTGTGAATCTGTGGAATTCTCTGCCTCAGAAGGCAGTGGAGGCCAATTCTCTGAATGCATTCAAGAGAGAGCTGGATAGAGCTCTTAAGGATAGCGGAGTCAGGGGGTAAGGGGAGAAGGCAGGAACGGGGTACTGATTGAGAATGATCAGCCATGATCACATTGAATGGCAGTCCTGGCTCGAAGGGCCGAATGGCCTCCTCCTGCACCTATTGTCTATTGAATCCTTTCTGCAACCTCCAACTTAATCACATTTTCCTATAGTGTGACAATCAGAATTGTACATTATACTTCAAGTGCAGACTCGCCAACATTATGTACAAGATTACGTCTCAACTCTTTTAATCAACGTCATGACCCAACAAGGCAAACATGCCTTTCACCTTTTTCTACCTGTGTTCCAATTTTCAGGGAACTATGTACTTGTACCACTCGTTCTTTCTGTTCAACAACACTCCCCAGGATCTTGCAATTCACCGTGTAAGGCCCGGACTGGTTTAACTTCCTAAAATGTTTCATTTCACACTTATCTGAGTTAATAAATATCCTGTTGTAACCTTAGTCAACCTACTTCACTGTCCACTTAGCTATGAATTTTAGTGTCATCTGCACATTTACTAATCATGCCACCTACATTCACTTTCATCTCATTAGTTTAGTTTAGTTTAGTTTAGCAAAACAGGCTCTTCCCACCAAGTCCACGCCGACCAGCGACCCCCGCACACAACTATCCTACACACACTAGGGACAATTTTTTTAATTTTACCAAGCCAATTAATCTACAAACCTGTAGGAAAAAACCCAGCAGATGCTGGTTTAAATCAATGGTAGACACAAAATGCTGGAGTAACTCAGCGGGTCAGGCATCATCACAGGAGAGAAGGAATGGGTGAGTTTCGGGTCGAGACCCTTCAGTCTGAAGAAGGGTCACGACTCGAAACGTCACCCATTCCTTCTCTCCTAAGATGCTGCCTGACCCGCTGAGTTACTCCAGCATTTTGAATCTACAAACCTGTATGTCTTTGGAGTGTGGGAGAAAACTGGAGCACCCGGAGAAACCCTACGAAGGTCATGGGGAGAATGCACAAACTCCTATGTCACATATTCGAGTCGCACACTCTGTCCTGTGTTGTACTCCTTTAATTCCCGAGGCCTAGCCGTGATGTCATATCCTCTTACAACAGGTACAATATCTTACATCTCCCTTCTTTCATATAAGAAAAATACATCTATAAAACATAACGTATTTTAACAAGGCACAACAACTTCAAATGGATTCCTTTTCCATACTATTAATAAACATTAACCAAACAATTGAAAGAAATGAATCACTTTTCCTGTGCTTCCAATTTTAAATATTTCAACCAACATTTCTTTTGTCTAAACACAACATAGCAAGCTTGTTACATATTTACAAGTCCAAACGGTTAGGTTTCTTGCTAACGCGTCCACTCCTGGAAGTGTATTCAGCTTGTGGAATTACTGGCCGAGCTGGATGCGACTTCCTTCTGATGCGGTCAGCTGTGCAGACCTGGCCTGGCTAGTAGCTGACGACCGACATGGTGAATCGCGTCCTAGCCCTGGACTCGGTTGAATTTCAGCTGATGTACGCAGTGCATGATCTGGTCCTGGCTGGGGCGGTGACTTCACCTGTGCCGATGACTCCGGTCTGACAGTAGGCCATGGGGTGGTCATGCAGTCAGTAGACTGGCTGGGTCTGCGGTTAGCCTTGTGAGTAGCCAGCCGCAAGTGTTTGCGATTTCTCCTGTACTTCCGGCCGTTACGGTCAACAACGTATGACCTGGGAGTACCATGATGTTCCAGAACAGTGGGCGGCAACCACTGCTTATTTCCCGGTAGCGGTGTCATCCTGACTTGATCGCCTGGCTTCAAGACTGGGAAGTTCTGACCAGCCTTCTGGTTGTAGTAGTAGGCTTGCCTGGCCTTCTCTTTGTCCAAACGTTGCTTGACCTCTGCTGGGTTGTAGGGCCTTGGCTGAAGGAGCTTCCTTGCAGTTGGGAGCTTGTTCCTCGGCCTGCGTCCCATCAGTAGCTGTGAAGGTGACAGGTTACAGCTGGCAAGGGGGGTGGTACGGTAGTCCAGTAATGCAAGATGCCTGTCTTTGCATTTCTTCCAGAGACACTTCACCGTTCGTACAGCCTGCTCGGCTTCCCCATTGGACTGAGGGTAATGCGGGGAAGACTTCTGGTGAGTTATCTGGTATTCTGCACAGAATGCTTCAAATTCAGATGAGACATACTGTGATCCGTTGTCCGTCCTCAACGTTTCCGATATGCCATGGCTGCTGAATTGTTCTTTCAGGGCATCAATGACTGATGTACTGTTGAAGAGTTGATTTACTTCAATGAATTTGGAATAGTAATCAACTGTCACGATGTAGTGGGACCCTTCCCACTCAAACAGGTCAGATGCTACCTCTGCCCATGGTAGATCAGGATGTTGAGTAGCGTGCATCGTCTCAGTGTGTTGAGCTGCCTGGAGTGTGTTGCATTCAGGGCAACCCTCGATCAGCTCTTCTATCTGCTGGTTCATTGATGGCCAGTACAAGGCTTCTCTGGCTCTCTGTTTGCATTTCACGATGCCGAGGTTTGACTCGTGCACTTTCTCAAGCAGTTGTCGTCTCATGGATGGTGGCACCACTATGCACATTCCTTTGTATACGATGCCATCCAGTATAGAAAGCTCATCTCTCACCGTCCAGTACTCTCTGATGGAGTGTGGTACTTCTTGCTTTGTGGCAGGCCAGCCCTTCATGATCATACCATAGAGCTCATTCAATTCCATGGCCGTGCAGGTCTGGAACTGTGCGTACCTCTTTGGTGACACGGCGATGTGATCCATCATGTTGACCATGATTGGTTCCAGATCCGGTTCACTTTCCGGTAGATTGGCTCTGCTCAATGCATCACCGATAGGAACCTCCTTTCCCGGCTTGTACATGACAGTCAAGTCATAGGGTTGCAACCTGAGGAGCATCCTTTGCAGTCTCATTGGTGCTGACAGCAAAGGCTTGAGGAAGATTGCCGGTAGGGGCTTGTGATCTGATTCCACTGGCACTGACCTTCCGAAGGTGTAGTGTGGAATTTGTGGCAACTGTGTACGGTCGCTAACATCTCTTTTTCGATCTGGGCGTATGATGCTTCAGTCTCTGTCATTGCCCTTGATGTATATGGTCTGGGGTGGCCTTCTTGGTGTAGCACTCCTCCCAGAGCGTAGCTACTAGCGTCACACTGTATTACCACGCTCTTTGTCACATCGTAGTACGCTAGTACAGGGGAAGCGGTGCACAGGTCTTTGAGCTTGTCGAAGCTTCGCTGCTGGGCATGATCCCACTGGAAATGTGCATCCCTCAAGGTCAGGGCTCGAAGTGGTTCATCAACCTAGCTGAGGTGTGGAATGAACTTAGACAGATACTGTACGAAGCCAGGGAATGGTTGCACTACTTTCTTGTTCGTAGGTGCAGGCATCCGCTTAACAGCTTCAATCTTTGCCGGATCAGGCCTGAGTCCTGCTGCTGTGATAAGATGTCCAACGTGAGAGGGGGATCTTATCGAAACATATAAGATTATTAAGGGGTTGGACACGTTAGAGGCAGGAAACATGTTCCCACTGTTGGGGGAGTCCAGAACCAGTGGCCACAGTTTAAGAATAATAGGTAGGCCATTTAGAACGGAGATGAGGAAAAACTTTTTCAGTCAGAGAGTTGTAAATCTGTGGAATTCTCTGCCTCAGAAGGCAGTGGAGGCCAGTTCTCTGAATGCATTCAAGAGAGAGCTAGATAGAGCTCTTAAGGATAGCGGAGTCAGGGGGTATGGGGAGAAGGCAGGGACGGGGTACTGATTGAGAATGATTAGCCATGATCACATTGAATGGTGGTGCTGGATCGAAGGGCCGAATGGCCTACTCCTGCACCTATTGTCTATACCGCACCCCAGACTTCCTGATCTGACACTTCTCCATGTTTAGCTTCAGGTTGTACAGCTTTGCCTGTTGCGACACTTTCCGGAGCACTTCATCATGCTCTTTGCTGTCTTTTCCCGATATCAGGATGTCGTCCATGATCGCTCTTGCCCCATGGATCCCTTCCAACATTCCATCCATGATCCTCTGGAAGATTTCTGGGGCGCTCTTGCTCCCAAATGGGAGGCGGAGCCAGGGGTAGCGTCCACGAGGGGTATCGAAGGTCGTCAGCAAACTCCACTCCTAATCCAGTTTGATCTGGAGAAATCCTGATTTTGCATCCATGACGGAGAAGACTTTGGCGTCTGGCATCGATGCCACTACCTCCTCTACGGTTGGTATGGGGTAGTGTTCTCATCTGATCGCTTTGTTGAGGTCTTTCGGGTCTTTGCAGATGCGAATTAATTTCGTTCGGTAAAACGAATGACAATAAAGCTATTCTGAATGCTGTGTTCTGTACCTTTCCGTTCTTCACTACCGTCACCATCGAGTTGACCCAGTCTGTTGGCTCTTGCACTCTGACAATGTGCCCATTTCTCTCCATCTCCTGTAGCTTTGCTGAGATTTTCTTGGCCAGGGCTTGCGGTTGTCGTCTTGGTGCATGCACAACCGGTTGGTGAGTTGGGTCGATTTTCAATGTGTACGTCCCAGGGAGTGTGCCAGTCGTGTGCATCAATTCTGGATACTCATCGATGTTGTGGAGCCTTTGTATCAGGTTCAATCTGGCACTGTCTGCCCCTGACATCGGCACTGGCTAGCCACCAGCCTCGACCACATGATACTCAACGTCAAGGGTGTAGTCTTTATATGTTGTGGTCAATTTCACACACCCAATGTGTTACAGTGTGTGGTTGGAGTAGGACACAAACCGCCTCTTTGGTTTGTGCAGTTTTGGTTTGTTCTCCATCTTTTTGAAGATATGCGCTGGCATTATTGAGTACGAGCATCCTGTGTCTATCTGTACTCTCATCTCCTGTCCATTGACATGCAGAGTTTCATACCAGTCATCCCCTGACTGAGTGAATGACTTGTCATGTACAGCATGCATGTGTGCATATTCATAGCCGTCCTCACCATCTTCGTCTGCGGAAGAGTCTGGAGGATAGGAAGCTGCTGCTTTCTCTGTCTGCAGACTGCTGCAGACTGAACACTTCCGACCTTTGGCAGGGCAACTCTCATGTTGTGCAGAGTATCCAAAGTAGTGAAACTCCTTACCTTCCTTCTCCTCTCGTACTGTAACTCAACAATCAAGAGTGCTTATTTGTCATATAAGCAGGCGGTGAAGAAAGCCAATGGAATGTTGGCCTTCGTAACAAGAGGAGTTGAGTATAGGAGCAAAGAGGTCCTTCTACAGTTGTACCGGGCCCTGGTGAGACCGCACCTGGAGTACTGTGTGCAGTTTTGGTCTCCAAATTTGAGGAAGGATATTCTTGCTATGGAGGGCGTGCAGCGTAGGTTCACTAGGTTAATTCCCGGAATGGCGGGACTGTCGTATGTTGAAAGGCTGGAGCGATTGGGCTTGTATACACTGGAATTTAGAAGGATGAGGGGGGATCTTATTGAAACATATAAGATAATTAGGGGATTGGACACATTAGAGTCAGGAAACATGTTCCCAATGTTGGGGGAGTCCAGAACAAGGGGCCACAGTTTAAGAATAAGGGGTAGGCCATTTAGAACGGAGATGAGGAAGAACTTTTTCAGTCAGAGAGTGGTGGTGTGGAATTCTCTGCCTCAGAAGGCAGTGGAGGCCAGTTCGTTGGATGCTTTCAAGAGAGAGCTGGATAGAGCTCTTAAGGATAGCGGAGTGAGGGGGTATGGGGAGAAGGCAGGAACGGGGTACTGATTGAGAGTGATCAGCCATGATCGCATTGAATGGCGGTGCTGGCTCGAAGGGCTGAATGGCCTACTCCTGCACCTATTGTCTATTGTCTATATGCACCATGAGACACAACTACAACAAAAATATAAATATTTCATAAATTATCATTTCTTTCAAGTAAACTAGACTACGATAGTGTAAAGAATATGTCAGTAGAGCAGTCATAGAAGTGAAAAGTCCGTAGTGGATCAGTGCTGAGGTAGTGTTGTGCAGGGTGGTTCAAGAACCTGATGATTAAATCTTGAACGTGGAGGTAACAGTTTCCAGGCTCCTGTATCTTCTTCTTATGGTAGCAGCATAAAGGAGAGCATGGGTAGGGTGGTGCCGGTCTTCAATAGGATTAGCTGCCTTCTTAAGGAAGTGCTTCCTGTACATACCTTTGATGGTGGGGAAGTCAATGCCCCTGATGGTCAGGGCAATGTCTATCCCTTTTTAAAGCCTCCTTCAGACTTGAACATTCAAATGTCCAAACCAGGCTCTGATGCAACCAGTCAATATGCTCTTCACTATAAACTTGTAGTGGCGCCATAAAGTATTTGTGACACACTGAATCTTCTCAATCTTTTGAGGAAGTAAAAGGTGTTTGGTGTACTTTTTTTGCAATTGTATCTTTGTGCTGGGCTAAAGACAGATCATCAGAGATGTATATGCCCAGGAACTTGAAGCTGCTGACTCTCCACCACTGCACCACTAATGAAGTCAGAAACATGATGCTTTGGCTTTCAGTTCCTTAAGCCAACAATCATTCCTTGCTAATGTTGAGAGCAAGATTGTTATTCTGGCACAAACCAACCAAATTATTATTCTCCCTCTTGTACTTTGACTTGTTGTTACCAATTACTTGTTCAATGATGGTAGTATCATTGACAAATTTAAAGATGGCATTGGAAGTATTTCTGGCTACATAGCCATGGGTATAGAAAGAGTAGAGCAGGAGATTGAGAAGCAGTGCTGAGTTGCCACTGTGGTGATAGTGAGTGAGTGAGGAGGTTTCATTGCCAACGTATTGATATAGAACATAGAACAGTATATCACAAGAACACGGCCCCCCTGACATCAGCCCGAAGAAGGGTCTCGACCCGAGATGCTGCCTGACCTGCTGAGTTACTCCAGCATTTTGTGAATAAATCGATTTGTACCAGCATCTGCAGTTATTATTTTATACTTCATCCCACAATGTTTGCATCTCTTATCTACCTGTACATAACCCATACTCTTCCATTCCCTGCATATTGAAATGCCTATCCAAAAGTCTCTTAAATTCCACTATTGTATCTGCCTCAACCGCCTGACGGCACTTTGCAGGCACGTATCACGCTCTGTGTAAAAAACTTGCCACACACATCTCCTTTAAACTTTACCCCTCTCAACTTTCAGGGAGTTATGGATTTGGACCCCAAGATCCCTCTATACATCAATGCTGATAAGGGTCATGCATTTAAATGTACATTTTCCCCTTACATTTGACATCCCAAAGCGCTACACCTCACACTTGCTCGGATTAAACACGATCTGCCATTTCTCTGCCTATTTCTGTAACTGATCTATATCTTGCCGTATACTTTGACGGCTTAGCTTGCTGTCATCTGTCCACCTGTCCACATTTAAGTCTACGTCATTTATATATATCACAAACAGCAGAGGTCCCAGCGCAGATCCCTATGGAACTCTACAGGTCACAGACCTCCAGTCTGAATGGTGTCCTTGCACCACACCCTCTGTCTTCTATCAGTAAGCCAGTTCTGAATACATACAATGAAGTCACTGTTAGTCCCTTGCATCTTATAGAACAGCCTACCGTGGGGTACTTTATCAAGTGCCATATAGCCCTGCTTTCATTGATCACCTTTGCCATGTTCAAAAGTAAGACAAGACATTAGTAAGACAAGACGTGCTGTGTACAAAGCCATGCTGACAGTCCCTAATTAACCCATTCTCTTCCAAATGGGAATAAATCCTATCCCGAAGAATCCTCTTCAATAGCTTCCCTACCATCGACATGAAAATTACCGGCCTATAATTCCCTGGGTTCTCTTTAATCCCCTTTTTAAATAGAAACAATACTAAAATATACAACTGGGATAAAATATACATGCATTTAGATAGACAAAGGCTGATAAGGGATAGTCAGCACAGTATGTGAGTTTGTACGTAGGAGATTGTGTCTCACAAATTTGATTGATATTTTGCAGATGTGACTAAAAAGTTTGATGAGGGCAGAGTTGTAGACGTTGCATATATCGATTTCAAAATGGCATTCAACAAGGTTCTGCATGGTAGGCGGCTCTGGAAGGTTAGATCCCATGATATCCAAGGAGAACTAGCTGACAGGATAGAAAATTAGCTTCATGGAAGGAAGCAGCGGGTGATGGTGGAAGATTGTTTTTCGGACTATAGGCTTGTAACTAGTGGTGTGCCTCAGGATTCGGTGCCTTTTGGGACATCTAACAAGGGCAGGACTTACACAGTGAATGGTAGGGCTCTGGGAAGTGTTGAACAGAGGAATCTAGGAGTGCAGATATAAAGTTCCTTGAAAGTGACAGGTAGATAGGGTGGTCAAAAAGACTTTTGGCACATTGGCCATCATCCGTCAAAGTATTTAGTATAGAAGTTAAGAAGTCATGTTACAGTTGTATAAGATGTTGGTGCGGTCACATTTAGAGTATTGTGTTCTGTTTTGGTCACCATGTTATAGGAGAGAGGTAGTAAAGCTGGAAAGGGTGCAGTGAAGATTAACGAGGATGTTACCAGGACTTGAGGGCCTGAGCAATAGGGAGAGGTTGAGCAGGCTAGGACTTTATTCCTAGGAGTGCAGGAGGATGATCTTATAGAGGTAGAAACATAGAAAAATAGGTGCAGGAGTAGGCCATTCAGCCCTTTGAGCCAGCATCACCATTCACCATGGCTGATCATATAAAATCAGTACCCCATTCCTGATTTTTCCCCATATCCATTCATTCATTTAGCCCTAAGAGCTAAATCTAACTCTCTCTTGAAAACATCCAGTGAATTAGCCTCCACTGCCTTCTGTGGCAGAGAATTTCAGATTCACAACTCTCTGGGTGAAAAAGATTTTCCTCATCTCAGTCCTAAATGGCCTACCCCTTATTCTTAAACTGTGACCCCTGGTTCTGGACTCCCCCAATATCGGAAACATTTTCCTGCATCTAGCCTGTCCAATCCTTTAAGAATTTTATGTTTCTATAAGATCCCCTCTCATCCTAAATTCCAGTGAAGACAAGCCCAGTCGACCCATTCTTTCATCATATGTCAGTCCCGCCATCCCAGGAATTAACCTGTTGAACCTACGCTGCATTCCCTCAATAGCAATAATCCTACCTCTACCTTCTTATCACTCCTTCTAATTTCTGATGTACTACTCTCGTTCCCACTTCCCTGTCTCTAGTTTAAACCCTCACACGTAGCACTAGCGAACTTCCCTGTAAGGATATTGGTCCCCCTCCAGTTCAGATGCACCTTGGATGCAAGTACATGGATCCCTGAAAGTGGCATCACGGACGGATAAGGTGGCGAAGTTGGCATGTGGGTTCTTTGCTTTCATTGGCCGTAAGATTCAGATAATGGCTTTCACTGTCTCTATCAGAAATGCCCATTCCTGCAGTGAAACTGTTCCAGTTTTTCATCACTTTTACATTCCTTCATTTGTGTTCCCACTCCATGACTGCCCTTATTTCATTAGCTTTCATGTTCCATTATTCAAGTTCTTTCTCGCTCTGACACCATTAATCCATTTGACCAAATTACTTTATTTACATCTTATAACTATGGTGTCTCTGGCCTCACCCTATGTAATCTTATCCTGTAGCTGGCAGATGGTCCTCTAAGGGTATAATCAGTCTGCAGAAAGAAGAGATTGTTGTCTAGTTAGAGCAAATAATTGATTCCTAGGAATTCTAAGAATACAAGCAACAGAAAGCTAGGGTGTGCGATGTGTTAGCTGAATGTGGGTAGGTACAAACGTTGTAACAATGAAACTGCATTCTGGGTATTGTAAAGCATTGAGAATCCATTGCCATTTTGGACCATCAGGTTGTAGTTCTCCCTAAGGAGATCTCCCTTTCTCCTCCTGCCACAGGCTCTCAGCCAGAAGGTTCACCATTGCCCCACACCCAACTTCCCTAGATGATGGCATTGACTGTGAAATGCAGCAGTCTGAAACATACTCATCAAGAACAACTGATTTTTGTGCAGACATAAGAGACCACAAATACTGGAGTCTTGAACAGACAACAAACTGCAGAAGGAACTCAGCAGGTCACACAGCATCTGTGGAGGGAAATGGACGGATGATGTTTTGGGTCAGGACATTTTTTCAGATTTTTTTGTGGAAGTCCATCGTGCATTGTAGATGCTTCGGAATTGTGGGGTGACTGGGCACTATAAAATAAAACGTCCTTCAAAGATGAGCTGGAAAACATGAGGGATCGGCACTCAGGTGATAAGACTTCAATAAGGCATATTTGAATAATGTCATATGTTGAGTTTCTTTCCATCTTGTCACGTTTATTTTCATTTTAGTTAATTATGTCTTTCATAAATGTTGTATCACATTTATTCCAATATGGTGGGATTAGGAAGGCATTGTCCAGAATAAAGAAAATATTAGTCAGACTAGATGGGTACGGCACCTCCACAGTACGTCACATTTTCTATCATTGTAATGCTTTATTTGAATAAATGTTTACAACTTTGGAGATAATCTTTGAAAACCAGGAAACAGAATTTAGTGCTTTCCAAATATAATGAGACCACGCAGTGTTGTATAGGTCATGCGCAAATCATATTTTTAGTCTCCACTGCAATAGGGGGTTGTGCAACTGCTCATTATCTTATAATATTATACCCTATTAGCATTCACACCGTTATATACAAATGAAAGTAGATGCCAGTGGTAGTTTACTCATAGTTGATTTATTTTTTAATCTTTTTATAGAAAAAGCATGTGTAGATTTAATTTGAGTTTATGTTACCACAATAGGAACATCGATCTGCAGTACATTCAGCAAATGGTTAATCTGACCATTGGTCTATACACTATCACACTGGGACTATATTAACTGAAAATAGCTACAATGGATTTTTGCAATGTTTAAGTATCTAAGATTCAAAGTGTTATAATCCTTTAGTTATGATTTCAATTTACTATAGTCATGTTAACCAGCTACATTACCGCAAAAAAAATGTAATCTTGGAAAAATACTGTAAAATTAACAATGAATTACCAGGGAGGTTTATATGCATTGCGTGAGACTTGGTGAGCATGGCTATATGTTTTTCCTTGCACTGGAATAAATGGACCACTACAGTTTTGAATGCTGGCTGATGGTGAACTCAGTAATCAGACGGGCATTGTTCAAAGAGGTTCTATTTCTCAATATTCTTATACAACCTGGATATTCTGATGGACTGGTGGGAGAAGACCATTATAAAGAATGGTCTTTGAACGAAATCAATGGGTGCCCATTATGCTGTCAGCTGTCATTAACTGGAGCATTTAAAAAAAATAACTCTCTTGACAGATCTTCCACAGCCTTGTGTGGGGATAATCCTCTTTCAGGAAAGGGGTTCTCATTGGGAATTAAAGATTCCCTGCAAAATGTCATTTATCTTGTCACAACTGGCATGTTAAACCCGAGCTTGAGATGGCAATGATATTGGAAAAATGATCTCTATAGTGAGTATTTATTCACAAAATGCTGGAGTAACTCAGCAGGTCAGGCAGCATCTCAGGAGAGAAGGAATGGGTGACGTTTCGGGATGAGTATGGTCTTTGAACACAAGCATTTCTTTGTGTCCTTTGGGATGAAATGGAACGGTCGAGCAACTTTGGACTTGTGCGCATGCATGACCATCACTTTGCATTAGGTGTGGATCTCGGGCTTTGAGAACACTAACATTAGGAGCAGGGGATAACTTTTATGTTATCTGTGATCGTAGATTGATTTAAAATCCAAATCCATATTCCACAGAGTACATAATTTCCTGGACAGTCACTAATCTCATTTCCTCTGGAGATCTTTCCTCAAAGATGTACTGTATTCCACAAAGTTTACCTCCCCTTTGGATCACAAGCAGGATTGTCCTGGGAGACCTGTTATTTCAGCCTGTTTTTGTCCCAGATTTCTTCCCACCTTGACTACTTTATCTCCCCTTGACCAGTCTCTTCCTACCACCAATAGTCCTCTCTGCCACTCAATCACCCCTGGTCCTCAGTGGGTCATTTTCACCAGGAATATTCTATTCCTCCATATCTCTAAGCTATGCCAGGAAATCCTCAGGGCCCTTTGCTTGTTCTTTTTATAAAGGCTATTCAGTTTCCTTCAATCACCACCATCTTTCACCGAGCTGAATTTGTTCTTACATAACTTCTCCTTTAACTCCACACTTCTTTCAAATAAAAGGCATAACTGTGAAAACCCATGAGGTTTCTGATAAGGTTCTCATACAACTGTCTCTTTGTAAGATATTTGGACCATTCCTGTTTCATTCCTTGAACATTCTTGGTAATTAGGACAACTCCATCATCTTTTTTTCCAGTACATTAACAATTCAAATGCTTCCCTGCCCCGATAGCCATTTTCCATCCTGCTATCACTTCCAGTTGGTTCATCTTAGACTCTTCCCTTTCTTTTCACACCATCCATATCTCTATTTCAAGGGATAAGTTAGTAACAGATATCCACTGCAAAATGCTAGACTCTCACAACCATTTTACCTCCATTCTCTTTACCGCCTTCTTTTAGCTGCCACCACTACCACTTGTATCATTTACCTCTCCTTGTCTTCATCCTGTCACGGATGTTTCATTTGATTCTCTCTGCTATGTAAAGGTTGTTCCATTTCTAATGTTTCCCAGTTCTACAATGATCCAAAATGTCAACTCTTGCTTCTGATTATTTTCAAATTTTGTTGTAACTTTAGATTTCCAATAGTTGCAATATTTTATTTTGGGAGCTGACTACAGTACACCTATTTCAACACCCTTGGTGCACACATGAAACATAAGAAATGGATGCAGGAGTAAGCCACTCAACCTCCTGGGCCAGCTCTGTCATTTAATAAGACTGTGGCTGACTTCTAACCAATCACCCTGCACTAACTCCATATTCCTTGATTTGTGCAATATCCAAATTCTATCAATTCTTGTTTTGCATACACCCAGAGACTGATAGAGAATTCCAGACATTTGGTTCACTTTGGAAAATAAATATCTTTACATTACTCTTCTGAATGAATTTGATGCAGAAACATGAACCTGCAGCACATTATCTCACATATCAGATTATAGGTTGGCCGAATCTAGTCTAATTTCCAGATGTTGACAGGATAAGAAAAAGGAATCAGGGGTTAGAAATAGGGAACTAGAAATGGTGAGGTTAATGTTGAAGGGATTGGGGACTTGGGAAGAGGAAATATGGCAGGAAAAGGGAATATGGAAATGTGAAGCACTAAAAAATAAAGAGCAGAATGAAATAAAGCATAATGCAGCATGGGTGAGGAAAGAAGCCTGGGGTGGGGATAATGGGGAGAATAGATTAAAAATGCAGAACTTTTACCAAATGATAAAATTGAGAAAAAATGAAGGTTGGATTTTTTGGAAAAGCATTAAGAATTCGGAGCACTATTTGTTCTGTGACACAACTTGCAATAGCATCTCTCCTATGAAACCTTGGTCATCCCTTCTAGTACACAAAAACATCCCTTCATTCTGTTATTTCTCCACACCCTGCATCCACCAGCCTCACAACACTTCTGTCCAACTCCGCATTTCTCATATCCCTCTCCTATCAGCTCCTTAAAGTACATGGGGGGGGGGGGGGGGGGGGGGGGGAGGGCAATATTTTAGCCAGTCTGGGGCACATGTTAACTGTTGATAGGGACAC
The DNA here is from genome assembly GCF_053455715.1 of Rhinoraja longicauda. Lineage (NCBI taxonomy): Eukaryota > Metazoa > Chordata > Chondrichthyes > Rajiformes > Arhynchobatidae > Rhinoraja > Rhinoraja longicauda. Next base: position 10,959,038 of record NC_135975.1, read on the forward strand.
CAATATGACTTATGCATAATTATGGTTCATATCTTTTAATTGGTGAATAGATCATACAACAGGCGTATCTGCAAATTTATCACTGTGTAGTAATGGCAACTGGCAATCTACAGATCTCCAACGAAAATGTAGTGAAATGTAGGATGAAAGCAAATTTGTTGTCTGATTTGACCCACCTATTTACTTTCTTTACTCAAATTAAATTGGCTTACATATGTTTGATTGTTTTATCCCCTGCACATTCACATTTTTGGTTCACCTTATCTAAACCCGTCCATTTTACAACTCTGGTGATTCATACATAAACTGAATTTCTGTTTGCATGTTTTGGTGTAAAATAGACAAAATATTGCTTAAAACCAGTTACACCATTAATAAATAAGCACAATCCATAATCAACTGACCGTAACTGACTTGGCATTATTTCATTTTGTTATAATGTACCTGGGTATAACCATACATCATAGCCATACATCTGATACTTATAAAGGTGAGGCTGGTGTGTGTTGGCAGGCAGTGGATCTCTGCAAACATCACAGTTGGATAATAACCTTGTCCAATGGCTACAGGCATCTACGCACTGGGTGGTGGTCATAAGAATAAAAAGTGCCAACAGAAATGTAGTCCTATTGTTCTGTCTGAGGATAATTATTAGTAGAGATCAAGGATAGAATGATATGTAGGCCTTCATTGAGTTATTAAGATTGAAGATTAAAATAGTTTTCTTTGAGGTGGAAAATCGCAATGGAAAACAAACCTGGTATGATGTGATTGATGCTAAACTAGGAAAAGACTTGCCTTTTCGTCTGGATCTTCAGAGCAAACAAACCATTTTCTTTTCAAATTCAAACAAACAGTCAGTCTGATAAAAGATGATAAACTTTTACTTAGAAATTTATTACATTATATAACAAACATAGATTCTCTGTGGTGCAGTATCACAACAAGAAGATTAAAGTAACCCTTTATACTTCTATTTTGTGAATCTCTCAAATGATAATTCTTAGAAAAGAATGTGGAGCATCACCTTAGTACAAAGAGATGTGAAGTGGTCTGGGCAAGCAACCTGTTGTGGCTCCTGATGGCACAAAGTCACTACTCAGTCTCTTCGCTCACTTGCCTTTTTAGCTTTAATCAGTTCAGTCTCTTAAAAATGTCCATCTAAAGATAATAATGATTGCTGAAATAGCTGGTCATAATCAGCACACTGGCACCTTTGACATAGCTTTGCTTAGAAATACAGTGTGTCAGCAGTTTGGGTGTTAATGGTCAGGGCACCTCTCCCTAGATTTTACAATGTGTAACTGATTAAAATAAATTTGATAGTATTGGGGATTCGCTCGTGGAACGCTATCCTCCACTACTGTCTACATTCCTCAGTAATTTTATCCACGCACTTGCCATTACTAATGAGCCCAGGCATTTCAATCCAGAAACCTCTGACTAGCATGATTACTGACAATCAAAAAATACTGTTACATAGAATGTAGAAATAAATGGACATAAGGATCACATGTTTTGGAAATATATGCCAATGAAACCATAGTCAATAACTCTCTATTGTGACAGTTACCACCTTATGGCTGAGGTGAAGGGATACAATTGGTTAGTGCTGGCAGTAAAATACTGCCGCCGGGGCAACCAGTGAGCAAAATATTGTCGACATGAATATAAAATAACATCGTAGGTTAATATTGTAGAAGTAAGTGAAATTAGGGTTCAAAATGTGTCACTTAAATTCATCGATTAGATTCCTCTGTGCACCTCATTATCAGATATCTATTATTCTATATATAAACTCTAGAACCACTCACTTAGGTCCAGCCTGTAACATTCCTGGGTATGAATTCTATGTATAAAACCCCAAAACCTTGGATTAGATCCCAGCCTATTTCTCACTGTCAGGTTACATTGCTATATAAATAAATCATGCAAACCCTCTAACTAGATTGAAGATATCCCAGTAATACCCAAAGTAGTACAGTAGTCCTATACTCTGTAACAGCTATTAAAACTGAATTTCCTCAGTTTCACAGAGAATTGCATATAAACTGTCTCTTAATTGTTTTGGTGTGATTAATGGATGGATAATCAATTTTCTTATTCACATTATTAAATATTTTCAGAATAACTTTTATTTATGTGAACTAAAGACCCTCATGTTTCTTTTTTTGTAGAATTTAATTCTGAGGATTATACAGCATAAACTGTACAGAAAGGCACAGAGGATTTGGCCAGTTCCTATCTGGCCAGATCCCTATGACATGGCCTCAACTGATCCTACCTCACAATCCAAAATACTCTGATCTGATTTCATCAAACCTGGCCGAATATATGTGGGTTGAGTGACCATTTGTTTTACGGTTTAATAATTTCTCACCCTATTGGTATTTTCGAGGCATTGTTGGAACATACATCCAGAAATGTCCTTCAGTTTTAATTCCCGAATGACCACTTTTCATATCTTAGCCTTAACCATTTGTGTCAGAAAGATATTTGACTGTAGGTGTCATGAATAGGAAGAACATCAAATACAGTCCTGGGATAGATGTACAGAAAAATGAAGTGTTATTCTGCAATGGACACTCTGGCCTCCACAATGATCTGGCTACTAAATATGGCGCTGGGCATCAGAGAGTAGGAACAACATGCATGTGCATGAAAGGTTTCAGGTACCAGACTAGATAGATGGACTGTTGACCTTGAATGAATACAATGCAGACCTACAATGAGTCCTAGGAAGTCCATTCAGCAAATTTGTAGACAAATTTCTGATGTGTAAAATTTCAATTACCTTGACATTAGCAGGATATGATCAATGTAAAGAGCATATAGAGTACAAAGTTCCTAAACCCCATCAGAATAACTTGTCTAATTAGAATGTAGCAAGTTCAATAAAGGGGGATAATTCTAGATTTGGTTCTGGGGAATGCAATTGATTAAATGAAAGTCACATCAGTGGGAGAACAATTTATAATGGTGATCATGATTTGGTTAGATTTAGCATTGGAATAACAGAAATAGAAGCAGAAGTAGCCATTTAGCCTTTAGCCCTTGCTCCGTGATTCAATAAGATCAAAGTTTATTTTTTACCTCAGTGCAATTTTCCTACACTGACCTCCTATCCCATGATTCCCTCAATATTTAAGAATCTGTGATCTCCATCTTGAACATAGTCAATGATTGACCCCCTGCATCCCACTTGGGTAGAGAGATCCAAAGATTCACTGCTATTTGGATGAAGACACTTCTTTTTTATCTCAGTCCTGTCTGATCAACCCCTTATTTTGAGACTGTGACTCATGAAATAAGGTGACCCAGCCTTTAGAAAACATCATCTCTGCACATACTCTGCCAAACTCTGTTAAGCAACATAATTATGGAGAAGGTCTAAGATAAAGTAGAAATTAGGGGAAGCAAATTTTATTGCTGTAATGCAATTATACAATATTGGTCAGGAAACAACTCCATAGAGATAAATCAAGAACAATCAGAGCAATTGAAAGCCTTCAAGGAGGTGCTTCACATGGTTTCTAGAAAGGTATGCTGCCATAATGTAAAAAGATTTGGAAATCAAATGTAGAACCTTCTCAAGATGCATAGAGGTAAGGCAACAGAGTAAGGTTTATGTCACAAATTGAGAGCACAATGTTACCACCTCATGGAAGAGTGTATGGAGTCTGGTGCTGAAATTAAACGAGAATACATCAAAGTAAAGAGTATTCATGGAAAAAGTACTGGTAGGTAAAATCCAAAGAAAATCAAATATATCATTTACATGAAGAGCAAGGGGATAAGAGAGGAACATTATCGGTTATTATGGACCAAAAAGAAAAGCTCTGCATCAAGAGAGACACGGTTCACAGTGAATAATTTGTGGCTGTCTACATAGATCTTGATATTGCAGCTATAAGAGGACATATGTGAAAGGGAAGGCATATTAAGAGTTTTAGAATCTTTGAATATTAATAGTTTGCTAAACCTGGATGATACACATTCAAGGTTGCTTAAAAAAGCAGGGTAAGAAATTAAGGAGGCTCTGAATATAATTTCCTAATCCTAGGAGGGGTGCCAGAAGATTGGAAGACTGCTAATATTAAATATTTGCTTTGATATGACTGTGAGGAAAGGGAGAAAATGTCCAGCAAAAAACAAAGTGCTGATGGAGTTCAGTGGGTCAGGCAGCATCTGTGGAGGAAAATGGATGGACGATGTTCTGGATCGGGACTCTTCTTTAGTATGATCAAAATGTCCAATCTGGAGAGAAGCTTTTTCGGCCTTTGTTTGGTTGCATTTGGAGCCATTCTTGTCACGCCTCCCCCCCCCCCCCCCCCCCCCAACCCCCCCCCCCAACACAGGAAGAATGGGTAGACATTGTAAAGGGTGCTGAGGAAGTTTGGAATGATGTCTGGAATAGGGCATATTAGCACAAGGAGTGGTTGAACAGACGGATTATTTTCACTGGAACGCCGGATGTTGAGGGGAAACCTGATTGCAGTGTAAAAAAAAAAAGAGGTATAAATAGGTAGACAGTCATAATAATTTTCACAGATTGGAAATATCAAATATTAGAGGGCATAGCTTTAAGGTGAGAAGGGCAAAGTTTAAAGAAGATATGTGGGGCAAGTTTTTTATACAGAGGGTTGCTGAGCCCCTTGAACGTTCTGCCTGGGGTGCAGATATGATAGTGGCATCTAAGAGACGTTTGGTTAAGCACATGGATATGCAGGGAATGAAGGGATAAGGATTATGTGCAGGCAGGTAAGAGCTGGTCTTGATATTGTATTCAGCACGGATATAGTGGTCTGGAGAGCTTGTTCCTGTGTTGTCTTCTTCTATGTTCTAAATGAGGCCATGAGAAAATATAAATTATTATATTTGAAGTGAAGATAAACCTAAGAAAGGCATATAAACAAGAGAAAAGCAGAAGAGATCATAAGAAATATCCTTATACAGAGGGGGGGTAACTTGAATAATAAATGTGTAGGGAGGAATTGCAGATGCTGGTTTAAACTGAAGATCGACACAAAATGCTGGAGTAACTCAGCGGGACAGGCAGCATCTCTGGAGAGAAGCAATGAGTGATGTTTAGGGTCGGGACCCTTTTTCAGACTGCTAGTCTGAATCACTGGAATAATAAAATTAGCCATGAATGGGCAAGAGATGAGTGAAATATTTCTCAGGGCTGATTATATCAGATTTGCAAATGGTGGCGAATCAAAAGATCATATGGGGATAGACACTAAGGGAACAAGTTATTGCAAGGGTATGTGTTGATGGGATGAATATAGTACAACAAGAGAATTCGGATGACAGGTGAACTGATGAGAGTTAGTTACAAAGGGACATTGAACGCTCTCAATTAATAAGATGAGACAGTAAGGGTTTAGAAGGGACGAACTTTAATGGGATGGTGATAGTCCCGAAGAGGATGAGGGGATTTGCATGCTAATGAATGAGTATGGTTGGGGCAGCAATATCATGGGGTTAATGCCAAAAGGCAGTTTCCACTGACTTGAACTGCAGAACTAGGGGGCAAAGCCTCAGGATAAGGAATCATCTGTTGAGTGCTGAAATGAGGATACTTTATGTACCTGCAGCAGAGACATTATAAATTATAAATCGTTATAAATTATAAATCATTATAAATCGTGAGAGTTCTCAGATAGTTGTTGATGCTCTGCATTTGAGTATGTTGAAGGCTGAGTCTGATATTTTTTGTACAAAATATATGAAGAATGAATAGTAGTTTCACCATGTAGAAATTACAGCAGTGTTTATACATAGTTTCCCCATTTCAGGACACATGGCTTCACAGGTGTTTGTAATCGCTCAGGTGTTACAATGCCGCCTTAATGCAGGTTTCAGAGAGCTCTCAGCACCTAGTCTTTCCTCCAGTCTTTCCATCACCTTTGGAAACTTTTATTGCTGTTTATCACACGAGAACCAAAGTTGTGCCAATGAAAGTCAAAGAAGCCATTATGAGACTGAGAAACACGAATAAAACTGTTGGAGACATCAGCTAAACCTTAGGCTTACCAAAATCAATGTTTGGAACATCATTAAGAAGAAAGAGAGTACTGGTGAGTTTACTAATCGCAAAGGGACTGGCAGTTCCAAGGAAGACCTCCACAGCTGATGACAGAATTCTCTCTATAAAAAAGAAAAATCCCCAAACACCTGTCCGACAGATCAGAAACGGTCTTCAGGAGTCAGGTGTGGATTTGTCAATGACCACTGTCCGCAGAAGACTTCATGAACAGAAATACAGAGGCTACATTGCAAGATGCAAACCACTGGTTAGCTGCAAAAATAGGATGGCCAGGTTACAGTTTGCCAGGAAGTACTTAAAAGAGCAACCACAGTCCTGGAAAAAGGTCTTGTGGACAGATGAGATGAAGATTAACCTATATCAGAGTGATGGCAAGAGAAAAGTATGGAGGAGAGAAGGAACTGCCCAAGATCCAAAGCATCTGTGAAACATGGTGGTGGGTGTGTTATGGCCTGGGCATGTATGGCTGCTGAAGGTATTGGTTCACTTATCTTCATAAGAATGGTAGTAGCATAATGAATTTGCTGATGGTAGTAGCATAATGAATTCTGAAGTGTATAGACACATCCAATCTGCTCAAGTTCAAACAAATGCCTCAAAAATCATTGACTGGTGGTTCATTCTACAGCAAGACAATGATCCCAAACATACTGCTAAAGCAACAAAGGAGTTTTTTAAAGCTAAAATATGGTCAATTCTTGAGTGGCCAAGTCAATCATCCGATCTGAACCCAATTGAGCATGCCTTTTATATGCTGAAGAGAAAACTGAAGGGGATTAGCCCCAAAATCAGCATACACTAAAGATGGCTGCAATACAGGCCTGGCAGAGCATCACCAGGGAATCCACCCAGCAACTGGTGATGTCCATGAATTGTAGACTTCAAGCAGTCATTGCATGCAAAGGATATGCAACAAAATACTAAACATGACTACTTTCATTTACATGACATTTCTGTGTCCCAAACATCATGGTGTCCTGAAATGGGGGGACCATGTATACACACTGCTGTAATTTCTACATGGTGAAACCAAAATTTATTAAAACCTGACAATATGCACTTTAACCACATGTGATTTTTTTTCCTATTACAAATCTCAAATGTGTGTAGTACAGAGGCAAATAAATAAACAATGGGTCTTTGTCCCAACATTATGGAGGGCACTGTAGCAGCAAGTAAGAATTTCATTGTTTCGTTCATATCAAGTGCAAATGACAAATAGGTTCTTGAAACCTATAGTTGAATCTGCCTCTGCTGCTACCTCCAAGACTGCATTTCAGACACTTACGCCACTGGGAAAATGGAATCAATATATCCTTCATGGTTTTTAGGTATCATCATCCAATCAACTAATATTCTCTTATTCTAAGGGGAACAATTTCAATAATTAATCCACATAACTTGAATCATTTCAGTAAAACTACCCTGCATGCGCTCTGAGGCCTTTATACCTGTACAAAACTGTAACACCTTGAAATGGACACAATACTACAGATGAGGTGAAATTATTATTTGATAAAGATTAATTTGTTTTGTTCTTGCATTCCTTGTCAGCTTAAAGGCCGAGGATCCCATATGCTTTCTTAACCACTTCCTCAGCCAGATCTACTTCCGCTTCTATTAGTTGGATTTCTATGAATACATAATGAAGAAGTTACATTGAAACAATTAAGGTATTAAAGAATAAAGTTTTAATTCGACAGTGGGAGAATGGTGGGGAAGGTATGACAACACTCAAAAGAGCATGTTCTTAAAGACCTTTCAAGACGTCATGAGAAAACTAAAGAAAGGAGTTATGATTAATTAATAAGAATACTGAAGGCCCAAGTTTTAATGAAACAATGGAGATACTAAAAGAGTTACAAGGAGGTAATGGTAACTTATGATGTAATAGCATCATAAAATAATGTTACAATGATGCAATGAGCAGGATGGGATGAGAAAAATGAACCGGAAAAGATACCCAAGAATTACATAAGATGGGACAATGAGGGTTCATAAATAGACTAGTTGTGATGGGCCAACAAACATATAAAACGGACAAGTAACAATGGCATCAAGAGTGATAAAGGGATGTTCTTTGATGCAGATGAATAAAGAGGTGGCAGGTGGGATTGCATGAGAACAAAATGAACAATTTTTGATGCAGTTGTTTAGACACTGAATAGCCAAGTTACAATGGGACCGTGAGCAAAATAAAGGGATGCGTTATAATGGGATGGAAAGCACACTAAAGCACCAAATTACGATGCAATAGTGAGGAAACTAAAGGGATGTGTTATAATGGTAAATGAAGATAATGAGGCAATTACTTCTGAAGGGATTGCAAGGCCATTAAATTGACATACAGTGTGTACTAATGGAAGATATAAAACATTAGTGGGGGTTCTAATTAGACAAGTTTCAATGTGCAATGAGGGTACCAAAGGGGTGAGTTAAAATCGACAGGGAACATGCTGAAACAAAGAAGGATGCATTTTTATAAGGCTGAATGGCATTGTTGATCTATAATTTTGCTTCGAGAAAGCCTTCTGGTTTTTCGACTAATTACTGCCTGAATGTGAACAGCTAACTCAGCTCTCACCAAGATCAATCTTTCAGGATTATTGCTGTCATTAGTTTCTAATGAGTCCTCCTCATTGTTTAATAGTCAATGCAGTTTCCAGGTTCATTCTTCAGCCACTCAACATATCAGAGTTTTGAAATGTCTTAATTTCTTCATTGATTGCCCAATAGACAATAGACAATGGGTGCAGGAGGAGGCCATTCGGCCCTTCGAGCCAGCACCACCCATTCAATGTGATCATGGCTGATCATTCTCAATCAGTACCCCATTCCTGCCTTCTCCCCATACCCCCTGACTGCGCTATCCTTAAGAGCTCTATCTAGCTCTCTCTTGAATGCATTCAGAGACTTGGCCTCCACTGCCTTCTGAGGCAGTGAATTCCACAGATTTACAACTCTCTGACTGAAAAAGTTTTTCCTCATCTCCGTTCTAAATGGCCTACCCCTTATTCTTAAACTGTGGCCCCCCAAGTGACCCTGACACAGGCACGATCGAGGCTCCAGGTCTATTCCAGGGTTTGTGCTGAGATTGATGATACTTCCCGTTCTAGTATTTAGAGCATTTGATCTAGCAAGAGGATGTTTCAGCTATGGGTCTTAATTGAAATTATCCTGCCTTCATCCTGCCACAGGAGTAAACCTTGTCAGTATTTTTTTATTCTTATACAGGATATGAAAAGGGTCAGTGTTTATTTCTCACCCTGATTGCTGTTAAGATGATCATGATAAACTGCATTCTTGAACTATTATAGCCATATAATCCAGAATCTTATACAATGCTCATGGGAAGGGAATTGCAGGATTTGTGTCCAAAAAAGTAGTGAAACTATATTTCTAAGACAGTATAATGTATGATTTGGAAGGATACCTGCAGGTGTTGGTATTCACATTGAATTCTAATGGATTTGGTTCCCTCCTTCAAAAGAGGTGGTAAAAAACAGTACATGGTCTCAAATTCTTTTGATCGTTTTGTGATCTTGTCTTGGGTTGGTGAAAACTAAGGTGTGATGTTTTTCATAAAGTGTGGATTTTAAATTGTATGATGAACAGATTAAAATAGACTATTGTTGGTTATCAATGAGATCCAAGAGACATTCTTTTTTTCTGATCTCGACACATCAGGAGGACTCCCAATACTCAATAGCAATAGTGATTTCTTTAGATTTTTCTGCCTGAACTAAACCATCTAATGATATGAATCGCATGGGAAACAAACAAATGGTGAGTAACTGAGACCGAAAGACATGGACTAATCTTCGGAATATATGAACAAGAGTGGGCCACTCAGCCCCAAAACCTGTTTTTACCATTGTGTCAGATATTGGTTAAATTTTACCTCAGCTCCTTTTCCAAAGATCAATTATTAAAAATTCATTCATCTCAATCCTGAAAAATTCAATTGACACGAGGGAAGCACAGTGGCACAGCTGATGCCTCACAGCTCCAGAGACCCGATTTCAATTCTGACCTTGGGCGATGTCCGTGTGGAGTTGCACATTCTCCCTGTGATTGCATGGATTTCCTCTGGTTTCTTCCCACATTCCAAACACATATGGTTTTGTAGATTAATTAGTATCTACAAATTGTCCTTAATGTGTAGGGAATGGATGAGAAAGTGGGATAACATACAAGTGTGAAAGGGTGATTGGTAATCAATGTGATTTGGTGACTTGAAGGGCCTGATTCCATGCTGTATCTCTAAATTAAATTAAACCTCCAGATTTCATTTTGTTTTGTGCTGAAGAGAGGATGCACTTCTTCACTCACTTTTGCTGTAGTTTTGGTGGAAGAGACACTGAATGGTCAGAACATTTGTTCATGTTTTTCTGTGGTCCCTAAGCCAAAGCCACAAGCAATGGGTAGAGTGCTCTGCAAAAGTCCCTGCGACTCTCTCTTTACAATAGATTCCCTATCTCACTGCAGAATCACAGCAGTTCTCTGCTGCTAAATGTGTATCCCCACGGAGATATTGTCAGATTCATATTATCATAGGGTGAAGTTATTCTGGGAATATGGGAAAGTTACATTCAGTCGTGATGAAGCAGCTCAGATCTGACCATTCGGTTTCCGTTTCACGGAAATAAATATACAGAAGACATTAATAGTTATTTCGTAAATGAAGTGCAAAAATCTTAGATCCCAACAACCCATAAAATCCCCAAAATGGATGTGCTTTCTGTGGGGAAAAAAGGTTTCCCTGAAAGCAAAGGAGACCCTGATTTTAAACCAACTCACCCTGCTTTCATCAAAATCAACAGGATGCATCACTGGGGCACACTTACATTGGGCACAGTTATAACAGCTAAACTCCTTCAAGTAGGAGTCTGCAGAGTGGCTTCATGTTAGATTGTAAAGGAACCATGCCTCAACCAATGCTGGAGTGAAGGAATCATGCCTCAACAGCTTTTCTAACCACTTGTTGTGTACGGTTGTATTAAAACTCTGGTCGGTTGTGTGATTGTACTTTGGGATAATTTAAACTTTGGCTGATGGTATAAAATATTTAATCAACAATCTGTAAACACAGTTAATTTTCCTGTTGATTTCAAAGTTACAGTTACCTCCGTTATGTGCCTTTCCATTCGGCTCTCATACTTATCTGCTCATCCTGAAAGATGGTAGCACTGCTTGTTTTTTTTAACCAGGAGTGACTGTCATAAAAATAACCAACAGGAGTTAATGGATTGGTCCATCTGTACAAGGCAGAACATGTAAGAAATGTTAAATACCCTTTAAGAAATGTACTGTACTGACAGCGAGAGAACACTGGGAAAACTGTGTACCAGACGTTTCGCTTACACAGCAGTATCTTGATTCAAAATCTCACAGCTTTGTTTCTGGTGCGATAGCCCACACTCCAACAAATGTTAGTCTTTCAACATATCATCAGGTGTATAAATGCTGATTGAGTCAGGAAATGAGTATAAGTGATCGTCATGTTTAGTAGCTCTCACCTTGTAGTGAAGGATGTAATGTTATGATAATCAGATGACTACTGAGGGAAAGTGTCAAAAATGATTGTGCAAATTTCGTGATGCCGAAGATTTTGAATTTTGAAGGAGTTAAAGGTGAGTTTGGGACGATGTTGTCTGCAAAATTAGCCAAATTATGGAATATCTTTTTTGGGAAATTGATGTGTACATTAAAACTGCAGGAACGGAACAACTGGAGAGATGTACGTCTACATGGAGTGCAGAAAGGTGGGGGCAAGATGAGTAGTTATGGTTGAGTAATATGGGGAGATACAAAGTGGGATTGAGGAACATAAAATGAAAGTGGATATGTGGGGTTGATAGATACGGTTAAAAATGGGTGGAAAGTATTTGGCCCTCGTGCTGTACCTGACTAAATTCTCAAAATCTGCATGAACAAAGTGGCTGAATTCTCCAGATATCTTTGACCTCCTACTATTCTGATCCGAGGATCCCACCTGTTTTAAAATGACATCTAGAATACCAGTGCCCAAGACGAGCAAGCTGACATGCCTCAACAACTACCGACCAGTGGCTCTCACGTCCATTGTGATGAGTTGCGTTGAGGGGATGGTAATGTTACAAATCATCTGATGTCAACGTAATGACCTGGATCCACTTCAGTTCGCTTACTACCACAAAAGATTGATAGCAGCTACAACCTCTCCACTATGCTCAGGACCACTTGGACAACAGGAATACGCACATCAGGCTGTTGTTTATTGACTCCAGCTTGCCATTCCGCACCATCATCCCTTCCACAAACTCAGAAAAATGGGTCTCTGTTCCTCTCTATGCAACTGGATCCTTGTCTTCCTCATCAGCAGACCACAATCTGTACAAATTGGCAACAACACCTCCTCTTCACTGACAGTCCGCACAGGAAAATCCTCGCACTATGTACTCAGTTCCTGTTCCACTTCGTCTATACTCATGGCTATGTAGCCAGATATAGCTCCAATGTTAAATTCGGCAACATATTCGGGCAAAGATGACTCAGAGTACGGAGGGGAGATTGATTGGTGCCAAAACCATAATCGTACTCTCAATGTTAGCAAGACCAAGGACCTGTTTGTTAACTTCAGGAATGGAAAGCAGAGGGAGCATTCACTTAACTTTATCTTCACCTATCAGGATGGCAGTAGAGAAACTTGACAGCTTCAAGTGCCTGGGCGTATGCATCTCTGATGATCTGTCCTGGGGCCAGTACATTGATGCAATCACAAAGAAAGCTAACCAATGCCTCAACTTCCTTAGAGGTTTGAGAAGATTTGGCACGTCGCGGAATAATCTTATCAAACTAGTGGAGAGCATACAGGCTGGTTGCATCACGGCCTGGTTTGGAAATTCATATGCTCAAGTATAAAAGAGGCTGCAGAATGTGGTGGTCATTACCCACAACAGGTTCTGACCACTGCTTCATCAAAGGAATCCCCATGAAGCATTGCCTCAAAAAAGCAGTCAATATCATCAAAGACCCATACCACACTGGCCATTCTCTCTTCTTGCTGTTGCTATCAGGTAAAGGTACATGAGCCTGAGAACTGTTATCTTCAGGTTCAAGAACAGCTTCTTCCCATCAAGTTCTGGAACCACCTGCATAATCATAACCACAAACCTAATGCAACACCAAACCAATATAGACTTTACACTACTATGGGTGCTCTAAATATTTTGTTTTGTTGTCCTTTTATGTGCTGGAACAACTTGGAATAATTGATAACTCATTGTATATTTATTCTGTTGTTGCTGCATCTAATGTGCCTGTAAAGCTGCAGCAAGTAGAACTCTCATTAATCTGGTTCATATCAGGTCCAAATGACAAATAAAAACTATTGAATTGTGGGAGAAGTGGACAAGTGCATCCAAACAATGATCAAAATTTGCTGAAGTGGCGTTTAGTGATACGGGGAGAAAATTAATAGGATTGAAGAATGTGGAGAATCTGGGTTGCTTCAGTGGTATGATGTGAAGACGTATGGTTTTGAGGAATATGGGGAGAAAGTGAACAGGAATAGCAAGAAGGATGGGTTGGGGTGAGTAATATGTGAAGTGAATGGGTCGGATTGTAATACAGAGTGATGAATAGTTTGAGGAAAATGGTGAGAAAATGGTTTGATAGTGATGACAGAGGTTGTCAAATTAAGATAGGGTAATAGTGAGGAGGAGAGAGGGAGCTATGCATGTGCTGAGATGGTAAAGGTGATGTATAAAAGTGTTTCTTGGTCCACTGACATTTTTGTAAATAACTCAGCTTTTTAAATTTTAGGTTAGACCTTGAATATTGAGAAGGTCTGTTTTTACCATTGTATCAAACCTGCTCCTCCCTCACGCCCCAGAAAACTGGTTCTGGTGTGGATTTCACTGGACATGCCTCATGTCCACCCCTAGTGTACTAATTTCCCACTTCATTTTTGGTCAATTCTCAGTTTCCTACTTCATATTGAACCTTCACTCGCTTCCAACTTTTCACCTATTTCTTAATGTCCCATTTTGATGGCATTGCTTTGTTTTGGGTTTCAGCTCAACATCAATGGTCACTGGTAGCCCTTGTGGCCATGTTTACCCAAGTGGCCATGTTTCAAATGTGAGCATTGGCATGAATGCCGACAGGCTATTTGCCATTCCAGGCAACATCTCAGGTAAGCCTGATCCTGCCCTCCTCAGCATCCTGAAATGCCCGAAACAAGTCAGGGAAAGGATGTAAAACAGATATTGATCAGGCTGAGGAACCTGGATAATATTTTTCCTGCTTCTTAACCCATGGATCCTGAAGCAAACTGTGGATCCTGAGTGCAATGCTGGCTTGCAAACTTTGGCTTCCACTCCTTGTCTCCGAATCTCCAAGCAGGAGAGGCACATGTAAGGAGTGGGCCGTTGGGAATTCATAAAGTGCCACAATTCTACAGAGTGGGACACACAGTTGGTTTTGTTAAATCCTCCTGATAAGTAATGTCTCACTTCAATTGTCACTACGTCTCTTATACAGGTATCTGTCACCTCTTAAAGTCTCAACTCTCGTTTCCAATTTCAATTGACTCTTCGGTCCTCTTTTCCATTATTCACGTACTGTAATTTATTTTTGTCTCATTTTCTTGTTTGAGTTTCAGTCTTTATTCTATACATAATCTCATTTTAAATTAACTTCCTTTCTGTTGGAAAGGTTCCTTGTTATAACATTTCAGATCCTCAAGATTTTGGGTAACTCATCCAGTATCCTGGTAAAGCACAGGAAAGGTAGGAAAATATCTTTCTGCTATCCCATCAAACACTCTTGCACTATGTACAATACAAATTAGGGATAGAGTAAACTTTCTTTACACTGTACTATGTATTCAGGTCTCAACCTCAGAATAGTTTCTGTATTGCTGAGTGCATTTAAAAAAAAATCCATATAGGAAATCCCTTTCTAATCTTGGCCTGAAAGGTTAACTCTGTTTCTCAATTGATGCTGTCTGACCTGCTGAATATTTCTAGCATTTTCTTTTTCCTTTTTGTTGAAGTGAAGTTACAGAGTAAAACTGCTCATTTAGTTTTAAATAATAAAGAATTAAGTGTAATTTTGTGGCATAGGGTAGTGACCAAATTGAACTGGGTTAAAATAATGATAATGACTGCAAAAAAGAAATATTAGTTTTGTTGATCTGTTTGACTGAATTCGTCTATTGGAGTCAATTAACACAAACTAAACTGGCGTTGCTACCCAATTCCTGTCTCAATTTTCTCAATCTGATTTTACTCTCTCTTGCCCATACCCTTTAATCATTTTCTTCTTTGAGTTTCCTTTTTAATAATGGTTCCTTTAATTTAAAAAAATACTAATCATTGGTTCTGGATCAGGAAATAACTGACTTTCTCTTTCTCAGTTTGTTACCCAAGAATAGATGAAAATAGGAGAACAATGTTTTCCAATTGCTTTGGACCCTCAGACGAGCCTATTTGATCTTGCGCAATCAAAAAAATCCCTGACATATCCTTGGCACCCACTGCCACAGCTGAATATTAACAAAAGAAGATGTCAACATATCTTTGTAATATTTACTGATCGATAAGATTGGCAATCTCCCTTTCACAATTCTTTCCTAATCTGCTGCCTTGGAGAATAGATAAACTTCCTTCAGTAATGTCTCATTTATAACACCGATCTGCGATGTAATGAATTGCAGTGTTACAAACATTTCCAGAGCATCTGTGAAAACAAATATATAAATGTGCAACAGTAATATTGAACCTAATTCATGAGCGATAGTCTGCGGCAGTATTCATGAGTGAGTGTGAATGTGAATGTGGGAGGATGAGACAATGCCTCAGCAAATTTGTGTAGACTGAGGCGAATGAAAAATATTATGTTTACATGTGTGCTTAACTATGAACATGTGTATGCTGTGGTTTCTTGGTACCCTTTTGGAATAGCACAGTTTGAAAAGCAACTTCTTAAAATTCTGGTAACGCTCAAAGGTTCAGTACATTTCAATAAAGGGTATCTACACAGTGAAAGGGTCATATTGATTCTTTAGTTTGTCCCACCACTGTACATAAAATTAAAAAATATGTCCAACATTACCATGGTTTGGGACTGACCCGCAGCTGAGTAGCGCTGCTTTCAAATGGTATGGTTAGGTAAAGGCGACTTCAAAACCTGATTGCCGGTGATGTGGGTCTAAAGCAGTCATATGGATACACGTCAGCCGTGTGAGTCTAATCCATGGATTTCTGCTTAAATCTGTTGCTATGACAACAAAAATAAATTTTTCATCCATAAGTTTATGGATGAATAATGAGTTAAAAGCGCTAAAATGTCCAAGTTTCCTTACTCCTACCATGTCGCAAAAGCCTGAAAACTCTTATCTTGATTATTACCATGTGCAAGAGAAAGAGGGAAAATTAAATCTTAATAATCAAGTTATTTGGAAGATTCAATTTAACATTTTCTTATAGTAGTATATGTATATAGTTCTAGCAAAATTGAAACATAAAAACATTTTAATATTATTTTTGTTCAAATATATAATTGGTAAAAAGATGAGTATTCTTTGTTGATGGACTAGATCCAGGATGTTTCCCTATATCTCAAACTAGCACTTGGAGGGGAAGCTTCTCTGATTTGTTTTCTTATTTTTAATTGAACATAGAACCCTTCCTCCTGCCTCAGAATATAGGGGACTTTGAAATAAAATTGTACAATTCCAAAAACACTGGGTTTGATTTACTTTTAAACATTCTCCTGAAGATAACACAACTCATCCAAAGTCCGAAGGGAATTTCTGATTGCTTCTGGTTTATGCAAAAATTTGCAGTCTAAAAGAAGAAAGCCAGAGAATCCCTTCCCAAGCAACTGTTATTCAAAGGCAACGGAATGAAATATTTGCAGATTTTTTTTTCTCGTTTATCTTTTTCTACGAAAACAAAAAATTGTGATTCTCATTTGAACCTTGGTCGAGCTTCAGTGGGAACAACACCAAGCAACATCCCATAATATTCATGCAACATTAACCATAGCAACGCCACTCAGATTTAGCTCTGCCCTTTTCCACCATTCAGTGCAGTGTAATGTTTTTCTTTTTTAAAAAATAACCCCTCCTCCTCTCCTTGAAGACCCAGACCAGTTGAGACCCGCCCTACCCTCCCAATTTCCCATCTCCCCCACCAGTCAAGCTAGCTATCAATAAAATGTTTTAAAGCACGTTCAATGTTCATTCGATGACCCACTCTTGTAACTCCAAGTTCCACATAGTCTTCTTTTGTCAAGGCAGGTAGATGAGAGCCTTCAATCTCATTATGTAAGAAGCTCTCTCTGTGTTCCGATAGGTTAAGACTGTCGAGCCAGTCTGCTACGTCATACTTGTTCCACATCACCATAGGCTTTTGGCAGAAGGGTTTGGGGGGGAGTAAAGAATGCATGGGGATACCAGATGGAGATGGGGATCGGCTACGGGCACTAGAACTCCGCACCACAAACCGCACCTCCTTGGGCTCATGAGGAATGTTGAGGCTAGAAGATTTCAGGATGGTGGGAGGGGTCTGTGTCGGGGTGGAGAGTGGCGAGGGCCTTGGTGAACTGATGCCGGCTTCTGTCCTTGAATCGATGCCAGGTTTCCCAGGACTAGGAGCCCTTCGGGTAACTGGGTGCCTGGAGCCAGGACGGATGGTGAATGTTGCCCCGAAGCTCCGCTGGGATATCGTGTTCAGCTCTCCTAAACTACTGAACAGTCTGTAAACAAAAAGAGAAAATAGAGAATTAGGAGTTGGTATCCTGGGGTTCACCTTAGTGACTTACCCAAGGCAACATGCTCAAGTTTGAACATCCATCAGGCTACACCATGATGTTGCCTTCACTGTTTCACTATCCCGTATGAGGAAACTTTCACAGGATTTTCACATTTGTCAGAAAACACCTGCTAAAGAGAGCTTGAATTTGAAGTCCTACCTGGAAATACAGAACTTCTTTATCCAAAAAACATGTTGATGTCAATAGATCTTTGCTGCACAAGTGTATTAAGGGATATGGCGCAGGATGTCTGAGCTGGGAGTATCTAAGTGTGGAAAAAAAGTGACTATAGTTGACTGACTGGGTTTGGCAATGGGCATGTTCTTGTTAATAGGATATGGACACTGCTGGCAAGGACAGCATTTATTGTCCATCCTTATACGCCTCTTGGAACTGGATGACTTGCTGGGCCATTTCAGAAAGCAATCAACAGGTAATCACATTGGGAGGGTGGGGGGACTGGAGTCACATATAGGTAGATATCTTTCCCTGATGGGGTGAATCTGATGGGTTTTTAAACATCAATCAAGTCATTTAATAGTTACAATGTTTGGCAGATGATCACTTGCAGCATATTTATTTAAATTTAAGTTCCCCCATTGTCCCAGTAGGATATGTAATCATGGTCCTGACTCAATAGTTCATACTTGCAAATATAAATACAATATCTTAACCATGATGCTGCTGTGTAAAAATGTAGGGCTGTTGAATGTGAAGGCAGTTTGAGAAGTGGGAAATTGGGCACGGTATGTCATGGGTAGGGGTGCACCAGTTATGTGAGTTTAGTGAAAATGGGGACAGTCAGCAATGGAAATGTTTGAGTGTGGAAAGTTTGAGTGCGGAGTTTTGAATGTTGTGGAGGTTTGTGAGCGATTGTGTTAGTTTGATTTGTGAGGTGCATTGTGTGAAAGACTGTGTTAGTGGGGAGATATAGATACTAGGTTTAAGGAATCTGATGTTAGAGCTAATTTTAGGGGATTAGTTTGTGGAAGATAAGCATGGATCCTTACCATTTAAAATGTGATCAAGGAAGATCCAAACATCTGACATGTTAAAACTTAATTTAGTGTATAGTCACCTTTTTCACACACCATTTAATCCTCACCTCACTGCATATCCATCCAAGAGAACAGTCAAATGAGATGATTGACTTCTGAACTCCTTAAAGAATACAGGAGAGTATTTAGTGAGGCTGATGACTAGAAAAGGATTATGTCCAAATCAGTTTGCTTTCCCCAACGATCATATTTCAAGATTGAGGAGATTGTCATCAAACGTTCAGGATATTGTGCCAAACATTCTGAGTCCATTTTATCCATTCACTTCCACTTTATGTTTTCGTGTTATTTTAAAGAGACTAAACACTAATACTTAGTATATCCTGCTAGAATTCATGCTAGAATAATGCATTCAACACACGCACATCCAATAATTCAAGCTTTGTACTCAGTACTCACAAGTACAGCTAAAATATATAAATGTTCAAATTCATAGAGGGGGCACTGCACAACTATCCACCTATTTATCTATATCTTCTTGATGATTATTAGTTATTTTATTTCACTAATTGACAATATTGCATAAAACCCCAAAATGTTTGAGAGAAAATTTCACTCCTCAAACATTTATACTTGGTTGAGACCTTGATTAGAATCACATTTATGTTAAAAAATAAGATGCTCATTAGTGTTAAAGTACAATAATAATGTTGTTTCATGCTTGAGATATTAGAGTTAACTTTTGACCAATATGGGGAAATTGTCTGACTTTGTGTGGATTTCCCAATTTTACCTTTTGACTGAAAATCAATGCCAGTTTGTATTCAGAAAATGATCCCCAAATCGAAAAAAAAGTCAGTCATATTAATACTACTTGAGATAAAAGATGGATGTTTGAATCTGGGAAAATAAGATTTTGCCAGTGATCTAATTACTTCTAGGTTACTAAAAGGTGAACAGATGGAAGGAATGAATTAATGAGTCAGAATGCCAGTGATGCTTCCACCATACAAATAAAAAAAATGCAATGGGTTTGACCTCCTCCAAGTCCCAACTAATGTACAGTTCTTTTTAACAGATGTTGATATAATCTGTCTAATTTTCTAGCACGAACAGGTCTAAAGTGCGGATCTCACATGTATAAGCTTTGTTTCTTTGAACTTATGAAAATGCTTAACATGCTAATCAAAAGTGTCATCAAACCTTTCCAGGCCGGATGCGGCAATACTTGGAGAATAAAATTCACTCTGCAATGTCTTAAAAAATCACTCGAAGGGCAAGTATGGAAAGAATAGGTACAGAATAAAGCTATTTTGCAAAATATGTCAGTGACAGAGTAATGGAAGGGAGATTCCAGGTGTGGTAGCGAGTTTGTAGTAAATGTCCGTCACTAGTTTTTCTCCTGTGATGGAGATGGTGAGGTCCAGAAACGGGAGGGAGATGTCAGAGATAGTCCAGGTACTTGTAATGGTTTGATCTTAAGTATATATTAACTATCCTCCTCTTGATCCAACCAGAGAGTGGAACCAGAGGCTGACTGACTTGGTGGAGGGCAGCCCATGGCTCACAAAGAAAAAAAAATACACAAAACACACACACACACGCCATGCACATACACACATACATCTACACACGCACAAAAGGAGCAGTCAATATTTCAACTTCACCAAGGGGTGCATTCACAGTTTATGGTAGAGCAAAATTAAATGAATCTAGACAAAATAAAATCTAAGTAGGGAATTTTGATGTGGTGAATGGTTGTGAGCACTTACACAATTTGCTCACCCTCCTGAGGCTCGAGGTGATTCTAGACAGAGCACCACAACGCATGCACAGTGAGCGGAAAAAAAGAGGCAATGAGAGAGAAATGTTAGCATCAATCCATGAATATGACTGGACATTTCCACTACAACCACTAACAGTAAACATTTTCCATAATAGACTTGCTTCACATCACTTCAGATTCTGAGACTCGACTCCCCTTCCTGCCAATCCCTTGGTTGCAATGCCCCACAAAGACTTGCAATAATCAGCCTGTAGTGGGTTTAGTCCTAACTCAGAATGTGATGTAAGAGCGATTTAAATAACTGAGCGACTGCAGGGATTTATGAACTTTAACTCAATCTGGTGTGTTATCTTCCAGTGCAATACTCTGTTCAGGGAATGGAAGGTTATGATGGGATTTAAAAAAATTGAACTAATTGCTGTGTGAAGAACTCTCTGTTGAATTCTTTACAGGCCAAAAAAATCTAGGTTTTAGAATTTGCAGTAACTTCTCAGGTGGTCACGTGTCAACGTTATTGCTATGGAGGCCACGTCCTAGATATATGCCTTATGTTAATTTTATATGCCAGGTTTTTGAATTCTCCTGCCGAGGAAACTTGATTGCAGTGGTTTTGAACTGTATTCACCCAGTTGTCACTTAAAATTTTGAATTTGAAGACAGTATATTCCATCACAGAGTTTGCCAGGTTCTGGAATTGACTTTAGAGATTGAAGGACATTTGTATTGAAAACAAACAGAACAGCTTCAAATCAATTGTAAAGAGAATACGGGAATGCAGAGGCCTAGCCAATCACATGAAAATGGCACAGCACGTTGTCAAAAGGATGTCAAAAAAAGAGATGGCATCCTGAACTTTATAAATAGAAGCAGAGTACAAAAGCAGTATATTATGCTGTACCTTCATAATTCATTAGTTAACCACCTCGTGGTGTTTTGTGCCCATTAATGAACACCATATGGTCAAGGCCTCGAGAGGGTACAGAGGATATTTATACAATAGAGCAAGGGATGTGTGACTTCAGTTATATTGAAGGACTGGATTAGTGTTGTTGACTTTTGAGAGTTAATAGGAGATTTTTACAAATTAATGTCACATTATGAACATTTTAGTTTTTGACTTAGTTTAGTTCCAACTTAAGTTGCACTCATAAGCCCAACAGGATGCCTATATTCCTGTGCCTTGAGTTGTGGGCAGGTAGAGATAAGATTCATAGCCTAGTGCCTGAATTGAATGCATAAATGAGGGAAGGAGAGAATCATAACAAGGATTCTGCTGACAATGAAGCAATCAATAAGCTAGCAGGGGATTGGAGAGCAAGACCTCAGTCGAGGGCTTCAAAGAATGTGAGAAAGGGTAACTGGACCACATTGGTGGATTGTGGTATTTTGACCAATATTAGGAGGATGGAGTGTGATTAGCAGTGTGAAGCTGAGCGCCGAAATGATTACGGGAAGTTCTAACCCAATTATTTGTTTTGGATGTCCCTGGAAATGGACTTTCAGGGGGACATCGGCCAAACTTCCCTGCGATGGTCTGACAGAGCAATGCCTCCTGAGTGACATCATGCCATGTGTTCAAAAGCAAACATTATGTCAGTGGCACAAGAGTGACTAGCTCTC
Source organism: Rhinoraja longicauda (assembly GCF_053455715.1). Lineage (NCBI taxonomy): Eukaryota > Metazoa > Chordata > Chondrichthyes > Rajiformes > Arhynchobatidae > Rhinoraja > Rhinoraja longicauda. The sequence goes on from NC_135975.1 coordinate 10,981,299, forward strand.
AAAACTGTCTTGTTGAAGTTCCCAAAAAAATGTGACATTCAGTTGGATCTCTCAGCAACATTTTCATGGCAGAAGAGTTGATCATGAGAAGGAGCAGATTTAGGAGAATTCATGAGGGAATCAGAGAGAGGACGATAAGTTTTTCCAAGCAGAAAATTATTACAATCTGAAATGCAATGTTTGTAAAAGTGTTGGAAGAGGTTTCCCATAGAAGTTTTTCAAAGGGGAACTGGTTCCATAATTGCAAAGGAAAAAACATTGCAGAGCTAAAAATAAAGAGGAGGGAATTGATATTAACTGAATAGTTTATTTGATATCATGGCCAAATTATTTTCTTTTATACTTTTTGATCATGTGAAAGCTTGGAAATATATACAAAGAATTAATACATAATTTACTTGGGACATATTTCTGGGCTCAGAGTGAGGAATCGGGACAATAAGTCACATCCAAGAATATTTAGTTTCTTCATTCGTGTATACCTCAAATTCTGTTGCACTTGTACATCATATTCTATTGTACCTAAAATAGATGGTATTGTTTTATACCTAAAATAGCTGGTATTGTAGATAGTGAAGATGGTTATCAAGAATTACAACAGGATCTTGAGCAGCTGGTCAAGTGGACAAGGACTGGCTAATGGTGTTTAATTCACATAGGTTTTTGCATAGGTGATGTATTTGGTTAGTTGAACTAGGCAGACCTTCACAGTGAAAGGTAGGGCCCTGTGGAGAGTTGTAAAGCACAGGGTTCAGGAAGTAGAAGTACATAATTCTTTGAAAGTGGTGTTTCAGGTCGATAGGGTGGTGAAGAGGCTTTTGGCACGCCGGCCATCTGTCAGCGAATTGAGTATAGAGGTTGAAAAGTTATGTTATTATTGTACAAGATGTTGGTGAGGCCGCACCTAGAGTATTGTGTTCAGTTTTGGACACCCTGCCAAAAGAAAGATGCCATTAAGCTGGAAAGGGCACAGAGAAGGTTTACATGGATGTTGCCAGAACTCAAGGGTCTGAGCTTTGGGGAGAGATTTTGCAGGCTAGGACTTTATTCCTTGGAGCGCAGGAGATTGAGTGGCCATCTTATAGACATAAATAAAATCATGAAGGGAATAGATAGGGTGAATGCATAGTCTTTTACCCTGGATGGGGGAATCAAAACCAGAGGACATAGGCTTAAGGTGAGAGGGGAAAGATTTAATAGGCTGGCTTTTTCATACAGAGGAATGTGCTACCAGAGGAAGTAGTTGAGGCAGGTACAAGAGCAACATTTAAAATCCATTTGGACAGGTACATGGATAGGAAAGGTTTAGAGAGGTATGGGCTAAATGCGGGTAAATAGGACTCGCTAAGATGGGGCATCTTGGTTGACATGGATAAGTTGGACCTACGTGCCAGTTTCCATGCTGTATGTCTCTAGTCGAACAATGTGCCTTAGTTTTCAGAAACAAGCAGGGCATTTCAAGCTAAATGTTGTGCAGCTGCAACTATTGGGAAATGCAATTAAAGTATTTAATTGAAATCCTGCCGTAAACCACACGATTCATCGACTAATATGCAAGTAGTTCTTTGAATGGGAACTTAGTATGGCAATATAAATGGCATTGAAGTAATGGAGATTCTCACAGAATTTCCACTGCACAGACGGTCATTTAGCCTAAAATTCGTAATCAGTTCAGGCTCTTTGCATCCTGTCAGTTCCATTTCTCGAGATGTTTCTTCAAATGCCAATTGAATTCTATTTTGAAAGCTCTCAGTGAATCTATTGCAGTGAGTTCCAGATCATAACCACTCGTGTTGAAAACGTTTCTCACTATATCTTTTCCCATTACTTTAAACAAATGCCTCTGGCTCTTGAACAATCTACTAATTGGAAAGGCTTATTCAAAACCATCATGATTCTTGTATAGGTTTGCATAATCCACTCTTAACCAATGTTTCAGAACAAATCGAGCATTTCCAGTGTAATCTTGAAGCTGAGATCCCTCAGGCTGGAACTTTCTAGTAAATCTTTTTTGTGTTGTCTAAAAACGTTCATGTCTTCCCTAAAATACAGTGACTGGAAGTAAATGCAGAATTGCCATTATGGCTTATTAAGTGTTTTAATGTGGTTCAATATAAGCATCAGATTTAAGTACTCTAAGGTTCTCTGAAATCCCAATCCCATTTGTTTTATTAAACATTTGATCAATATATCATGCTACTTTCAAAAATGTACACAATCCCTTTGGAATTGTGCTATTTAGTTGATACTGTCTGTCTTTGTTTTTTCAAGTAAAATGCTCTATAGAAGAACAAATTAAACAGTTTACTTTTATTTGTAAGAAAGACTTCTAACACTAACAAAACTCTTTACAAATTAAGGAATTAATTTTCCATCCATTCATCCGGCACACTATGGCATTGACAACTGTCAAAACTGTTTTAACTTTGTGCCTGGCACTAAGTTGGACCATGTAGCCCATGTAACACAGGGAATCCAAATATGTTGGTTTCAGCAGTTGAATACCAAGTACTGTTTCCAATGTGTTGATGTTAAAAAAAGTAGTTGAGATCTGAAGAAATTTTGAAACAAGTCTAATTTGATCCTAAAATTCTGTGGTGGCAAATGAGACAATGTTAGCAGCCAAAACTCTTAAACAGCCAAAGCCATGGTATGTTCTCGGTGAATGGTGCATCCCATAAAGAGAAGGTCATGCTAAACATTTCACACACAGATGCAAATAGTTACACATTAAAATGGAAGGATTTATGTAAAGATTTACTACTCAATAAACAAATCTCAAATATATTACCAGCCGTTCCTTTTCCACCACTTATGTTGAAGTTTAATTTCTTTCAGATGAACCATTATCAAGATGATGGCCATGATTGTGATGAGATATGTGACATTATCATTTAATCAGTATCTTTATTATTTTTTTAAAACTGAATTCAGTATCTTTGGCTTAATATGCAGCAAAATCATTAATACCTGTTCTAACTTGGGATCAGTTGCACCCTGCCCTCCCTTTGTAGTTGGTAGATTTTTGCTCCACATCACTGAATTTGGAGAATGCCATTCAGGGCCTTGCCTGATCTGGGTTACTGACTGCACTGTGCACAGATCAATGCCATTCAAGGTCATTCTCAGTTGTGAATTATTTAACTATCACACGAATCATTGCTGTTCTTTGTTTAAGTGAAGACCCAGTAAATTGAGAATGCCGAAAACAATGATGGGGTTATTAGTCCTTTCCTCTTCTGGGAAAATTGTAAATGCAGACTGTAGTTTTGCCGGGCTTCTGGGATTGCTGAGAACATGGGATTTGGAGCGACAGTGAATCTCAAAACAAAAAACACTAACACCAACCACAAATAGACGCAATAAATAAAAAGTATATCACTGATCCATTGACTCAGCTTGCTGACCCGCCCGCTATGAATTTTGCTCTGTGGTCTATATATATTACTGCCTTCTACGAAATCAGGTTTAGAATTCCCCAAATTATTCTTCAGCTTTCGGTAAAATTCTCCGAAGCTGTAATCCTTCTGTACTCTGTTCTCCCCTATTTCTGGCTTTGCCTATTTGTAACTCTAATCAAAACACCATTAATGATTAGGGTCTTTGGATATAAGGTGTAAACTCTGCATTTATCTCTCAAAATCTCTGTGCCTCTCTTCTTCTTTTACACCTTTCAGTCATTCCTTAAAACTGAACTCTATGAACTCCACTTGGCCTAAATCTGTAATATTTTGTTGGATAAAGCTCAATTGAAGCACATTGAACTGCTTTACTAGATTAAAGACAGGAAAATTAAAGGTTTATTTATCAATCTAATTGAAAGCTCTCACTCAATTTGTGTGTTCTTTCTGAGACCCCATGGGTTTCCTCCAGCTTTCTCCAACATGCCAAACTGTATCAGGAGGTAAATTGGCTACTATAAATTATCATATTTATTTACTGTAAAGAGAAATTGATTAGCAATGTTAGAGAGAGAGAAAGAAAAACGTAAGTTGTAGATTAAAAGGAAATATGGAGAAGGGAATGGGACTCAGGGCACTGCTCCTCAGGGTATTGACATTGGCTGAATAGTCTCCATAAAATACGGAACTCCTCATTCCACTTTGTTCCATTCTCACATTGGAACACCTCCTCTCCCTCAGACTATAGAACACCCAATGTCCCTAAGTCTTCCTCAAACTGTGGAATTTTTCTCATGACATGTTTCAATCTGATTTGCTCATTGTCCCATTTTAACCCACTTTTACACCATGTACCTTGCAGTTTATTTTCACAACGTAATTAAACTTACTCACCCTATTTGTGACTCACATAATTTCCAGTCCATTGGGCTCACCATGCCCCTAAATTCCACTTTCTCACAATGTCTTTCAAACATTTCTTCTCACTCTTATCCTCAACTTTACCTTCAAAATCTCCCTCACAACTCAATTGGCACTTTGGCCCACAATTTCCCACTAATTCCATCAACTATAAATTCACCAAATTCTTCAAATCGCCCTTCTCAATACTAACAACAAACCCACTGTTTCATTCTTCTTGCCAACTCTGTTTTTCTCATATTTGTTTCTCACCATATAAAATTTTCCTTCAAATCTACCAAGAAACAGTATATGGATAGTCCAAACTGAGAAGGAAACATACTGGGCCTTGTGTTGGGAAATGAGCCTAGCCAGGTGACTGGTGTTTCAGTGAAAGAGCATTTTGGGGATAGCGATCACAACTCCATAAGTTTTAAGATTGTTTTGAATAGAAGGCTGGACCTTGCGGGAAAGTACTAAATTGGAGTAAGGCAAACTACAACTTTATTAGGCAGGAGTTTGGAAAGGTACACTGGCAGCAATTGTTATTGGGTAAGTCCACATAGGACATGTGGGAGTTGTTTAAAGACAAATTGATCAATGTTCAGAACCAGCATGTTCAGTAAGGAGGAAGGATGAGGATGGTAAAGTAAGGGAACCTTGGATGACCAAAGAGGTTGTTAATTTGTTCAAATAGAAAAAGCAAGCACGTGCAAGTTCAAAGAGGATGGAATCAGGCAGGGCTTTTGAGAAACATATAGGAAAGAGGAAAGAACTCAAGTGGGTGATTAGAAGGGCCTAAAGGAGCCAAGACTTTGATGGGTCAGGTTAAAGAAAATCCCACGGTATTTTATACCTATAGTAAAAACAAAAGGGTAACCAAGGAAGAAGGTAGGACTCTCTAGGATCAAGAAAGGAATTTGTGCTTGAAGTGTGGGGATGTAGGTGAAATACTAAACAAGTACTGCGTATCTTTAGTCACCAAGGAGATGGACATGGTGGACAGTAAGATCAGTGTGGAGAATACGAATATGCAAGGGCAGCCTGAGATTTAGGAGGAGGAGGTATTGGGCCTCTTGAAAAACATTAAGGTGGATCAATCTCCAGGACCTGATGGGGTCAATCCCAGGTTATTGAGAGAAGGAATAGAGGAGAATGCGGGACAAAGTTCTTTGTGTCCTCTCTAGTCACGGGCTGGAGGACTAGAGAGTAGCTAATGTTGTTTCTTTATTTAAGAAGGGAAGAAGATAGAATCCAGGGAATTATAGGCCGGTGATTTTCATGTCAGTGGTAGGGAAGCTATTGGAAAGGATTCTTCGGGATTGGATTTATTCCCATTTGGAAAAGGATGGATTAATTAGGAACAGTCAGCATGTCTTTGTACATGGCGGTTTCTGTCTCGCTAACTTGATCGAGTTTTTTGAAGAGGTGACAAAGGTAATAAATAAGGGTAGGGAGATTATCTAGATGGATTTTAGTAAGACATTTGACAAAGTCCCCCATGGTAGGCTGGTCTAGAAGATTAAGATGCAAGAGATTAACAGTACTGTGGTCATATGGATTCAGAACTGGCTTGCTGATAGAAGACAGTGGGTTGTGGTGGGAGGAGAATATTCAGACAGGAGGTGTGGAGTTCCATAGGGATCTGTGCTGGGACCTCTGCTGTTTGTGATATATATATCAATGACTTGGACGTAAATGTGGACGGGTTGGTTAGTAAGTTTGCAGAGATGACAGCAAGCTTGCTGGGGTTGCAGACTCTGAGAAGTGCCCATCTTCGATGTAAACCAGCATCTGCAGTTCTTTCCTACACAAGGCGGTGGTGTTGGGGCTCTTGAGGAGCATTGTAGAGAAATCCACAGGGCCAGATGGGACCTATCAGAGTGTAAAGAGAGGAGATAGCAGGGGCATTGACAAAAAATCTTCGGATCTTCTCTATCTGAGAAGAATGGAGGAATGGAAAGTAGTCAATGTTTTTGTTTTGTTTAAGAAGGGATATAGATTGGATTTAAATGTACATGGGTTGGTTATTATTATGTTTGCAGACAACACCAAAATTGGTGTTGTGGACAGTGAGGAAGGCTGACGAAGTATGAAGCGGGATATAGATCAGCTGCAGAAATGGGTGGAGAAATGGCAGATGGAGTTTAACCTGAGCAAGTGTGAGGTATTGCACAGTGGGTGGTCACATGTATAGAGAAAGTGTATAGTTAATTGCAAGACCCTTGGCAGTATTGGTGTACAGAGGGATCATGGGTTCCAGGTCCTTAGCTCCCTGAACGTGACAATGCCAGTAGATGGAGGGGTAAAGAAGGTGTACTGTATGCTTGCCTTCATCAGTTGGGACATTGAGTAGACGAGTTACAGCATTATAAGACTTTGCTTAAGCCACATTTGGAGTATTGCTTGCAATGGTTGTCCCATTACACGATGGATGGAGACTTGGAGAGGGTGCAGAAGAGTCTTCCAAAATGCTGCTTGGTTTAAAGGGTATTAGCAATAATAGGCGTGGACAAACGTGGATTATTTTCTCTGGAATGTCCAAGGTTGAGGAGATATAGAAGTTATGAGAGGCATAATCAATCAGAACCTTTTTCCCACAGTGGAAATATCAAAGATCAGACCCTGCTCTTAAATTTACTTGGAGCATCTTCAACACCTCCCTCCCATTTCGCGATCTCTCTGCCTCCATCTCAGGGACAGACTATTGACTGATCTCTACTAAAAACCTACTGACTTTCACAGTCACCTTGACTTCACATCCTCCCACCCCCAGCCTCTTACAAGATGTTATTTAATTCTGAATACCAAGGTTAATGGGCTTAGTACCTCGTTAAATCTTTTAGAGTCACGGTCATACTGCAAGGAAACAAGCCCTATGGCCCAACCCTTCCATGCCAAATAAGATGCACCATCTAAGCTGGTCCCATTTAACTGCCTTTGGCCCATTTCCCTCTGAATCTTTCTTAACCGAATGTCTTATACAACTGTTTAGATTTAGATTTAGAGATACAGCACGGAAACAGGCCCTTCGGCCCACCGAGTCCGCGCCGCCCAGCGATCCCCGCACATTAACACTATCCTACACACACTAGGGACAATTTTTACATTTACCCAGTCAATTAACCTACATACCTGTACGTCTTTGGAGTGTGGGAGGAAACCGAAGATCTCGGAGAAAACCCACGCAGGTCATGGGGGGAACGTACAAACTCCGTTCAGATGGCGCCTGTAGTCAGGATCGAACCCGAGTCTCCGGCGCTGCATTCACTGTAAGGCAGCAACTTTACCGCTGCGCCACCGTGCTGCCCATTATTGTACCTCCTTCAATGACTTCCTCTGGCAGCTTTGTCAATATACCCACTGCCCTCTATGAAAAAGTTGCCCCTCAATTTCCTTTGAAATCTTTCTCCTCTCACCTTAACCCAATGCCATCTTGTTCTAGAATCCTTTATCCTGGGAAAAGCACTGTGCATTCACCCTCACTATTCTCATAATTTTATACACCTCTATAAGATTACCCTTTAGCCTCCTGCACTCCAAGGAATTAAATCCTGTCTTAAGTCTTAATTTTGTTTCTTCCTCCACAAATGCAGCTGTCAGCTACAGAGCATTTCCTGTTTGCATTGATATAGCATCTTTGTTTGTAGATCACCCTAAAGCATCTCACAAACTGAAAAACAAAAAATAGACTTTAGCCAGGGAAAAGAGGTTTTTAGGAAGTATAATCAGAAGCTTGTCTGTATAAATGTTCTGACACCCCTGTTAAAAGAAAAGAAAGAAACGTGGAAGAATTGTTATCACAAGTACTTCCTAGTGCAAGCAACCAAAGGTACTATCATGACTAGTACTGAAAATCACAGGGAAGGGATGGGCTAATAGAATAGAGGAAGTTAAAAAAGAAGGAAGATCATGGTAAGGATGGAAAGTGGTGAGACGATGGAAGGATTTAATAAAAGATAATATTTTAAAATCCAGGGACTTGGGAAGGTACATAGGAGTTTAATATTTTCAATTGCTGAAAGTGGGGCAAAAACAGTGTTCAAAAATACATAAAAGAAAAATGATTTTTTTTCAAAGAATAATTGAGATAATACCTGAATTAGGCACTAATTATTATTATCTTAATGCTGATTTTGATGTCTGTTATTGATATAAAACATTAATTATGAATTTCACTCTTTTCATCACTAAATATGTGATTTTATGAATATGAATAAAATATCCTTGAATGTAACTAAAAATAACATTTTAAAAAATCATTCCCAAGTCAGAAAAACGGGGATAGTGCAAAGTTACTAATGTCCAAGAGTTACAGAAAGCGTAAGAAAATAACTGCAGATGCTGGTACAAATCAAAGGTATTTATTCACAAAATGCTGGAGTAACTCAGCAGGTCAGGCAGCATCTCAGGAGAGAAGGAATGCGTGACGTTTCGGGTCGAGACCCTTCTTCAGTCGTGGATATGGGGAATATAGGCTGAGAAGAAGAGATTCCTGAAAAATACG